>NC_084564.2:15955000-16225000 GCF_033978685.3 Nerophis lumbriciformis | reverse complement strand
TTCGAAACTGCACCAATTTTTCCTCAGAATGTTCAACTAGCTTGAAGTGTTTTGCCAAGAGGAATATTTGTAGTGTGCACATTTTCAGACTGTGCTTGTTCTGTTTTTGGCCAAAGTAAAACAAAGCAATCTGAAGTTGTCTTTATTTTTAAGTGATTATGCCATGATTTTACCAGTCCGGCCCACGTGGGAATTGATTTTCCTCCATGCGGCCCTTGAGCTAAAATGAGTTTGACACCCCTGATCTAGATTATTTCCACTTTACTCATACACTTAAGCATGTCATTTCCGTATCACAGATGCACAAAAACTGGTAGATTTGAGCATTTTCCTGTTCAGGAATTTGCAAGTTAATGCCCTCTATTTAACGAGTGAAGTATAAACACAGCATCCTGGCATAAATTCTGTATGCAGTTGTATCGGCTCGCAAGTATTATGTTTATCACGCAGCATATACTGTATGTGTGTTTGTTTAGAAGTATTATTGATTGTTCTTCCGTTCCTCAAAACAGCAGACAAGATCACATTAATAATAGGAATGGACACATGGTCACTAAGGCGAAGGAAATCCCGATCATTTGTCCCGGCCCCTGTAGACGAATGTTCAAGCTCAAGTCTCTACCACCCCCGGGCTCAATCTCCTGCCTCGTTTCATGCACTCGTTTAAAGTTCATGCAGAGGTGAAGGTTCCTACCTCCCGCCCTCCCTTCTCTTCAGTGACCCCTTGACTCCCTACGTGTCTCAGTGCAACAGACCCCCTTAGGGATCGACCTATTCGCCCTACAAACAAACACACTCAGACACCCACACTCAGACAGCCACACGCCGACACACACACACACACACACACACACACACACACACACACACACACACACACACACCATGCTTTCACGTACTCTGCAGGTGTTGCATCACGCAGGCAAGCGAGCAAAAATTATAACGCATGCACAAGAGAACGAGTCGAATGGTCTTCAAAGCACCACATTGCATTGCCAGATGCACGCAATATTCACGAGGAAATTCAAAAATGCACACAAGATTTACAAGGAGGACCATTCTTCGTGATGTCTGCGTGGTTTTGTTGAAATTACTTAATAAAAAAATAAGTTACCATCTATCGAATTAAAGGCATTGCTCTACATTAAACTTGGGAAACAAACATTTTTGCAGCAAATTCTTAAAAACACAAGAGTTCTCCTGTTGTAGAGGAACCAGGAGCACAGTGAACACATTAGCAGATACTTGCATCGATATTTGAACCATGCTAGCAAACATAGGAAACTTGTGATTTACATAACTGAGGCGTTCCTCAAGGCACCTCTTTAAATCCTTTCCTATTTGTCAGTTACAGGTTTTTTTTTTTGCAATGTGATTCATGTAACTTAGGTGTTGCTTGGTCACTCAGACGCAGTCAGACGTCATTTGTTCAACTTCTTTGTGGTGTTCCTCAAGGTTCCATTGTAGGTCCTCTCTTTTTCATAATAAGGGATATTCAACTGGTGGCCCACGAGTTCAGTTCAAAAAACATGTGAGACTCGCATTTTTGCAGAAGGTCCTTTAAAACAGCACTTTGCCTGTAATTCTGACAAAATAAACAAATGTCTACTGTAGAGGACTCCGGAATATACAAAATAAGACTAATAGTGAAGGGAGAAGTCCCCCCCAGGTCTGGAAATGTGGCCCCCCAAAAAACATATCTCTGCTCTCCATCAGGGGTTCTTAATCTTTTTGAGCTGAGGGCCCAACTTTTCCACTGCAGAGGGGACCGGGGCCCACTCAAATATTAACACTGAACTAGCGATCTAATTTTTTATTTTAATCGTAATTAATAATTACATGTAACCTATTCACCGTTTACAACCTTGTCAGATGACACAAATGTGTTAGTCATAAAGATGATTATTTAATTAACACATAAGCCTTAGGTTTAGATCAGGTTGAATAGGAAAATAAATACAAATCAAATATACTGCACAAGAAGGGACTCATAAATAACTGATTAAAAATAGTTACATAACATTACGCAGTGCTAAAACAAACTAAATTAATAATGATTATGTTTCTTAACAAAACTGTCAACAAAAGTGCAAATGAAAACACAGCTTCACAACTTTAGTCATATTTCTTGCGCGTAAGAAGCTCCAGACTTCTTCTGTTTATTTGATATTGTCATTACTGCCGCAAGTGGTGGAAAAGTGTACTAAAACCGAGTACCGCTGCGGCCCATAAAGATCCAAGCCGAGAAACAGGTATTTTTGGCAGCTTTCTCGGGGCCCTACGGTTAAAAAACACTGTTACTACAATAGTTTATTATACAACTTGTACAATTTGCATCCCTTTTCAAGTCTTTTTTCTTGTCCACTTCTGAGTAATCTCCCTCAGACAGATACAGATCAACGCACGCTACTGTAGTCTTTAGCAAAAGCTAACCTATAACTTAATTTGATTATGCAGAACCTAAAACAAGCTCAGGTACAGAGTACGCCCTCTTACTCCTGAGGTGCTTGAGAGGATTAAAACGGCACTCGGTGCACCAAACACTCGCAGGCGAGGTAATTGTGGAAATCTGATCCAGTCGCTCAAGAGAACGTCGTAATTCTGCACTGTGGGACGACCCGGCCCGTGAATAAATAGTGTGATGATTCAAAATGCCCCGGAGGCTTAAAATCAGTAAACATTTCACAGCGCCACCTGTCTGCGCACATGTGCCGGAAGGTCATGCGCTCACCTCTCACCCCTGCATACAGATTTTTTTTTTCCCCAGCTTGGGACTATAAAAAGAACCCAATAGATCTAACTTAAGAAGCCCCTTGTGTCTTTAACCTGCTTCCCACAATGGGTCACACGAGCTGCCTGCATAATGCTATGCAGCTCAATCAATCTCATTATCCATAATCAATACCACGTTTGCTCATACATACCAATGTGATGCCTCAATTGATGCCAAAAAGGGTCATTCCCTGCAGTGACACGGTCACCTTTCTGTGCCCGGGCAGCCTGAGACGCAAATGAGAGGGCAAGAGGACCCCGGCCACCGGAGCGCAGAGAAAAGGCAGGCAGGGGGGGTTTAGACTGTCGGCAAGAATGAGTAGCTCTGAGCTGCATACTAAAGAGGCATTGACTCCTTTGGCAGATTTCTTTGGAAGCTATCACTGCTAATAAACGTGCCCTCTGATCCCAAAATTATTATTATTTTTTTTAGCTGAGCATGGAGGACCGAGAGGGAGGGTTCTGCATATCTCAGCATCGTCACATGAAATGCTCTTGTCACCTTGTTTGATAGGAGGAGGAGATTTTTCTTACCCTTCATCAAAGACGATTGGCACTGGCGGCATCATGAAACGCTTTAGCCTTCTATCTTTTTTTCTTCTACAGAAATCAGATAAAAGAGGAAGATAGCCACAAAGTAGCATCTCGACTTGTCAGCAGTTTTGTTGCTACATAATATGGGTTAAAGTCAAAGTTAAAGTCCCAACGATTGTCACACACACACTAGGTGTGGTAAAATGTGTCCACTGCATTTGACCCATTCCCATGTTCACCCACTGGGAGGTGAGAGGAGCAGTGAGCAGCAGCGGTGGCCGCGCTCTGGAGTCATTTGGTGATTTAATCCCCAATTCCAATCCTTGATGCTGAGTGCCAAGCAGGGAGGTAATGGGTCCCATTTTTCGTAGTCTTTGGTATGACTTGGCCGGGGTTTGAACTCACGACCTACCGGTCTCAGGGCGGACACTCCAACCACAAGGCCACTGAGAGGTTTATAAACAAACCCAAAATTGGCGGATTTAGGTGGAAAAAAAGACACCTTATAGGTCTAAGTTTAAACTAACATTTTGTATGTAACTTAGAAGCATATCAGTCTCATCTTGAAACTCATTTGTATACGCTAGCCTTTAAATAGACACCCCTTATAGACCAGTTGATCTGCCGTCTTTTTTCTGCTCTTAAAAAAATTCAGATTTTTATCACAATATTGCCAATTTTTATAAAATAGTGACATTTTTTGAGTAAAATTATGACTTGTCATAATTTTGACAAGTGAACTTCTGATAATCATAATATTGCCAACATTTTACAGTTTTCTTATACAATTGTGACTTTTGTCGAGTAAAATTATGACTCTTTTCATAAAATTGCCAATATGTTAAGCTCTTCTTGTAAAGTTGTGACTGTTAGAGTAAAATTACAACTTTTATCATAATATTGCACAAACGTTCCGTTTTTCTTGTAACATTTCGACTTGGGTTGAGTAAAATTACAACTTTTATTATAATACTGCCAAAATTCTAAGTTTTTCTTGTGTAATTGTGACCTTTTTCTTGGGAAATTACAACTATTTTTTCACAATAAGCTTTTTTATATTTGTATAGTATGTATATATTATTAATATCGTAAATACAAGTCTTTATACGTCTAGAAAGGGTGGTCCTAAAGAGGTAAGCATTATTCGGAGGTCTCAAGAAGGTAACAAATACAAGAATGTGTGTGTGTGTGTGTGCGCGTGTGCGTGTGTGTGTGCTGCAATAGCAGCCCCATTTACCCACAGGACAGGACTGTGACAGCTTGAACCCATCACAAAGATGGATGGTTGTGTCCTACACGGGCCCTTTTAATTAGCTCCACAAGCGGCCTTTTCATAAAGTGCACACTCACACAAAGACAAGATACACAATTTGATGTAAGGAGGCATCATGACATCCTTAAAACCACAGCCTCTTTTCTTTTTGTTACCCGACAGTATGTCATTCCAAAACCTCCATCGTTTATGCTGAGTGGGATCCATTCATCCATCATCATCATTAGCATTTAAGAGATTAAAAGAGTAAAGGAGCATGCCCTTTTTATTCACATGGCACCATTCCTGGGTGGATCCCGCCTGAGAGGAAGGTGTGGGCTTAATCATTTTGCAATGCAGTCTGCTGAAAATGATGGAAAGTGTCACTGTACATAGCAACTGATGCTGTGGTCAAAGCTGGAATTGCAGTGAATGGGAGGTATTGGATATAAATATGGGGAAACAACTACAAATGTACGCTTCATTTACTAACTGTGTTACAAACAAGATCAATTAGAATAATACATAATGTTGGATATAGAGATCATCCATCCATCCATCCATTTACAACCGCTTATTCCCTTTGGGGTCGCGGGGGGCGCTGGAGCCTATCTCAGCTACAATCGGGCGGAAGGCGGGGTACACCCTGGACAAGTCGCCACCTCATCGCAGGGCCAACACAGATAGACAGACAACATTCACACTCACATTCACACACTAGGGCCAATTTAGTGTTGCCAATCAACCTATCCCCAGGTGCATGTCTTTGGAGGTGGGAGGAAGCCGGAGTACCCGGAGGGAACCCACGCAATCACGGGGAGAACATACAGACCCTTTTATTTATTGAATCACAAATATTGAAAATCAATGATTTAGTGCATTTGCAAGCAGCTAAAATTATGTACAAAGCAAACTATAACCTGCTACCCAAGAATGTACAACAATTTTTCTCAACAAAAGAGAAATATAACCTTAGAGGAAAATCTAATTTAAAACATTTGTATGCGTGCACAACACTTAAAACCTTTAGCACAGTGGTTCTTAAAGGGGAACATTATCACCAGACCTATGTAAGCGTCAATATATACCTTGATGTTGCAGAAAAAAGACCATATATTTTTTTAACCGATTTCCGAACTCTAAATGGGTGAATTTTGGCGAATTAAACGGGTTTCTATTATTCGCTCTCGGAGCGATGACGTCACAACGTGATGTCACATCGGGAAGCAATCCGCCATTTTCTCAAACACAATACAAACACCGAATCAAATCAGCTCTGTTATTTTCCGTTTTTTCGACTGTTTTCCGTACCTTGGAGACATCATGCCTCGTCGGTGTGTTGTCGGAGGGTGTAACAACACGAACAGGGACAGATTCAAGTTGCACCAGTGGCCCAAAGATGGGAAAGTGGCAAGAAATTGGACGAAATTTGTTCAAAATACGAAGCTGTGGGGAATGCCGACGAAAATGGTCAGTTGTTTGTTCCGCACACTTTACCGACGAAAGCTATGCTACGACAGAGATGGCAAGAATGTGTGGATATCCTGCGACACTGAAAGCAGATGCATTTCCAACGATAAAGTCAAAGAAATCTGCCGCCAGACCCCCATTGAATCTGCCGGAGTGTGTGAGCTATTCAGGGACAAAGGACCTCGGTAGCACGGCAAGCAATGGCGGCAGTTTGTTCCCGCAGATGAGCGAGCTAAACCCCCTGGATGTCTTGGCTCACACTGCTTCTACCGTCCCTTATGCCACCGAAGATGATCAAGAGAAGAATATCGACCCTAGCTTCCCTGGCCTGCTGACATCAACTCCAAAACTGGACAGATCAGCTTTCAGGAAAAGAGAGCGGATGAGGGTATGTCTACAGAATATAGTAATTGATGAAAACTTTATTCATTACTCGCGGTTTTACGTAAATTATTATACATAAACTGTGTTTACCAATAATTTAGCTTAAAAACATTACAACACTTAAAAACAAACACATACCAATCGTTGGTTAGAAGGCGATCGCCGAACTCGTTCTCGCTTTCTCCCGTGTCGCTGGCTGTCGTGTCGGTTTCGCTTGCATACGGTTCAAACCGATATGGCTCAATAGCTTCAGTTTCTTCTTCAATTTCGCTTAAGCCGCTGAAATCCGAGTCTGAATCCGAACCAATGTCGCTACCTTGCTGTTCTATCTGCCATGTTTGTTTGTATTGGCATCACTATGTGACGTCACAGGAAAATGGACGGGTGTATATAACGATGGTTAAAATCAGGCACTTTGAAGCTTTTTTTAGGGATATTGCGTGATGGGTAAAATTTTGAAAAAAACTTCGAAAAATAAAATAAGCCACTGGGAACTGATTTTTAATGGTTTTAACCCTTCTGAAATTGTGATAATGTTCCTCTTTAACCTTGTTGGAGGTACCGAACCCCACCAGTTTCATATGCGCATTCACCGAACCCTTCTTCAGTAAAAAATATAAATCTTTTTTTTTTTCAAATTCAAGTCAAAGCTATATGTTTTTTTTACCGGTGCACAAAATGAACCATGCATGAACATCACCTTGTTCAAAGAACAAAACCAACACAGTGCATGAACTCACAACAATTTACACACCTGCAAATCAGTGTGACTTCTGCATTTGCCGTATCCATAATACGCCGATATGGAGAAGCTTTTATTTACACGAGTCAGGTGTGTCTCGACATCCGCGGCGGAGGGTCCGCCGAACCCCTGAGGCCGACTCACCGAACCCCTAGGGTTCGATCGAACCCGGGTTAAGAACCACTGCTTTAGCATATCTGTATGTGGAATTAAATTATGGAATGGATTAACCACAAAAATCAAACAAAGCACCAATATGATTCAGTTTGAGACTGTTCAAACTACAAGTGTTCGCAAAGTACAAAGAAGAACAATTATGATGAACATCTTGAACCTTTTTGTTTTTTTTAGATTACGATTATTTATGTATTTAATATTTGTTCACTCTCAATGGTCTATTACTTATTTATTTATTCAATGCTCTGTTACAAACAGAGAACAGGAAATAGGATAAAATTGCTATGACATGAAAAGGGGTAGGATTAAATCAGCTCTGCTTCTTCCTACTCCTTTTCGGATGTGCTGTAATGAAACAATTGGAAATATGTGCTGCATTACATTGTATCGTATGCATGTTCAAAATAAACTGAAACTGAACTGTTTCATGTGTCAGGTAAACCGCAACGAATGTGGCCGTATGAATCCCTTTCCTTCTGCACAAACATTTGCATGGAGCCCCGCCCCCACACACACCCCCATCAGCCGTGACTGTTCAAATTAGTGCGTGACGGACAGCAGATGATGACGCTTGCAGCATCTCACATTTGTGTTCTCAGCATCTGCCCCGAATAAATGAATGAAAGGCGACGTGGGGACAACAGAAGCATCCAATTAGTAGGCCTGATTGTCAATCTCGCAGCTGAAATTGTACGTGCACTTTTTAGCAGAATCTCAATAAATGCAATTTCGAGTGCCCCCGCAAGAAGGAGGTGAATTACGTCCACTCTGTGAGTGTTGGCCCCACATTGCCTCGCACACAGACAATCAAAGCAGCACAAGCACGTCCGTCACACCGCTGGAATCCACACAGCCCAGCCTCAGCTGCCACAACTCTAAAGTTTTGTTTATGGCTTGTTGTGATCCCCGCGCCGTCCTCGGGCTTCTCTGTTTTCACTCCGCCTCACAAGGGCAGCAGTAGTGTCGACGCCCCCGCCGCCTTTGAAGCGCACAACGTTAGCACCGACAGACAATCCCAGGGAGACTTTTAAGGGGGAGCAGAGCGGTCAAAGGTACAGGACGTTTTACACCGTTAGAAACCTTTTTTTTTTTTTTGGTCCTTTGTTTACATCACAACTTCCATGGAGGCTAAAACCACAAAAGCTTAAAAAGTCAGGGTTTTTACGTTAGACGGTTGTCTTTAAAAAAACAAAACATGCACTTCACAGTGAAAGGCACCAGAGTTTGGTTTAACCCGGGGGTCAGCAACCCGCGGCTCTTTAGCGCTGCCCTAGTGGCTCCCTGGAGCTTTTTCAAAAGATGTGTGAAAATGGAAAAACATTAAAAAAAAAAGTTCTTGTTTTAGTATGGTTTCTGTCAGAGGACAAACATGACACAAACCTTCGTAATTGTTAGAAATCCCACTGTTTATATTAAACATGCTTCACTGGTGAGAGTATTTGGCAAGCACGATGTTTTGTCCTACTAATTTCAGTGATCCTTGAACTCATCTTAGTTTATTTACATGTACAACTTTCAGAAAGATGTGTTTAATGCCACTCCTTCTTTGTCTCATTTTGTCCACCAAATGTTTTATGCTGTACGTAAAACATTTGGTGAGCTTTGTTGATTTTATTGATTTGCTGGAGTGCTTATCGGGCATATTTGGTCATCAACATCATCATCATTTCTTTTTATTTATTTCATGAAAATGCATATATACAAGCCATATACAGTTGACACTTTGCTAACATGCTATTTAGGCTAGCTGTATGTACATATTGCATCTTTATGCCTCGTTTGTAGGTATATTTGAGCTCATTTAATTTCCTTTACTTATGTGTATTTAATTTATATTTGCATGTCTCATGACACATTATCTGTATGTAATATTGGCTGCATTTCTCGAGGTCGAGGTCAGTAAATCGGACACGTTTCCAGTGAGGGTTGGACTCCGCCAAGGCTGCCCTTTGTCACCAATTCTGTTCATAACTTTTCTGGACAGAATTTCTAGGCGCAGTCAAGGCGTTGAGGAGATCCGGTGTGGAGGCTGCAGGATTAGGTCTCTGCTTTTTGCAGATGATGTAGTCCTGATGGCTTCATCTGGCCAGGATCTTCAGCTCTCACTGGATCGGTTCGCAGCAAAATGTGAAGCAACTGGAATGAGAATCAGCACCTCCAAGTCCGAGTCCATGGTTCTCGTCCGGAAAAGGGTGGAGTGCCATCTCCGGGTTGGGGAGGAGACCCTGCCCCAAGTGGAGGAGTTCAAGTACCTCGGAGTCTTGTTCACTCGTGAGATCGACAGGCGGATCGGTGCGGCGTCTTCAGTAATGCGGACGCTGTATCGAACCGTTGTGGTGAAGAAGGAGCTAAGCCGGAAGGCAATGCTCTCAATTTACCGGTCGATCTACGTTCCCATCCTCTCCTATGGTCATGAGCTTTGGGTTATGACCGAAAGGACAAGATCACGGGTACAAGCGGCCGAAATGAGTTTCCTCCGCCGGGTGGCGGGTCTCTCCCTTAGAGATAGGATGAGAAGCTCTGCCATTCGGGGGGAGCTCAAAGTAAAGCCGCTGCTCCTCTACATCGAGAGGAGCCAGATGAGGTGGTTTGGGCATCTGGTCAGGATGCCACCCGAACGCCTCCCTAGGGAGGTGTTTAGGGCCCGTCCGACCGGTAGGAGGCCACGGGGATGACCCAGGACACGTTGGGAAGACTATGTCTCCTGGCTGGCCTGGGAACACCTCGGGATTCCCCCGGGAAGAGCTGGACGAAGTGGCTGGGGAGAGGAAAGTCTGGGCTTCCCTGCTTAGGCTGCTGCCCCCGTGACCCGACCTCGGATAAGCGGAAGAAGATAGATGCATGGATGGATGGATAGTCGACTATCGTACAAAACTAAAGAACATTATTACCACGGGATATTGATTTTTGACATTTTGTCAGAAATTAGTCGGCTATCGTATAAAACTAAAGTACAATATTACCACGGGATGTTGATTTTTTAAGTTTTGTCAGAAATTAGTGGGATATCGAATCAAACTAAATTATGATATTACAGTCTTACCAAAAGAGGGCATTATACCTTTTGACTTTTTGTCACAAATTAGTAATAGTAGGATATCTATCGTATAAAACTAAAGTACGATACTGCTAAACGAGGAATAAACGGTTTGTTACTTTTTGACGTTCAGTCACAAACAAGTGAGATCTCAAAATAAACAAAAGTACAATATAACCATATCACGAAGAAACACAATACTGTTTTTTGACATTTTTCCACAAATCAGTGGAATGTCGTATGAAACTAAAGTACGATATTTATCGGCATATTACATATTATTGATACTAGCCCTGAGACTGGAAGGTCGTGAGTTCAAACCCCGGCCGAGTCATACCAAAGACTATACAAATGGGACACATTGTCTCCCTGCTTGGCACTCAGCAGAATTGGAGGTTAAATCACCAAAATGATTCCCGAGCGCGGCCACCGCTGCTGCTCACTGCTCCCCTCACCTCCCAGGGGGTGAACATGGGGAACAAGCTCAGACGGCAAATACATGTCTTGTCAATTTTTGTGCAAAAAGCACAGACAATGAGAAAAGAGGTACAAATGCTAATAGTCTAAAAGCGGTCTTTACAAGGCGAACTTGCCAATTTTGGGCTAGTCATGCATGAAAACGTCAAGTTTTACCGATTGTTTTTTCGTGAAACTTTCCAACAAAAACAAAAAATCTGTCTCTTTTTAAGCAAGTTGCTCAGTCGCTAAAGATTCTGGTGTGAAACACAAAAAGCATGCCAACTTAAAAATTAAAAAAAAGAAGCAATAAAATGTGATCTATATTTGACACCTCCAAGTGGTATGTTTCTTTCGACTCATTTCCTCTCATGCTCCCTGTGGAAATAAACGAGCTCCTTATCAGACCGGCTTAGAATACCGACGCTCCTATAAATCTGTCAGGTGCACGCTGACTAACACAATTCCATTCGCTCAATCCTCATCTGTCGGCGTGGAAAGGAAGAAAAAAAAAATGCTGTTAGCTGACAGGCGAGTAAAACAGATTTGATTTCACTCGTATCTCGTAACAGTGCATTCTTCTTTCTCTCCCGCGCCGACTGTAACAGAATACGCCTTGTTGCCCTCGCACTCGGGAGAAATCTTCTGCCTGGCGGGCCAGCAGATAGCGAGCAAGAACCCTGACACGCTCCGGCTGGCGGCTGGTCTCACCGGGAATCCAGAAGGAACCATGGATGGATGGATGGATAAAAATAGGGGGGATCAATGAAAGAACCGAGTGTGTTTTTGGGTCCAAATTGACCACTTTTATATTCATCTTTAAGAAGACACCCTGACCATAATGATGGCGGTCCATTTAAGCCTTTCACTACAATATAATAACTTTTCTTGGTAGACAGTAGCTGCAATAGATCGATGTTATTGCGAGAGAGTTCAAGTGGAAAATATATCATATTATGATGATCATATTAGGCCTATACTGGCTCACCAGCACTGGCTTCCTGTGCACTTAAGATGTGATTTTAAGGTTTTACTACTTACGTGTAAAATACTACACAGTCTAGCTCCATTCTATCTTGCTGATTGTATTGTACCATATGTCCCGGCAAGAAATCTGCGTTCAAAGAACTCCGACTTATTAGTGATTCCCAGAGCCCAAAACAAGTCTGCGGGCTATAGAGCGTTTTCTATTCGGGCTCCAGTACTCTGGAATGCCCTCCCGGTAACAGTTAGAGATGCTAAATCAGTGGAAGCATTTAAGTCCCATCATAAAACTAATTTGCATACTCTAGCCTTTAAATAGACCCCCCTTTTAGACCAGTTGATCTGCCGCTTCTTTTCTGCTCTGCCCCCATCTCCTTCGTGGAGAGGGGGGCGGCACAGATTCGGTGACCACAGATGACGCGCTAGCTGTCCAAAGTCAGGACGCAGGGTGGACCACTCATCTGTGCATCATTTGGGGACGTCTCTGCGCTGCTGACCTGTCTCCAATCAAAATGATCTCCTGCTGGCCCAACTATGGACTGGACTCTCACACTATTATGTTAGATCTACTATGGACTGGACTCTCACAATATTATGTTAGATCCACTATGAACTGGACTCTCACAATATTATGCTAGATCCACTCGACGTCCATTGTACACACGCATATATATATATATATATACATACATACATATATATATATATATATATATATATATATATATATATATATATATGTATATATATTAGGGCTGGGCGATATGGCCTTTTTTTAATATCTCGATATTTTAGGCCATATCGCGATACACGATATATATCTCGATATTTTGCCTTAGCCTTCAATGAACACTTGATACATATAATCACAGCAGTATAATGTTTCTATGTGTCTACATTAAAACATTCTTCTTCATACTGCATTAATATATGCTCATTTTAAACTTTCATGCAGAGAGGGAAATCACAACTAAGTCAATTGACCAAAACTGTATTTATTAAACAGTTATTAAGCAGTGGCACAAACATTCATGTCATTTCCAAAAGAGAAAGTGCAAAATTGTCAGAGACATTTTAAAACAAGTTATTAGTGCACTTTTGTGCATGATGTCACTAAGATGACATATAACAACACTAAATTATAGTGCACTTTTTGTACAGAACGCCACTACAATAGTTTAAAACAAATAAATAGCACTTTTGTGCATGATGTCACACAAGATATTTCAATAAGTGTCAAATAAAAATTAGCTGCATAATAGGAAATCACATTGTGTACGACTGTACGTCCTTTGCTATGTGGTAGGTTCTTGCGGACGTTGTCTCCTTTTGTTGACTATTTTTTTCATACGGTGTTGTAACTTATGGGTTATATAGTTCATGTGTGATGATCATTCATAATTTGCATGCTTGATTTAATTGCTGATAAATTGATCTATTATTATTTACAGCTAAAAAGAGTTAAAAGAGAATTGATTTGATTTATACATGTATTTGATATTGATTATTTCAGAAACACTGACATTGAATTGAGTTGTTTTCTACTTCATAGCCTAACAAAGGGTTAACTAAAATACTGCATGTTACACAATTCACCGCGGCAAACCGGATGTTAAAAAGACCGGGAGCAGGTGCATTGTGGTTGTTGAGATTGAGGATTACAAGCCTTCGGGTGAATGAATGACAGATAACAAGATATAAGGATCGTTTTGTACCGTTTTGTATGCCATTTTTTTCTTATATAAAGTACAACTTTATTACACATTTTCGATCATACGGTGTTGATCTGGAAATGTTTGCCTCTGCATTTTGATGGTGTGGGCGTGTGGCACCGAACGGAGATGTCGCCATGCGGAGTGAGCACTCTTCGTTCTCGAGCAGGTGACTTTTCAAATGATGCTACATATTAGCAGTAATGCTACTTTTTGTAGCAATGCTTTTTCCCCACACTTGGCAAATTACAGTTGTCTGTTCGACATATTCCTACTTGAAGCCAAACCACCGCCAGACGATGGACCCCCTGCTGTTTTTCTTGGGAATTAATTCTTCCTTCATTTGTTACCAGATTCGCATCGTCTTTCTCTCACATTACCACTGGCACCACAGCTAACTTTAGCCATGCTGCTACCTCTCTGCTCCGCGAGGGCCTATACGTATGTGACGTATGTAAGAAGGTGCGCTTGTTTAAGTCTCTGTGAGAAGGAGAGACAAGAAAGAGTGGGAAGAGCCTGTAGTGTAATGCCTGAACCTAAAAGCAACTGCGTGAGAACGTATACTCGAATATCACGATATAGTCATTTTCTATATCACACAGAGACAAACCCGCGATATATCGAGTATATCGATATATCGCCCAGCCCTAATATATATATATATATATATATATATATATATATATAAATATGCGGCTGGGATTGAGATTGTCACTGCAGGCATCAAAACTATGAATGAACACATGTGAAGTTATGTACTTAACAAAAAAAATTAGAATTAACTGAAAACATGTTTTATATTCTAGTTTCTTCAAAATAGCCACCCTTTGTTCTGATTACTGCTTTGCACACTCCTGGCATTCTCTTGATTGACAATCTACAATGTAAATAGTCATGAAAATAAAGAAAACGCATCGAATGAAAAGGTGTGTCCAAACTTTTGGCATAGACTATATATATATATATATATATATATATATATATATGTATGTGTGGGGAAAAAAATCACAAGACTATTTCATCTCTACAGGCATGTTTCATGAGGGGGGTACCCTCAATCGTCAGGAGATTTTCTCCTGACGATTGAGGGTACCCCCCTCATGAAACAGGCCTGTAGAGATGAAATAGTCTTGTGATTTTTTCCCCCACACATACATATATTGCGCTCTACTACGGTATCGAGCACTATTTTTTGGATAACCTTATTAAGACATATATATACATATATATATATATATATATATATATATATATATATATATATATATATATATATATATATATATATATATATATATACATGGAACGTTTTACCGAACACATTTTTTGTTTATATGGATTACATGTCTATCGCGATATACATTGATATCATTTCATTCATTTCTCAATAGTTCCTATTAAAAATCTTGATAATATATAGTATAGCTAAATAAAAAGCACTTTCTGGGTTGTTTTTCCTTAGATTTAAACTTACAGGTGTGGTATAATAGAGAACTTTGTTACAAACAAACATGGCTGCTAGTTAGGGGAGTGGCTTTGAAAAAGCATGAGGTTAAGTTTCTTTGAGAAGACGATAATTTCATGCTCCTGAGAAGTTGCGTCCTCTGCAGTGGATATTTGTGTTTTGCATAACAGGGTTGTTTTTTTATTGTAAATATGCAACTTTGACTAAATAGGCCAAAAACAAATGTTGACTGCAGAGGGCGCTGGTTTTCAGGAGGACATACATTTAAGAACAGTGCGCCAAGGTGTAGGTATTCACACCAGAGAACACATGTCAGCCAAGCCAGTATTAGGACACACAAAACGTCTGCCTCCATTGATTCCTTTAGAACAAGAACAGCAAACAATGGCCAACAATCACTGCGAGCGCCCTGCTGAGGGCACGGCTCTAAGCCTCTCCCACAAGGTCAACACCGAAGCCCTTGAGCCAGATAAGACGAGTCCTGGTCGATAAGAAGAGACCAGAGGCAGTAAAGGCAGGAATAAACCTGTGGCGTTAACAAGAATCATTCCGAGTTGAATCCTATCGACAGACTGAGCGACTCAACTGGGAGCAGCAGCTAAAATCATTCACTGGGACTCTTGTCAACATGTCCGAGCTATTCAGACCTCATCGGTCTGAAAAGTCCGCCTTTGATGAAAGGACAGCTGTCATAGCGGGGGGACCCCGAGAAGTACTTTGATGACAGAATGATGCCGAGAAACGGAGGTCATGGAGCAGAGAGTCACTTAGGAGCCACTGACCAGGATATTGTTTGTCAACAGGACGAACCCCACGGGGCTTATAGGATACTGTCTGGGCTTTATTTGCCACAGAGCAAATAGCAGCAAAGTTTGGTTGTAGGCCTTTGGATCATGGGCAAAGTATTTACCTTGAAAGAAGTACATTTAGTCAGTCTGTAGAAAACAACAATTACAAACAGTAGGGCAGGAGGTTCAGCATGATACAGTGAATCACCACAGGTCTTTAAACAAAAAACATGCTGATTCACCAACAAAAATTGGCAATAAACGTGTTTCAAAACTACAGAAAAGCTTAGTCTTTTTTTTTTTTTTTTAAACTTTACAAAGTATCGTCAAGGTTAAGCTCTTAAATTCCTGACCCGACATGATTGGTCTCTATTGGTGACAAGCCTATATGTTTGTCTTTTCCGTGAAGGCTGCACGCCCTGTGTGGACTTGGGCCCCTGATCTCACACTGTCAACACACACAGCAAACATTCATAAGTCACCAGAGGCTGTGACACGAGCTGGACGCAGGACCAAACTACGGACGAAGACCGCACTACGGACTATGACGACAAAAATGGAAAAGTTGTTTGACTCAATTGTGTCCCTTTTTTTTTTTAAATGCCGTAAAAGTAGCCCACAACTTGAATAAATCCCAACCACGGTGATGCATGATACCAGTATGCCTCGGTTCAACAAGCATCAAACGACTCACTTTTGCTTTGTCTTTTTGTGGCTTTTTTTGGTGAAAAATGAACGGTCTTAACTTAAACGTGAAAAGTATGGCTCTAGCATCACATGTTATCAAAGTATTTTAGTTAATAATATTTTTTCATCACTATTATTATTATTTACGTTATGTGTGTAAATAGCGTAACGTCTTGCATGGTGGCACATGACGGCTGTTGGCGGGACCCCAGCATGTAGAGACAGGTAGACACAAGGTCCTTTTTTTAGGGACCCCAAAATAAAGTAGCACCAGCCTGGTGGTCCACGAGTAAATCACAGCAAACAAAGTGCAAAAAGCCTTACACAAACATAATAAACCACCGTCACCAGTTAGAGACCAGAACTCAGAAGCCTTGGTGAAGCTTCAGTAAAACATGCAAGAACAGGAAAGAGGTTACAAAATAAAACTCATTATTTCATTAATTTCATCACTATTATTAATATAATCCTTATTATTGTTGTTATTATTATTATTGTAACTGTATTGATTTAAGAGTGACATTGCCATTAGAACTTTGTTTTTAAAAAACAATTAACAGCGGTTAATAATAACGGTTAACAACTTAGTTTTACACTTATAGGATAATTAAAATGATTTTAAAAAGTAAGACGCATGAGGCACTTATCCCACAGCATTATCTTTAAAGCTTTTTAATAGGTCGCTTGCTTCTTTTTACACTTGTGTGGAAAATGTGCCACAATACGCCTTCGTCATACAGCCTTTAATCTTGGTTAACTTATTTTTTTTTTACACATTTATGACAGTTGATATTGTTCCATTATTTCCAATTTCCCAATTGATCCGAAGCCGAACACGTCAACAAGCTTCCCGGAAGGAACCCGAGAAGTGCCACAGAGCTTTGAGTCCTTAAATCTGTCCAAACATAAAGCTACTGTGATATCGACAATAAAGAAAGCCAGGTCCTTTTCGGCCCATCTCAAGGGACAATCATCTGGTCGGTACCCAATTTTTTCCCCCCTTCTTTTGACAATCCTGCTTAAATTGAGAGACGTGACAGTCAGCTGAGACTATCCAGACCTGTCTTATGTCACCAGTAAATTGCATCAGACTGAACAGAGAGTGAAGAAAGAGGCATTGGACTGGAAGAAAGAGCAGATGAAAAGTGGCACATGGATGTAGGGCTGCACGATTAATCGATATCGAATCAACATTGAGGTCTTAATTAGTGTGAATACGTAACTGCAAGAGGCCGAGGTTTCTATTTTCCTCCTCCATCACCGGCATTTGAGTGATAGACACGTTCGCCAATCAGAACTGTTGAGCCTTGTGTTTCTTTGTCTCTCGCTTCAAACAAGTAGAAAGACATTGTACTCAGCAACTGAGTGTGTTTATTTAACAGTAGAATTAACTGAACACAGTGAGCCCTCTTTCCATCCACAATCTTTGTCTCGGTGGGCGGAGCGCCAGCTTTACACACACAGGAAGCAATTTACGAGTGATAAATTCCACAAAGTAACACAAATTAGGAGAAAAAGAAAAGATTACCAAAGCCAAGTGTCCCGTTGTGGGAATATGTCAGCTCTCAAATCAGGTGGGCAATATAAGCCCATCGACACGGATGAACGAGTGAGAATGCCGTGATCACGTGGTGGCAACAAACAAAAAGGCAACGTCAAACCTTGTTTTTCCAACTGTGGCGGAAAACAGCATTTAAATCACACATATGTAAGATATATTTTTGCTTACAGAAATCAGAGTACTTTATTTTTTTGTTTGTTTATTTATTTAGGATAAAGTTATTTGCCTTCCAATGACAGTACAATGGTAAACACTTCTACAGTAATGAGAAATAAAAGTGTATATCCTTCTAAATGGTTACTTGCATTATTATAATATGTTATGATTACATTACATTATGCACACTTTAGTTTGTATTGATTATTTCTTCAGTTAGAGCACGATGTTGACAAAGGCTCTGAGTCGGTCTGCATAAAGTCATTTTTTTAATTAAATGATTGCATTTTGCTCTAATGTGGGGCACCTTGAGACAAGAAAATTATGGTTCACAGCAGGGGTGTTGAACTAATTTTAGATGGGGGGGCCACATAGAGAAAAATATACTCCCAAGTCGGCCGCACTGGTAAAATCACGGCACGATAACTTAAAAATAAAGACAACTTCAGATTGTTTTCTTTGTTTAGAAATAGAACAAGCACATTCTGAAATTGTACAAATCATGTTTTTTTTTGTTTTTTTACAATTACCTGTTGCTGTTAATAGTATATATACTTTATTTGTCGTTATTTACATTTTCTGAATAAATTATGTGATAATGTTCATCAGTCAACTCATGTTGGTGTTAATTTTCAATCTATCAAGATAAAAAAAAAAAATATCAAAATCAAATCACAGGATGTTATTTATGTAGTTTGATCATTTTCCTCGACTGATGTACTAACATCGTGGTTTATTTTGTACATATGTAGCATCATCTACAAAGAATTGCTATTGCGACATCCAGTGGACACATTTAGAACAGCTGTTTTTTTTATTCAAAAATTTCAGCTCATTTTTATTAGCAAACTCATCCCGCGGGACAGATACAACCTGTTTACGGGCCTGATCCGGCCCTCGGGCCATATCTTTGACAAGCCTGGTTTACAGTCTCATAGTCTTCCTTCACTTGTTATGTAAAATGCAGTTTTTTGCATTTATATAAATATATATATATATATATATATATATATATATATATATATATATATATAAAACATAAAAATTGCGAAATGCAATTTTGGAGAGAAAAATCGCAATTAGGTCATTTTCCTCAAAATCGTGCAGCCCTAAAGATATGTCACAATAGTGATTTGCTGGATTTCGCCTTTCCAGGACGTTGCCATCCTGTCCATGTCTGGTGATGAGTTTGTCCGACTAAACCGGGGGTCAGCAACCCGCGGCTCTTGAGCCGCATGCGGCTCTTTAGTGCCGCCATAGTGGCTCCCTGAAGCATTTTTCAAAAAGGATTGAAAATGGAAAAATAAATGTTTTGTTTGAGGACAAACATGACACAAACCTTCCCAATTGTTATAAAGCCCAATGTTTAATATGTTTGTGTGTATGTTTCACTGATGAGAGTATTTGGTGAACATCGTTTGTACTGCTAATTTTGGCGGTTCTTGAACTCACCATAGTGTGGACTCTGACACAACAGTTTATTTACATGTAAAATCTTCCACTCCTTTGTCAAATTTTGTCCACCAAACGTTTTATACTGTACGTGAATGCTGTTGTTGATGTTATTGACTTGTTGGAGTGCTAATCAGGCATATTTGGTCAGTGCATGACTGCAAGCTAATCAATGCTAACATGCTATTTAGGCTAGCTGTATGTACATATTGCATCATTATGCCTCATTTTTTGATAGTAGGCTAATATAGCTAATATCGACACTTACATCATGTGTTGCCTTCATTATAACACTTATATAAGACTTTTAAAGTTATTTTGATAGTAGGCTTGTATATAGCTAGTATAGACACTTACATGATGTGTTGCCTTCATTATAACACTTATATAAGACTTTTAAAGTAATTTTGATAGTAGGCTTGTATATAGCTAATATAGACACTTATATCATGTATTGCCTTCATTATAACACTTATATAAGACTTTTAAAGTCATTTTGAGAGTAGGCTAAAATAGCTAATATAGACACTTACATCATGTGTTGTCTTCATTATAACACTTATATAAGACTTTTCATATTTTGCGGCTCCAGACAGATTTGTTTTTTGTATTTTTGGTTCAATATGGCTCTTTCAACGTTTTGGGTTGCCGACCCCTGGACTAAACCAACAGTGACCCACAACAAGACACACACACACAAGGGTGCAAACATTTTTACAACCGAAAGCAGCTTTGCTTAGTCTACCCAGTCACATTGTATAGTCCTGGGCCATAAATAGATGTGGCCAAATGGTACAACATAAACTTAAGACCAAGTTGTGTCCCCCCAGCAGCATCTGCCACGCAGTAAATCTGCCTACAGCCTGCAGCTGTCAACAGGAAGCCCAGAATGACCTCCACACACACACATAGCCATAGAGCCAACACACACACCAGCCTTTCATCTGTCCAGAACAAACATATAAGCTCACTTACCAGTACGGTTAATATTGTCTCTGCAGCATATGCAGTAGAACGAAAATTAAAGTGCTTTTTTTTTTTTGCATGTTTTGTGAACACACGCTGCATTAAATGTCAGCCCCTAGCTTTCAGTACATGTTTATATCTTCCGTTTCAATTTGGACACATTCCCCCTACAACATTTACAAGCAAGGTTGTTTACTTTTTCATGGCCTGGCAGAGTGTGCGTTTTTTTTGTTTTTTTTGTCGCTGTAAAAGTTTCTATAAGCACTTCAGAGGGAGAGAGAGAGAGAATGGAGAGCGTGTTGCCAAATAATCTGTCACGGAAAGAGAGGAGAATAATTGGTATGCTAATGTGCATGCACCAGGACCTTAAACGCAACATCATTACATGAGATGCAGCAGCGCCGTACAACAAATCACTCATCTCTTTTCATTAAGATCGTAAAAAAACACATGCGTACCCAAGGGTGCATTCGAGCAACGGCGGCTGGAGGTTCCGACGGCAGCGGAAAGGCATGGGGGTGTGCAGGCGTCCGTGTTCCTGTGCCAAGCTGCCATCTGTGCCCAGCGGAGTTAATGAGGGGGATTAAGGCCCTCAGACATGACTGCTGCACGGACACCAGCAGGACACAACAATGACCTAATACACGACTTGCTGCTAACTTCTGCTGATTGGGGCTAATATGAGGAGAATGGAACAATGGAGCTCTGTTAGGCAGCGCTACTGTTTACATCCCTCCCCTGACCAGGCCATGACACCTTCACGTGTCACTGCCTCCCGTGTCAGGGTCTTCATCGCCTCTCCTTGCCTCGCCAAACAGTCAGGGAGATACTTTAGCCTTACTTAGAGAAGTAAATGAGCAGATAAATGAATAAACCGCTGACCTTGGGTGCAATTAGCCTTTAATTACCAAGCGATTCTTGGACGTGCCCTGGGAGACACTTTGATTAAATGTTCATAATAGAAGGCGACGTGGGAGATTTTTCATGAAAGGGGAATGCATGGAAATCATGAAGTTACAACTCTTGGAGTCAAACAAAAGACAAACAACTAATGTCCACACTTTTACACATGTGAGATTTTCTTGATGTTCTAACAATAATATTGTCCCTGAAGCCTGTTTATGAGCACCGGGCATGAGAAAAATATAATCTACGTCAATATATATATGGTAACACTTAAGTATGGGGAACATATTCACCATTAACTAGTTGCTTATTAAAGTAACAAAGACTTAATTTAGAGTTATTTGGACACTAGGGGAACATATAAGGGTTAGGGTTACTAATAAGCAATAATTCTGAGGTTATTGAGGGAAGTCTCTTAGTTAATGGCTTACTGGTTGTATAATAAGGCCATGAAGAATAAGGCATTAATACGTACTTAATAGTGACTAATTAAGGGCCAACATGTTACTAATTTACAAGTTAATAAGCAACTAATTAATGGTGAGTATGTGTTCCCCATACTAAAGTGCTACCATATATATATATATATATATATATATATGGGTGGGTGTGTTTTAAAAAAACACAGTTTGTGATTTGCGAAACCTTTAATCTATTTGAGATTAGACTTGTCTTAGACTTCCTTTATTGTCATTAAAATTTGAACTTTACAGTACATTAGCTCGTTGTAGTGCAGGATACAAGAGCAATGGTGCAGATATAAACAGATTTACTGTACATAAAAATATATTGCACTTTTGCATATGCATCCACGTAGGGCTGGGCGATATGGACGAAAAAGTATATCTCGATATTCGATATATATCTCGATATCTTTTCCGGTGAAAATATGTATATAAAGATATACATTTTTGAGCAAAATTCAGTGAAATTGAAGTGAATGACAACTGTACTGTAAACAGTCAGTGGCACTTGTATTAACCCAGTTAGTCAAGATGGGTATTAACTAGGGATGTCCCGATCCAGGTTTTTGCACTTCCGATCCGATACCGATATTGTTTTTGCACTTCCGATCCGATACCGATACTGACCGATACTGGCCTATCCGAGCATGTATTAAAGTTTAAAGTTATTTAGACTACTTAGTTGTCAGAATCATGTTGAAAAGGGTTTTAGTACTCTTGATAACAACTAGCCAGTTGGTAACAAGAAACTGACCTGTTTATTCAAGGATAAACACAAAATAGACTAAATTATACATGACAAACAGAAATGGCATCATTGAATTAGGGGTGGGCGATATGGCCTTTTTTTAATATTGCAATATTTTAAGGCCATATTGCGATACACGATATATATCTCGCTATTTTGCCTTAGCCTTGAATGAACACTTGATGCATATAATCACAGCAGTATGATGATTCTATGTGTCTACATTAAAACATTCTTCTTCATACTGCATTAATATATGCTACTTTTAAACTTTCATGCAGAGAAGGAAATCACAACTAAAAAAATCAAAAATGTTTTCATTTGGTGTTGATCTGGAAATGTTTGCCTCGGCATTTTGATGGTGTGGACGTGTGGCACCGAATGGAGATAAGCGTCTCGACAGACGTTACAATATTTGAACAATGATGACGAAAACGGTTTTCTCTGTCGTGTCCGTGTGTCGAAAATTGTTATGCGCTTATTTTTTTATTTGATTTTGTGCGTGGCATAGATTTGCCGTGCGCAGAGGACGATTGAGCAGGCGCGCACCTTAGCGGCTGCGCTAGCATCACAGCTAACGTTGGCCATGCTGCTACCTCTCTGCTGGGAGAGGGCGTATACGTATGTGACGTATGACGTGACAGTATGTGACGTATGACGTGACAGTATGTGACGTATAACGTGACAGTATGTGACGTGTGTAAGAAGCTGCGCTTGCTGTCTGTGAGAGGGAGACACATGAAAGAGTGAGAAGAGCCTGTTGTGTAATCCCAGCAGCTAAAAGCAACTGCGTGAGAATCCACAGACCTGTGGATGTGTTGAAGGTGTGCTGGAAAATGCGGAACGGAAATTAGGGAGCAGCAGAAAAGTGAAATGTATTATTTAAATCGGTGCGTTGGAAAACACGGACCTGAGTTTTTTTAAACTGGATCTGGATCGGCATTTTCCCATGCCTTGCCGATACGCATTTTTTTGCAAATATCGGCGGCCGATCCGATCCAAATATCGGATCGGGACATCCCTAGTATTAACAGCACAGAAAAGAAACTGTTTAAGTAGTACAGAATTACATAAAATAAATAAAACAGAAAAATATTATTTCTACATAAAATAAATAACATAGCAGTGCAAATAATACAAAATGTATCAAACTCAGATAAAAAATTAATTTGCAGGCAGGCACTTTTTAATTCCCAGTCGACGATGTAATGGACTGTCACACACTTACGGTTCTGTAGTCCTACTAGATCACACGTATGTGGTCAGCGCCAAGTAAATGACTTGACCTAATTGTGCGACTATGATCTTGTTTGTTTCAAAATGATTCAACTATTCAATGTTGAAATATAAATAGTAGAAATAATGAACAAAATGTCAGCTACTGTCTTGTTGTAAAACACCAATGAAAATGAAATATAGCATTTAGACAGGCTATATTGTCGCAAAAGTCATCAGATGTCTGCCACAAATTAACGTGTGTTCTTAAATGCGTATTTCACCTCTTCCAGTTTTGATTTGGGCTTACATGGTAAACAACTCAAATGAATGTGTTATCCAGACGCATACATTTGTCCAAATGTGGCCAAAGAGACGCATTGTGGGTTTAAACCCTGGACGTGGTTTACATCGCTAAAAGAAACATCTAAGGAAGAGAATAGAATCCCTCTGCCACCTTTCACTAGTTTTTTTAATATATAAATCAATACGTTTTGTGCAATAAAGCCACATCTAACCCTTTTTAAGATACAGTAGACCACATTAGTGTGGCACTTTATATTGTCTAATGTCTCCTTTTGTCCCTGTGTTGCCATTTAATATACAAAAAGCCCTGCTTAGTTAATGTTTGTTTTAATGTCTGTGTTTTTATGTGGTTATCTTGTATGCCTTATGAAGCAATAATGTAACACAATGCCCAAGATACAATTTCTTAACGGGACAATAACGTTTACCCTGACCCTGACCCCTAGTCAAGGCTCAGATTAAAAACCACTATACCTGGATTTATCAAATCTGGACTAGGCTATCCCCTGGACAATGGAGGTACATTTGTCATTTGTGAAAACCTTTATTTTAATTTGTGAAAGTATAATAGAAACAGATGTAACCATTTTTAAGCAAGTTAAACCATATTAATCCAGGTCCAGATAAATAAATAAAAATATGTAAAGTTCTCAAATGTGGACTATCATATAACACAGACCCTAAAAATTCATGAAAATACATTGTTGTTTTTTTTTTTATGTGGATCTGGACTAAAAAGGTTGAATGTGCATGTATTGCATATTCACAGATTAAAGATTCAAGAACACATTCACTTTTTTTCTAACAATTTTTTTTCACACAACATTCATTACTATTTTTGTTACATTGTTTTTGCTTTGTTGTTATTTTGCACAAGCGACACTATAATCAAATGATGATAACATTTCAAGTGAAAGCAATCAATCAGTTTGGTATCGACTGTGGGCTTTGTACCGAGGATGTCGTTGTGGCTTGTGCAGCCCTTTGAGACACTTGTGATTTAGGGCTATATAAATAAAGATTGATTGATGATTGATTGATTGACTATCACTATTGGGGCTGACAAAATAAAAAAAGTTTCACTACATATGAAATGAAATGAAATTCGTTTATTTCGGTCATATAATCAAGCATTTTGGGGACGGCGTGGCTCGGTTGGGAAAGTGGCCGTGCCAGCAATCTGAGGGTTCCTGGTTCAATCCCCACCTTCTACCAACCTAGTCACGGCCGTTGTGTCCTTGAGCAAGACAGTTCACCCTTGCTCCTGATGGGTCGTGGTTAGGGCCTTGCATGGCAGCTCCCGCCATCAGTGTGTGAATGTGTGTGTGGATGGGTGAATGTGGAAAAAGTAACAAAGCGCTTTGAGTACTTGAAGGTAGAAAAGCACTATACAAGTATAACCCATTTACCATTTTTGTGTGATCAATTTAACAGCACAGATTATACATATTAACAATCACAAATACACACACAAAAAGAAAAAGAATGACCGAAAAAGGAAAAGGGTGAAGCCAAGGCTTATATTTGCCTATCCTATACATTCACTGAAAATTTGATTGCCTGGAACATCAATGTTCAAAAAAATCAATGGGATGAAAGTAATCATTGCTATATTTTATAATGTTCCATTATTTCACCTTTCAAGGCTTTCTTAAACCTTAAAGAACTACATGTCTTCAACTCATCACTGAGCGTGTTCCACCGTTTAACTCCTAAAACTGAAATACATTTATATTTTATATTCATTCTTACTTTACATATGTCAAAAATCAATATCCCCCATATCTTAGAATCATGTTCAAAATACATTTTTGCTACTTTCAATCTCTGCAAATTTTAAGAAAAATGTTAAATAAACTCAAAGTCCTGTATGGTGGGGGTCAAACCGCACACTTAAATTGTAAAAAGAACAAAACTGCTCAGAACGGAATCCTTTACAATAAACATTCAGTGGCCAAGTTAGACATCTTAAATTCCACCTTTCAAGCGCCTTGACCGCAGCTCCAAAGCCTTAAGGACTACACCAATTGGGGTTTGGCAACAACAACAACAAAGCGTTACTTTGCGCTCTTTTCCGGTCTGTTCTTATTTCTGGTCACATAATGCTTCTGCCGGTGCAGCTCACGCAACTTGAAAATCGACATTCTTTCCCCCTTTTTTTCGTTCCTTTGACGTCTGCGAAAACCATCATTATCCTGCCCACTGCCCTCGTGAGAGAGCAGCATCCAGCGCGTGTGCACTTGAAATTCCCTCAGAAGAAACCACAACATTTGTCATTGGGACCGCAGTCTTTGTTTTTCACTGCATGCAATGTGAAACTGCGAGGATTAAACGTCAGCCGTGACACCAAAGGCTGGTGCGATCTTTTTGGCCAACCTCAGCCTCTCCACACTCGCTGATCAAGGAGCGCTTTATTGCGGCTGTCTTTACATTACACACTCATCACTGATTGTCAATTACGGCTTTTGCCTCCTGAGACCTCCAACACACTTTAAAGTGGCCGTTGGCAGGCATTGTTCTACTTGGCTAGATAGTTAGTTAGCCATTAGACCCTTTAGAAATCAAACTAGTGAGTACCGTATTTTCCGCACTATAAGGCGCACCGGATTATTAGCCGCACCTTCAATGAATGGCATATTTCATAACTTTGTCCACCAATAAGCCGCCCCGGACTATAAGCCGCGCCTACGCTGCGCTAAAGGGAATGTCAAAAAAACAGTCAGATAGGTCAGTCAAACTTTAATAATATATTAAAAACCAGCGTTCTAACAACTCTGTTCACTCCCAAAATGTACGCAAATGTGCAATCACAAACATAGTAAAATTCAAAATAGTGCAGAGCAATAGCAACATAATGTTGCTCGAACGTTAATGTCACAACACACAAAATAAACATAGCGCTCACTTTCTGAAGTTATTCTTCATTCGTAAATCCTTCGTCTTCGGTGTCCGAAATGAAAAGTTGGGCAAATTTACGATCCACTGGCAGATGTTGGCGTCGTCTGGCGCTGCCTCCTCGTCTTAGTGAAGGTGTGTTTGCCTTCTGTCATCCATTGTTCCCACGCAGTTAGCAGTCTAGCTTCGAATGCCCTGTTGACACCAATATCTAGCGGCTGGAGGTCTTTTGTCAATCCACCCGGAATGACGGCGAGTATTGAATTAAGCGCGTAAGCGTGTCTCTCAATGTGCTGTTATGAGCTAGCAAATATAACAACTACACTACCCAGCATGCAACGATAGTTACGAGCATGCGCGGTAGCCCTGAGAAGCGTTGTATGCTGGCAGTTAGCACGCTGTGAGTAAACGTTGAGAACTCAGTTAACATGCCTCGTCTGCATTATTTATAATTAGACAGACAACACACTTAATAGGAGCCATTTTGGGGTCTTTACATAAACACACAAATGGAAATGAAACGTCAAATATCCCAGCATGCACCGCGCGCTTCTTGGTCGTCCACTGTTCCCACGCAGTTAGCAGTCTAGCTTCGAATGCCCTGTTGACACCAATATCTAGCGGCTGGAGGTCTTTTGTCAATCCACCCGGAATGACGGCGAGTATTGAATTAAGCGCGTAAGCGTGTCTCTCAATGTGCTGTTATGAGCTAGCAAATATAACAACTACACTACCCAGCATGCAACGATAGTTACGAGCATGCGCGGTAGCCCTGAGAAGCGTTGTTGTATGCTGGGAGTTAGAATGTGGTTATGAGCACGCTGCGAGTAAACGTTGAGAACTCAGTTAACACGCCTCGTCTGCATTATTTATAATTAGACAGACAACACACTTAATAGGAGCCATTTTGGGGTCTTTACATAAACACACAAATGGAAATGAAACGTCACATATCCCAGCATGCACCGCGCGCTTCTTCTACGGGGGAAAAAGATGGCGGCTGTTTACCGTAGTTGCGAGACCTAAACTTTATGAAAATGAATCTTAATATTTATCCATATATAAAGCGCACCGGGTTATAAGGCGCACTGTCAGCTTTTGAGAAAATTTGTGGTTTTTAGGTGCGCCTTATAGTGCGGAAAATACGGTATCTCCGGGGCCGATACTCATGACTACTATTTTCAAACTAGGTGTTTTTTCAATTAGGTATTTTACTAACATTTGTACGCATGCCTTTACTTAAAATGGACATTAGAAATAGCATGTTCAAACTGTGTATCACTTACTCTGCTCCCCTAAAGCAGGGGTCGGCAACCCAAAACGTTGAAAGGGCCATATTGGACCAAAAATACAAAAAAGTAATCTGTCTGGAGCCACAAAAAATTAAAGCCCTATATAAGTGTTATAATGAAGGCAACACATGACGTGTCTATATTAGCTATATTAGCCTACTATCAAAATGACTGTCGCAAGCTGAAGCAAATCTTCGTTGACAGAAATGCCATCCATCCATCTTCTTCCGCTTATCCGAGATCGGGTCGCGGGGGCAGCAGCCTAAGCAGGGAAGCCCAGACTTCCCTCTCCCCAGCCACTTCGTCCAGCTCTTCCTGTGGGACCCCGAGGCGTTCCCAGGCCAGCCGGGAGACATAGTCTTCCCAACGTGTCCTGGGTCTTCCCCGCGGCCTCCTACCGGTCGGACGTGCCCTAAACACCTCCCTAGGGAGGCGTTCGGGTGGCATCCTGACCAGATGCCCGAACCACCTCATCTGGCTCCTCTCGATGTGGAGGAGCAGCGGCTTTACTTTGAGCTCCCCCCGGATGGCAGAGCTTCTCACCCTATCTCTAAGGGAGAGCCCCGCCACCCGGCGGAGGAAACTCATTTCGGCCGCTTGTAC
Source organism: Nerophis lumbriciformis (assembly GCF_033978685.3). Taxonomy (NCBI): domain Eukaryota; kingdom Metazoa; phylum Chordata; class Actinopteri; order Syngnathiformes; family Syngnathidae; genus Nerophis; species Nerophis lumbriciformis. Next base: position 16,195,976 of record NC_084564.2, on the reverse strand, counting down.
CCGTGATCTTGTCCTTTCGGTCATAACCCAACGCTCATGACCATAGGTGAGGATGGGAACGTAGATCGACCGGTAAATTGAGAGCTTTGCCTTCCGGCTCAGCTCCTTCTTCACCACAACGGATCGATACAGTGTCCGCATTACTGAAGACGCCGCACCAATCTCACGATCCACTCTTCCCTCACTCGTGAACAAGACTCCGAGGTACTTGAACTCCTCCACTTGGGGCAAGATCTCCTCCCCAACCCAGAGATGGTACTACACCCTTTTCCGGGCGAGAACCATGGACTCGGACTTGGAGGTGCTGATTTTCATCCCAGTCGCTTCACACTCGGCTGCGAACCGATCCAGTGAGAGCTGAAGATCCTGGCCAGATGAAGCCATCTGGACCACATCATCTGCAAAAAGCAGAGACCTAATCCTGCAGCCACCAAACCAGATCCCCTCAACGCCTTGACTGCGCCTAGAAATTCTGTCCATGAAAGTTATGAACAGAATCGGTGACAAAGGGCAGCCTTGGCGGAGTCCAACCCTCACTGGAAACGTGTCCGACTTACTGCCGGCAATGCGGACCAAGCTCTGGCACTGATCATACAGGGAGCGGACTGCCACAATCAGACAGTCCGATACCCCATACTCTCTGAGCACTCCCCACAGGACTTCCGAGGGACACGGTCGAATGCCTTCTCCAAGTCCACAAAACACATGTAGACTGGTTGGGCAAACTCCCATGCACCCTCAAGGACTCTGCCGAGAGTATAGAGCTGATCCACAGTTCCACGACCAGGACGAAAACCACACTGTTCCTCCTGAATCCGAGGTTCGACTATCCAACATTTCAACATTTGACAGAAACGTTGAAATGTAATATTCATTCTACACATTTTGACAACATTAAAAACCATTAGTAAATCAGAGGCTACTCAGAAGGTGAGATAACTCCTGGAAATGACTGGCATTTAATGGCCAAAGGTATAGATGTGTGTGTCCTAGGTAAAGTTATCTTAATAGAATTATTACAATCTTTGGCAAGCTAGATAATGTTTGCTGTGGTCTGGAACAACACGGCACACATCTGAAATGCAGCCAATATTACATACAGAAAATGTGTCATGAGACATGCAAAACTAAATTATATACAACAAGGATAAAAGTAAAGTATAATAAATGAGCTCAAATATACCTACTAATGAGGCATAATGATGCAATATGTCCATGCAGCTAGCCTAAATAGCCTGTTACCATAGATTAGCTTGCAGTCATGCACTGACCAAATATGCCTGATTAGCACTCCAACAAGTCAATAACAGCATTCACGCACAGTATGAAACGTTTGGTGGACAAAATGAGACAAAGAAGGAGTAGAAGATTTTACATGTAAACAGCACGGTGGCAGAGGGGTTAGTGCATCTGCCTCATAATACGAAGGTCCTGAGTAGTCTTGGGTTCAATCCCGGCCTCGGGATCTTTTTGTGTGGAGTTTGCATGTCCTCCCCGTGACTGCGTGGGTTCCCTCCGGGTACTCCGGCTTCCTCCCACCTCTAAAGACATGCACCTGGGGATAAGTTGATTGGCAACACTAAATTGGCCCTAGTGTGTGGATGTGAGTGTAAATGTTGTCTGTCTATCTGTGTTGGCCCTGCGATGAGGTGGCGACTTGTCCAGGGTGTACCCCGCCTTCCGCCCGATTGTAGCTGAGATAGGCTCCAGCGCCCGCCGCGACCCCAAAGGGAATAAGCAGTAGAAAATGGATGGATGGATGGACAAACTGTTGCGTCACAGTCCACACTATGGTGAGTTCAAGAACCACCGAAATTAGTAGGACAAAACGATGTTGACCAAATACTCTCATCAGTGAAGCATACACACAAACATATTAAACAGTGGGCTTTCTAACAATTGGGAAGGTTTGTGTCATGATTGTCCTCAAACAAAAAACATACTAAAACAAAAAAATATTTTCCCCCATCTTTTTCCATTTTTAAAAAATGCTCCAGGGAGCCACTAGGGCGGCACAAAAGCGCCGCATGCGGCTCAAGAGCCGCAGGTTGCTGACCCCCGCCCTAAAGGAAGACATTTATTTGCCCACACCATGACTCGCTTTATCACACGTTGTTACACCGCTGCTGCTTTTTAGCTCAACTTTGTACGCACCATACTTTTAATAGCATACAGTATGTGATTGGTCACCGGACCCAGCAGGACCATTCAAAAATCCAAAATAAAATTGAATGAAGTGAAACTTTGACGACTTTTGACTATAGAGCTTTTAATGCTATTGCCATATCGTGATCATGTGATGACGACACATTCTAGCTGTGTGCCGCAAATTTTGCAGCGACAAGCGAACAGAGGCATCGACGCACTGGCGTGTACTTCTGGCTAATGTCCCTCCGCAGTGCACATCTGCTTCTTAATCACTAATCCTCGCCTCCATGGCAAAAAATAAACGACAGGTACCATTATCACTGAAGGACTGAAGGACTAACATATACAAATCGGCTTGTTCTTGGTGGGAGCAATCAATTCTACCACAAAATCACTTTAACCGTCAACAATACTTCATTTATGTTCCGTAACCTGTATAATAACCAAGCTGTCGTGACATTGTTATTGTAAGAGCGAACACTGAGGAACTCTTTTTCTAGCATACTAACACATTGGCGTGCTACGGTATTAGCCAACTACGGCAAGAGATCATCACGAAGCGCGTTTGAGTTTATAATGTACAACACAATGCGATAAGACAGCAATCTGTACTGACTGAAAAAGATGAACAATCAGATTACAACATCTGTTAAGTATTAGCCCACACTTCCTGTTTTGTTTGTACACAGCTAGCCTCACAGCATAGTTTTAATAACACACATGACGTGAAGCGTGTATCATTATCAATATAAAGTGTGACTCACTCGATGGACAGTTGTCTGTTTAGTCCAGCTAAAGATGGACCTTTTTTCCGGTTAATTATGGGTAAGCACTCTATTTATGTCAAAATAGCTTGGCTTCAATTTCCACATTTTCAGCGGCGATTAAACTTTCACCTCACTCTCTCGGCTTCTGTCTTCGCTTCTAGAAGCAGTAGTTCATCCTCCGTATATTCAGATTCAAAAATATAAAGCTGTGGATCCTCTTTTGTCCAAAATATAGTTGTCTTTGTTGTTTGTTACTGAATCTGCCATGAATAGAACTCACTCGCATGTTTGTATCCGGAAGAGGTTGTTGCCAGAAGTCAGACGTGCACTGGGGGGCGGTCCTCTCCAATGTTTCTCATTGTATCCCATTGGGGTTGAGTTTTTTCTTGCCCTGATGTGGGATCTGAGTTGTGTGTCGTTGTGGCTTGTGCAGCCCTTTGAGACACTTGTGTTTAAGGCCTATGTAAGAAAACTTTGATTGATGATTAAATTGATTGACATATTCTAAGTAGAGGTGTCCGATAATGGCTTTTTTGCCGATATCCGATATTCCGATATTGTCCTACTCTTAATTACCGATTCCGATATCAACCGATACCGATACATACAGTCGTGGAATTAACACATTATTATGCCTAATTTTGTTGTGATGCCCCGCTGGATGCATTAAACAATGTAACAAGGTTTTTCAAAATAAATTAATCAAGTTATGGAAAAAAAAATGCCAACATGGTACTGCAATATTTATAATTGAAATCACAAAGTGCATTATTTTTTTTAACATACCTCAAAACAGCAGCTTCGAATTTGGGACATGCTCTCCCTGAGAGAGCATGAGGAGGTGGTGGGGGGGGGGGGGTGGGGGGGGGGGGGCAGTGTTGAGTTGGGGGGTGGGGGGTTAGCGGGGAGTGTATATTATAGCTTCCCGGAAGAGTTAGTGCTGCAAGGGGTTCTGGGTATTTGTTCTGTTGTGTTTATGTTGTGTTACGGTGCGGATGTTCTCCCGAAATGTGTTTGTCATTCTTGTTTGGTGTGGGTTCACAGTGTGGCGCATATTTGTAACAGTGTCAAAGTTGTTTATACGGCCACCCTCAGTGTGACCTGTATGGCTGTTGACCAATTATGCTTTGCATTCACTTGTGTGTGTGAAAAGCCGTAGATATTATATGATTGGGGCGGCACGCAAAGGCAGTGCCTTTAAGGTTTATTGGCGCTCTGTACTTCTCCCTACGTCCGTATACCACTCCGTACAGCGGCGTTTTAAAAAGTCATAAGTTGCACTTTTTGAAACCGATACCGATAATTTCCGATATTACATTTTAAAGCATTTATCGGCCGATAATATCGGCAGTTCGATATTATCGGACATCTCTACTTCTAAGCGGTTATCATCTTTAAAATAAAATAAAAAAGACATGTATGTTTTTGTCTCTCATAATGATTGTGAACGATAGGCAATGTTTTTTTTTTTTTAAAGTGCAGTTCCTCTTTAAGTTCAGTGGTTTTCAATTACTTACTTTTTTCATTGATTGACCACAAGCACACACGACATATCCATTTCTGGATATATAAGTGCAGCCTTGTTGTTAAAGTATCCGTTAAAACAGCTTAGCAAAGAATGTCAGGTATCAATTGTTCTCCGAAAGGCCGAAAGTTAAAATAAAACAGACCCGCAGAATGAACCGAAATGGAATGAATGAGTAGGCATTCGAGGCCCCACTGGCAGAGCAGGCGGAACCTTGTTCAGCGGTGGTGTTTTATTGGAGGCTTGTATTTGTTAATGTGTCTGGGCCGTTATGTTGTGGAGAGGCTGCGAGGACGCCTAACAGAGAGGCTGTTGTGCGTCGGTCTGGCCCGGCTCCACCGTCTCCTCCGGCCAAACGAGCACATTGACACTTGCTTGGAGAACGCCCTCTGAACCTGGGGCTCGCTGTGGGGGTGAACAATCACTCTCAGACCGGCCGAGTGATTGATCCGAGCACTTCTCTTTGTCTTAAAAGCTCGCCGACACCCTCTTTTTCACAGTGCCCTCTCTGACGCAGAAGCTGGACCCAGGTCCTAAATAAGAGTACTGACACATATGGCCTGCGAGCTGACAGCAGCTTTGTGTCACAGCAATAAGGAGTGGGAGTTTGGGTGCGGGGGGCTACGGGGACACTCAGGGAGGAGAGACAGGATGAAGGAGCCCCTTGAGAAACTTGAGAAAGAGCCAACAAGCACAACAACACCTCAACAAGGGCCACAGTCATCCGGCGGAGTTCAACTGGAAAGAAGCAAGAAACAGTGCCGCTCGATTCCTGCCAATGGGAACGAAGAACATAGTCGGGAGGACAGGAATAAGAAAGGAAACTAATGATGAAATGCAAAAATGACGATTGAAAGGCGCAATGGACTGAAATGCAGAAAAATGCAGCACATTAGCATCACCGTCTGTAATCCTTCACAACAGAATTCCACTTAGGAGACAAACGACTCTGAAGGATGCTTATTCAGTGTTACATGCGCACATTTGCCTCATCTTTAGAGTTCCAAATAAACTTCCTCCCCCTCCCTTGATAGATTTTATTAATAAAAAAAATAGTCAAGTAAACACCAGAGCAGTGACCAGAGGGGACTGCAACGTACAAAGGCGCAGGACTAAATTTGGCCAAATGCTGAGGTCTATCTGAGGCATACAGTCATGGAACAGGCTGCCAGCCCATATCAGAAACTGTGACAACCTTTTTAACATTTAAAACTGCACTGAAATGGTGGTTGAAAATTAATCAGACATGCACGTACAATTAAATGATTCACTTGTTTTTTTCTTTGTCCATGGTCTGTGCTTATGGTATGCTTGTAATGTGTAATGTCTTGTGATTTATGTATTCTTTTGTATCATGACCTGTTGAATGTTTACTGTATTAACCTGCCTTAGGACAACAGATAAAAATGAGCTATTGTGCTAACTCTGGCATATTTACATTGTTGCTCTATGTTGATGAATATGCATTGTCCTAATTCAAATAAATAAATAAATAAACAAACATGCAGACATCCACACCTGTGCCAAAATGATCGGATAACGTCGCATGACAATCCGTGCCTTTCCTCAAAAGGGACAAAGTTCAAGCGAGATTCTTGTCTAATGGCCGCCAGAGAGGTCACTGTGCTTCCTGCTGCTGGCGTGGACAGTAAATCCTTCTTCAACAAGCCTCAGACTATCATGACAGAAAGACGGGGGGAAAAAATACCTCCGTGCAACATGACCACTTTTGGTAACGCAACACGAGACGGTAGCTAATGGTTTTAAACGCTAAATCCCCTTCTGTCATGTCCACAATTGCTGCCATTGATTCTTCGCTACAGCTGCGAGCTTTGTTTTTGTCCGCATCACCGAATCTCTTGAGCTCCACGCCAGCGAGCTATGCAACTGGTATGTGACCGATTTTGGCCAGCAGGGTGGGTCTGGTTTGAAAGCGAGGGTCAGAATAACCGCGATTGGCAAAGGCGGCTCCACGGGCTACATAGCTAGTTAGCACTACGCAGTGACAAGAAGGAGCAAGGTGTGGGAACAATAAACATCCTAGACGTAGGAATGCAAAGGGCAGTAGGAAACTGCATAGCGCCATTCATCACAGGACCCCAAATATCAACGTTTATCCCTATACGTCATGGTCCTTGGTCATATTCCATCTGTGTCAGTCTTTAACGGATGGGCTTGCATACCTGCAGACCAGTGACGTGCTGTCACTAGAGGCAGGTGAGGCGGGGCCTCACCTGCCATCATGGAAAGAAAAAAAATGTAAAAAGAAAAAAAAAATTTAAATTGTTATATGTATCCAGTGATTATACTATAAAGTTATTTTCCATTTAACTTCACCAGTTTTAGATTATTTTTATTCAAAATCGCTAAATTTTCACATTTGCCGTTCAAATACTGAGAAGAGACGGTGCGGTGAACAGCAGCCAGTTGAGGCACGTCACTCAGTGCCTCAACATGGATTCCGGACTCGGCTAACTGCTGGCCTGCTGTGCAGTGAGACTGTATTGCTATATGAATTATATTATACATTTCCATAGTTTAGTTAGCTGAAGTATATAATGTACAGTGTATTTTGTCAACAACTGTATGTGTGTAAAGTATTTCTTGTGCTGAGCGATCATAAAACGGCTGCAAAAGACGCACTGGCTGAGGCTCGCCTCCTGCACCCCCGCCGTAGAATTGTTATATCAACTAAAGCCCACACTTAAACTTTCCACGTGCAAGATTGAATCTATTTAAAAAAGTTATTTCATAAGAAGCCAAAAAGTGCAAAAATAATAATGTTCGTGTTGGAGGAGTTGTGAATGACTGCAGGGCCTCAACATTAGGTACACCTGCAGACTGCAGGTGTATCTAATTCACAACTCCTCCAACACGAACAGTATTGTTTTTGCACTTTTTGGCTTCTTATTAAATAACTTTTGTAACCTATTTTCATGGGCTTTCCTCTTTGTGATGTTAAGTTCCTGTTATGCGCTGTTATACAGTATATGCCTTGAGCTCTTATTTTGAAGGCGCTCAGAGCGGAAGTGGAGCGGAGGTTTTTGAAAGAAGGTAAATAAAGTGGTCCTCGTGTAAACTGGAGCCTCCGTGTTTGTTATTTTGTAGTTTCATACAGTATAGGCGACATTTATAAACCCTCGCTTACACTTTTTTTAAAATAGATTCAATCTTGCACGTGGAAAGTTTAAGTGAGGGCTTTAGTTGTGGACTTCATTTATAAGTAAAGGTAAGACCATAATAACGTTTTTTTTAATTAAATGTGCTTTTTTTGTGTGCTACAGTTTGTATGTGTAAAGTTAAAGTTAAGTTAAAGTACCAATGATTGTCACACACACACTAGGTGTAATGAAATTTGTCGACTGCATTTGACCCATCCCCTTGTTCACCCCCTGGGAGGTGAGGGGAGCAGTGGGCAGCAGCGGCGCCGCGCCCGGGAATCATTTTTGGTGATTTAACCGCCAATTCCAACCCTTGATGCTGAGTGCCAAGCAGGGAAGAATGCTGGTATGAGCTTTTAAACATAACCCGTTAACTGCTGCCAATCAAATGGTGAATAAGATACTCTTTAGGGTTCATATGTTTGTAAATCTGACTGATGAAGTCAGTGCCTCACCAGCCATCAACCTCACCGCACATCACTGCTGCAGACTGTGAAGTGAAGTGAAGTGAATTATATTTATATAGCACTAATATGGCTGTTTCAATTTATTAGGACCTTAGAGTATGGAGGTTGAGTGTCTGATGCCTGGTGCTGAATGCCTGATAAGTCACCTCTCGGACGCTAAAATCACGATGCTGCAATTCTAGAACGTAACACAAACATAGATGTTAGGTGGATTCTCAATGCAGAAACTAGGACCTTAGACATCAGGAACCTTTATAGGCACCAGGGTCTAAATGCATTCCCAGGGTATGATATGACATGATGAATGCTGATTTAATCATATGGTTTTGATTTGTGGCGTCTTGTATCACAAACAAAAACACGTGAGGTTAATTCCTAGCCAGTTTCAAGTTGATAACACAAGATCAGGATTTAGTCCAAATGCACAAGGGTTGCATCAAATACGGTACTATACTGCCTCTGAAAAATACTGGTTCTCCCTTTTTTTTTTTTCTACAGCCATGACAGCACGCCGTTGTCACGTTGTCACGTTGTCACATTACTGGTTTTACAAGCAGAGGAGTATGTTTGGCAAAGCACATGAACTGAGTACTTACAAGCAGACAAGGTGTCTAGACAGAAAGGGAGAACGGATGCATTTTGGCTTAAAAACTAAAGCTAAATGTGAAGCTATAAACCCTGAAACACCCACAGGAAGAGGTGCTTTAAGAAATGGCTAGTTAGCTAGCAGCTAACGTCCATCCGCAGTCCGCAGTGTTTTAGATATTTCTAAATCATTAATCCTCGCCTCCATGGTGACAAATAAAGTACGTTTCTTACAAGTATCATCCCTGCAGGACGAGGAATAGCTAAACATGCTTCACCAAACATCGTAACAGGATATAACAGCTCAACGCTAACAACAAGTTGGCGCTCCTCAATATAAACAAATGCCATGTTTTAAGCTTCTTCTCAGACTTGATTATTTGCACAATATATTCCAAGCAGCTTGCTCCTCAATGTAGGTTTTTTGGCATTTACCATTTTGTTGAGTTCTCAGAGCATTCGATTAATTGCAACTTGACGATTCAGTTTACCTTAGACCGAGATCAAGGGTGTTAAACTCAAGGCCCAGGGGTCAGATCTGGCTCGCCACACCATTTTATATGGCCCGCAAAAGCCAAGAAATAATATGCGTCAATAAAGTACTTACAATCTATCTCCATTTTTACGGAAAAAAATACACATACTGCATGAAGCTGCATATCTTTTAAAAAGTTATATTATAACAAATTAGATTATCATACATTTGGAAAAAAAATATTAATATAAAACTAAATACTTAAATATCTGCTTGACTTATGATTTATATATTTAGTTATCCATCAAATTGTATGCAAGGAAAATGACACTGTCGTCAGAATCTTCTCATAAAAAACAGATGTTATTCCATTTAAAATATTACACTTTAAAAACAATAACCATAGATTTTACGTGAAAAAAAAAAAGGCATCGGAAAATTCAGTGGTACTATTTGTTTTATTTACAATATGCTGGAAAAAAAACATTGTACATTTTACAGTAGGATTCTGGCAACTGAGCTGCCTTTTTCCCCCGTAAAAGCTAAATATGTAATAATTAAATGCATCGATATCATGAGGTGAATCTTTTATATTCATATATTATTCACTGTTACAAGCGTGGGTCTTTGAGGGCAGCCATAACTGCGATGTGGCCCTGAGTAATAATTAGTTTGACACCTCTGACCTAGATGAATGGGAACATCCATCCGTCCATTTTTTACCGCTTGTCCCTCTCGGGGTCGCGAGGGTTGCTGGAGCCTATCTCAACTGCGTTCGGGCGGAAGGCGGTGTACACCCTGGACAAGTCGCCAGCTCCATCGCAGTGAATGGGAACATCCATAGACATTTTGTTGAGCATTGTCATCCAAAGACCACATTCAGCGGGAAATGCTAAAGGCAGACCCTGATGAAATAGTATCCATCCATCCATTTTCTCCTGCTTGTCCCTCTCTGGGTCGCGGGAGGTGCTGGAGCCTATCTCAGCTGCATTCGGGCGGAAGGCGGGGTAAACCCTGGACAAGTGGCCACTTCATCGCAGGGCCAACACAGATAGACAACATTCACACTCAAGGGCCAATTGAGTGTTGCCAATCAACCTATCCCCAGGTGCATGTCTTTGGAGGTGGGAGGAAGCTAAAGTTCCCGGAGTGAACCCACGCAGTCACGGGTAGAACATGCAAACTCCACACAGAAAGACCCCGAGTCCGGGATTGAACCCAGGACCTTCTTATTGTGAGGCACACGTAGTAACCCCTGTTCCACAGTGCTGCCCTGATGAAATAGTATTGGTCAATAAGTTTGTATGAATGGGCAAAGAATTGTGCAAAAAAAGTCTTGATAAGCTAAATAAGGACTAGTGAATCCTGATCTTGTATCGTCAGTCCCTTGGTCAGAGGAATTGTCGGGAAATTAACCTTGCACGTTAAGTATTAAAAACTGTACCAAAACCAATACAAGCCGAGACAGGCACAGAAATACAGTTCAACCTTGTTTGGACCTTTTTAAAGTTAAAGTACCACTGATAGTCATACACACACTAGGTGTGGTGAAATTAACCTCTGCATTTGACCCATCCCCTTGTTCCACCCCCTGGAAGGTGAGGTGAGCAGTGAGCAGCAGCGGTGGTTGCGCTCGGGACTCATTTTGGTGATTTAACCCCCAATTCCAACCCTTGAGGCTGAGTTCCAAGCAGGGAGGTAATGGGCACCATTTTTATAGTCCTTGGTATGACTCGGCCGGGGTTTGAACTCACAACCTACCGATCTCAGGGCGGACACTCTAACCACAAGGCCACTGAGCAAGTTTTTGTTGCCAATTACTCTTCAACCATAGGTCCGATTCACATAATGCTTACTTCTGTTCTAATTTCACATCACTACTTTTGAGATGCGCCATTTGAATGACACATTCAAACCACTGGTAAGCATCGGGCATCTTGTATGAGTCAACATCTGACTAACCAGGTTGACTCATTCAGAAGCAAGCATCTGTGACCAATGAGAGGAGGTGCGGGCCATATACACGGCTATGGATCATTTAGCACATGGCCGACAGAGGAGGGCAACAGAAGTGAAAGCACGTGTGACATTTAGGAGTTAAAAGGTGCGTGCGCCTTTAGCGATAAATTCCCAAATGTTTTCTGGCCAACTTAAACAGAACATCAATCTTCCCCCCTTTGGAGACGGCACGCAGCAAACACTGGTCGATGCGTGTGCGCTGGCAGCGCTTCCTCTTGACGAACAGACGTTCATATTTAAACTTTCCACTGTCGCCAAAACCAGACAAGCAAACAGAAAAACAAGCCAGTATTAAATCCAAACATGCACGGGGAGAGGGGATCCTCGGGGGATGCTGCAAATGAAAGAGCCGGGATTAGAACAATGCGAAACAAGGCGCTCTAAGTGGAAAAACAACCAAAAAAAGGAAAGCAATGAGCAACAAGCACCACTGTGCCGGGAATATAATTAATAAATGGCTGCGTCAAGTAATGTACGCTTGTAACAGTGGGAGCTCTTGTCCTACTTCTTCTGCATATTAAGAACACAAACAGCCTCCCAAATAGGGAGCAGACGAGGATGTAGCATTAGGAAATGGCTCCGAAAGTAATTTAATTGAGAGAACCAAGATAATAGAGCCATCGTCCAGAAACTTCCTGGTAGTTCCTGGTACGAATCCCTCTTCTGACATCCTAGTGCCCCTAGGGTTAACGATAAACCGATGCGACCGGATATCCGGTTTGAGAAATGGCCAGTTTGGCTACGTCGGTTACAGCCACCTCAATCGATAAGATAAAGCTGTGAATCCTTAGGTTAATCGAGTGTAGACACAAACATTAACATAACATTATTGCGCTGAAGTGGAAATCAGTTGATGGTTTTTCGTCTTTAAACTGACACAAGAGCCAGGGTTGTCCGTAAAAAAGAATAACGCGCTCGTTACATTACTTGCGTAACCTGAGACGAGAATAGACATAGATACATGGACCGGGTGTCGCACAAGACGAGCAATTAGGAGACAGTTTATCTTTTAAACAACGCAAGAGTCCCAGCTACCCACCAAATAATCACCAGCAAGATACGTAACGTCAACACCGCAGACCGTTTCTGTGCGGTGCCATCTGTCAATATTGTAACATACCAAAGAATGGAGGCTCGGACAGATTTCCAGTTTGTCTCTCTTTAATTTACAACATGCAACGTTCTCGTACAACGGGCTCAATCTCCTTGTCCTGACCTTTCTCCTCAACAACACACGTCACTTCCTATCCTTGTGCCGGAAATCGCGCCCTCCAGTCAAGCCATGACGACACTGACTTCACTTTACTCTAAACGTCAATTTATGGTCATTACTCCCATTGTCTACAAGTTGCCGACAAAGTTGCCGCAATATGATTGCTCGATATTGAAACTTAATTTGAAAACCTTACTAAACACATGATGTCTCGCAGACCAAGTTAAAGACCTGCGGGTCACACTTAGCCCGCAGGCCGTAGTTTGAATATCCCTGCTCTAACATGAGGAGAAGCATATGTAGAGGAAGGAATGCCTTTGTTCTTTTGTAGTGTAACATATGTTTCCAACAAATGTTAACCATAGAATTGAATCATGTATACCAGGGGTGCTCACACTTTTTCTGCAGGCGAGCTACTTTTCAATTGATCAAGTCGTGGGGATCTCCCTCATTCATATATATAATTTATGTTTACTTATTTATGAAATATATGTTTTTGTTAACAAGTTAAAGGTGTTTAATGATAATATAAGCATGTTTAACACATAGAGTTAATATTGTTAATAAATTAAAGGTGTTTAATGAAAATACAAGTATGTTTAATACATATAGTTAATATTGTTAACAAGTTAAAGATGTTTAATGATAATGCAAGCATGTTTAACACATATAGTTAATATTGTTAATAAATTAAAGGTGTTTAATGATAATACAAGCACGTTTAACACTTATAGTTAATATTGTTAATAAGTTAAAGGTGTTTAAAGATAATGCAAGCATGTTTAACACATACCGTACAGTTAATATTGTTAACAAGTTAAAGGTATTTAAAGATAATACAAGCATGTTTAACACTTATAGTTAATATTGGTAATAAGTTAAAGGTGTTTAAAGATAATACAAGCATGTTTAACACACATAGTTAATATTGTTAATAAGTTAAAGGTGTTTAAAGATAATACAAGCATGTTTAACACATATAGTTAATATTGTTAATAAGTTAAAGGTGTTTAATGATAATACAAGCATGTTTAACACATATAGTTAATATTGTTAATAAGTTAAGTGTTTAAAGATAATACAAGCATGTTTAACACATATAGAGTCCTTTCTTTCATGAAGACAAGAATATAAGTTGGTGTATTACCTGATTCTGATGACTGGCATTGATTGGAATCAGACAGTGGTGCTGATAACGTCCGCATTTTCGAATGGAGGAGAAAAAAAGTCCTCCTTTCTGTCCAATACCACATGAAAGTGGTTGGTTTTTGGCATCTTATTTATCCAGCTTCCGTACTCCTTTGTATATACTTTACAAGAAATACATTGTCGGCAAACTCCGTAGCTTGCTAGCTTGTGCACGCCAGCTTCCTGAAACTCTTATTTTGTTAGCGCAGGCAGGATGAAGAAGCGCTTTTATTGTGCAACTGTGCAGTCGGTCTTTGGAGTTTTGACGACAGGTACGACGCCAGAGTCTGTTGAAATAAAGTGTTTCTCGCCTTCCTGTCGGTAATTTTAATGAGTTGGCAGCAGCCAGCGTCATCTCAGAAGACCCTCGGGTGCCGTGAATGTCAATCAAGTGACGAAAGTGACGTCATAGTGAAGATTTATGATCGCTCATTTTTAGGACTATTTTTTTTTTATGCCTGGCCTGGCTGGTGATCGACTGACACACCCTCCACGATCGACCGGTAGCTCGCGATCGACGTAATGAGCACCCCTGATGTATACACTGTATCAAACCCTGATAAATCGTTCATACACTAAATCGGATTGTATCGAATCGTTCATAGACTAAATCGTAAGTGCTATTGACACTGATGTATGAATATGAGTGAATGTTTGGTAATTGTCAGAGGGGCCTAATGGAAAAATTGGTAGCCACATTTATGTCAGCTCTGGCTACAAATGTAGTTTACCACCATCACGTCTGAATGTGCAGTGAATGAATAATGGGTTCTCAGTTCTCACTGTGAAGCCCTTTTAGGGTCTAGAAAAGAGTGATATCAATCTAATCCATTATCATTATTATTATTATCATTAAAAGCCTCTGGTAAAAATGTTTTATTTAGTCATGTCTACAAGGCAAACACTGGAACTGAGCTAACACGCACACTGACAAATGTTACATTACTTCACACAGAGACCAAGATAATAGCATGTCACAACATTTTGAGAGTTCCAACACAAGAGAATCCTCAAAAAGATCATTATGACTCATCTAAAAAAGAAGCATTTAAATCAAAATATGTGTAATACGGGATAAATCAAGGCTATATTCTACAGCCTCCTCTCTTATCTACACTGTGCATGTCTTTCCAAGAACATTGTCCCAAAGTGGTTTCAATCCACCGAGTGATGACGCTGCCATCATCAAAACAATTAGCATTTCTGTTCGACCGGTATGTAAAGTGATGGGGGCAGGGGCGTTTTTAGGTCTGCAAAAAGGCTTCTCAGACTCTTTGAAAGTCCGTGTGGGCTCCTCACCCTGGGCCAGAGGGTGAACAGACACACCCGACAAAGTGGACAAAATCCGAAAGAGAGACTATTTTATATGGAAATCCGAGCACCAGTTTTGCATTATAACAGAACTGAAACCAGTTCCAGCAGGTGGATGACTGGCAAATCAATATTCTCCTCATGGACTCAAGGTAGTGTGAGGTAGTTGTACCTGTGTATTATAAATGCGTCTTATTCCAGGGACAGGTAATTGGTACTGGTGACGTGAATAGGAGAGTGTCAGATACGCGCCGGAGGCCCGACTCTCTCCCCAACGTCAACATCTCACCGTGAGCTGCCAAAAAAAGAACCATTGTTCCTTTGAGGGACACAAAACAGGGATTAATCTGAATTTTGCGCCTCAGTACTGTGCCTTTCAACTTAATCCATCTGGCCTGTGCCCCGCAGTTGCCAGTTATCCCTGCCATCGCCATTCACACCGGCGGCACTCTTTGTCTGCGGGGACTGAGGGGTGTATAAAGGTCAACTCCACATTTGCTTGGATGTAGAGATGCCGAGACAGAGTGAGAAAATGGAAGTGTTGGTTTAATGTTTTAATTAATCCACACTAGAGTCACTATTCCATATTATCTCTATTATTTTCCACAGATGTCTTACAAGAAAAACACACTTCCTTTCTGTCGTCGCTTAAGTGGCTTTATCTGGGCCCCCCCGGAGTGAGTGTGAACCAGAATCTGTGAACACATCCATCATGTCCGTTTCCTCGCCCTCCCCCAGAAGCCTACATTCGAGCGAATGACTGAAATGGGTCAGTGCTTTGTTTGTTTGTTTGTTCCCATTTAAACATTGCATACTAACAGTTTAGGCAGGTAGTCCAGTACCCGGACGACCTCCATCCCGGTCACTGTTTTTGTTTCCTTGGACCGGATATTTCACAAACTTTGCCCTCAGGTGCGCCCACACATGGATCCTTTACTTCCTTGACCAAGATGCTAAACTTTGAATAGAATCTGGTCCCCCCGGAGCTACTCCTCAAAAGGATGAACGAACTGCATTTTCTTTTCATAAACACAAGATTATATGGAGTGCAGCTGCGGCAAGTATACCACTTCCTGTATACTTCTGAAAGGTGTTATTAAGGTTTGGGGGTTTGCAGGAAAACAAGCTTGTGAAAAGGAAACATCTATTCTTTGCCGTAATCTCATGTATTGATGATAACTTTGTCTAAACAATCAGTGTTCACTGTAAATGACTGCAACATGCATGCTAGGCCAGTAAATGGCAATCGTGTTCTAAAACGTACTAACATATTTTCTGGACTATAAACCACAACATTTTTTACAAGCTTTGAACCCTGCGGCTTATACAGAGGTGTTTCTAAACTATGGGTTTTTATTAGCTAACGGTATGTAAAGTAATGATTTGTATACAACAAACTTACACATTAGTTACACGGACAAAAAGTTATAATTTGTGCTATGGCACCATCTTGTGGACAAGTTTGCTCACTGCAGGTGCTGCGCGTTGAAAGTCTACATTAACTCCTTGTTTTGTGCCTTGAACCGGAAGTACTTTTTCCGCTCGAAAGGATTCTTCATTCATCATTCCAAGCAACATTTGTAAGTTTAACAGTATAACAAACTGTTTGTACTGACTAAACCGTCTCATGTGTGATGTCTGTAGGAATGTTTTCATGCATATTTGTACGTGCTATCGTAATGTAATCAAGCTCGCGGCGTTAGCTTTAGCGAATACGCTAACACATTTTCAAGTGCCTGTGTTATTATTAACTTACAATGGCATTATTTTTGTATTGTTACAGTTTAGAAAATCCTCAGTAAATTCACCACAATGTCAATGTGGAGTTATTGAGTCGTTTTACCTAATTGGAGAGCTAGCTTCCGCAGCTAGTGGGTCCATGACAAAGACTTTTTTTGTTTTGTTTGATCAGCCATTTCACAACGTATACAGGATATCTGCAGCAGTACGGTTTATATATGGAAAATATATTTTTCTTCAAAGCTTCCACAGCTAGCGGGTCTAAAACGATGACTTCTGTTTTGTTTGATCATCAGTTTTACTGCCGCCTTACAGGCACCGTTTGGAAACAATTAAGGTACGTAAATAAACATACAACATCTTTCCCTGTAAATAACTAATTTTGCAACGCATATAGCTGCAACTAATATATGGATTTTTTTCTTCATTTTTATTTTGTGGGTGCGGCTTATACAGCGCTCTATAGTCCAGAAAATATGGTATATTGAGAAAGACATTCATGCTCCTGCCAACCAGCGTCCTCTGCAGTAGACATTTGTGTTTTTGCGGGTTTTTTCCCAAAATGTGTAACTCTGACAAAAGAAACAGCCCAAAAACAACAGCTGGCCGCAATATGAACCAACATTTGTATTTACGCGATCAAAGACTGAAAAAAATGGCAAAAACTACAAAAGTTTTGTTAAATTTCACCTCCATCCCATCCATCCATTTTCTACCGCTTATTCCCTTTGGGGTCGCGGGGGCGCTGGAGCCTATCTCAGCTACAATCCACCTGATATCCCCAAATTATTAACAAACAAATTAATGAAAACACAATAAAATACTGCTAACAAAAGTCAAACTACTCATTTGCAAACATTCATGGAAATTGTGTTATGGTTCATAAACCTGCCGCCTCTCACTCTGCTTTGCGCTCCGTGGAGCGCACCTCGTGACCCGCCCACGAGCGTTCCTCTCCTGCTGCGGCCGTGCCTCCACTGCAGTCAGTCAGCAATCAACACACCTGACGCTGATGAGAATACTGCCTTCATAAGCCAACGCGTCGTGTGTTTCAGTGCCAGAACGTAGTTATTTGTACATGTACAGTAAGCCTCTCACGTCTCTCGCTTCTTTGCCCATGTGCTTCCTCACTATTTTTGTTTCATCCTGGTAGTGCTCATTGTGTCTTGTCCTGTATCGTCATCCAGCAACCCTTCGTCATCCCCTGGTTTCGAGCTGTGTGTCTCCCTGGATCCCCCCTGGACTCTCTGCTGCCTTCCTGGATCTCGACCTCACACCTGCCTTTGAACCACGACCCCATCTCTCCAGCCCGACCTCCTGCCTGTCCCTGGACCTCTGAGCCTGCCTTGCCCTTTCTGGACTTCCGCATCGATCTCAACACGCACCTTCAACGCCACCTGGTAACACTCCTCATATACCTGCTACACATAGTTTAAACACACACTTCACATATATTTGTATATTTCAATAAACACGCTTCAAGCTAACGACGTCCCTGCCTCCGTGCTGACTCATTCTCACTCTCACACTGTACCGTTACAAATTGGAGAGGTAGCTTTTGCACAAAGAAAACAAAGAAACACACCCTTAAGAGGGACAAAACACAGCCTCTTAGTAAAAAATAAAAATAAAAAGCTAGAGTGCTTCAGCTTGTCATTTATAAAATGGCAGCACATATATTGTGGCGGTTTCCAGCTTTTTTTTTTCTTCTTTATACATCCCGGGAAGCAGCAATGAGCCCAAATCATAAAATCTAATTTTACTGCCGAGCGGTTTGGAGTTGAAGTGTGACCGAGGCGGCAGGCGGTTAGCGTCTGAAGGCGGAACGTGACAACGAAAGACAATTTAAAACAACAATGCTGCAATATATCCTCTTTAGAACCAGCGTCTCCCCACGCAGTGGACGTTTGTTTTGGTCTTTTATCAGTTACACATTTCCCACCAAGAAATAGCCTGGCAAAACACAAAACGTCCACTGCAGAGGACGCTGGCTCTCAAGAGGATGAACCAGTGCACCCATGAAGGACACGTAAGTCAGCTGACCAACAGTCCTGCAGTAAATAATGTTGAGGTATTTAACAAACCTTTCAATTAGCAACACACACACACAAAACAACTAGAGACTGAAAATGGAAACTGAAGTTAATTAACGCAATTTGTCTTGCTCCCGAGAGGGCAGAGCCAAATGCAGATAGTGTAGACGAAGAGGAAACAGGACTTTTTAATTAGAGATGCTTTAGCAAAGCGTCTCCTGGTGCCACTTAGGAAAACTGTTGCCTGCTTTAATCAGTCATGTCTACATAGATAATGGAAGGAGAGACAAATACTCCAACTCACCATCACTTCAATTCTTCCATGATAAAGAGAGTGACTTACCTTGCTCTTACATGCTCCTAAATATTAGTTACATGCATTCTTTGTTGCATTTTAAATCCCCCCCGAGTGCTCTTAGGCTACAGTATGTTCACACTGCAGGTCAATTCCACATTTGCCAATATGTGACATGTATCCTATTTTTTATGTCAGTATGTCAATTTGGATTTAGACATCGTACTCTGCAACTTGAACGTAGCATCTAGGGGTCAAAAAATAGATTTCCGAATTAGACTTAGACTTAGACAAACTTTAATGATCCACAAGGGAAATTGTTCCACACAGTAGCTCAGTTACAAAGGATGAAAAGGATAAGGATGGAAAGGATAATGAACACAAGGGCACAAAAAGAGTGTGAAAACAAAATGTATAAAGTAGACCAAAAATGTACCGTAGTAGCAATATAAAATATAACATATGCAATATTGACATATTATATATACAGTATATAATATATACTGATATATTATATTATATAATATATACAATATATAACAAATCCCAATTAGCATGTGCAGCAAAAAAAAGTGCAGCATAAAGTTAAGAGTAGGTAAAGCAGAAAATATACATTTAAAAAAAGAAGTAGCTAACTAATTAACTAATAACTAATTAATCAGGATTCTTATTTGTTCAAAAAAAGAAAAAATCGATAAAAAAAAAATAATAATAATAAATAATAATAATAATAAAAAAATAAAAAAATATGTATATATTTTATCTGTCCTGTCCAGCCACTCAGGCAGATCATATTGTTGATGTAGATGATCATATCTGCTGGAATTGGGGGTTAAATCACCAAAATGATTACCGAGCGCAGCCACCGCTGCTGCTCACTGCTCCCCTCACCTCCCAGGGGGTGGAACAAGGGGATGGGTATAATGCAGGGGGTGATTTCACCACACGTAGTGTGTGTGTGACTATCAGTGGTACTTTAACTTTAACTTGTACAGATTTACTTTAGAGAAATGAAGTGTTGGATACTTCTCTTGCCTCATTTGTATTTGACTTTATTAAATGTTTGGTTAGATTTTTTTTTTTAAACAAAGCCTGTCTTCTTTTAAAGTAATACGGAAATTTATTAGAGCTGTTTATCTATTTTATGGACAAATGTAAACAACTATAGAACTGGCACCCGAAGTTATTAAAAAAAGTATTGATTTTCAATCGAGAACCGATCCAGAATCGAATCGTTACCCCCAAGAATCAAATCGAATTGTGTGGTGCACAAAGATTCACAGCCCTCGTGGCTTCACTCACACCAAAAAATCTGATCTTTTATGTAGTTGTTCACATTACCAAAAAATATCTGACTTCTATGTGAACGTTATGTAACCGTCAACTGATGCGCAAGCTCAATAAACATGACGCCAATGCGCTGAGCCCTGTGTTTACGGAAATAAACAAAGCCCTGATTCATGTTGGTCTAATTCTTGACAAATTTATGGCAATTTCAAAGAGTTCACGGCAAGTCCTTTAGCTAAAGTTGTTGTGGGGGACTTGTTGCTACGTCTGTGCCGAGTAACGTGTGGGTGAGAAGGCGGAGCAGTGAGACATTCATGTACAGTGAGTCCTCAGATATTTTAATCACTTCTAAAACATCATCTTTTCACTATTGACAGCTACTTTGTCCACAATTTACTTTCACGCCTTTCCGTGTCTTTTTTCGATGACCTGAACATTCAGACTGCAGTCATATCAGATACATATCTCACTCCTTGCACATTTGTAGCAACTTCAAGGATTTTGTGCAACTGGACTATTCGAATGTTGACGTTTTTCACCTTTCGATGACGTACGGATCGAATGAATTTGACCCAATCATTTTGATTGCAGTTTTATTGGATACATATCCGATTTATATTCAAATACATAAGAGTTCCAGGTCTGATTTGAAAAAATCTGAATTGTACCGTTCACAGTTACGTAAAAAAAAATCTGATACATCGGAATTAACTTACAGTCTTGGATACTTCAGAAGTGATCATGACTGACTCTAACTAGTAGATCAATAAAGTGCTATCTATCTGTCTATTTACTAGTGAGAGTCAGTCATGATCACTTCTGAAGTTGAAGGTAATAGGCAATATTTAGTGGACAGTAGTTATATCATATATATTGACCGTAGTTATATACCCTCCTGAAAACCAGTGTCCACTACCGTGGATGTTTGTGATTTCTTTTTTTGTGAAGAAATGTTTAGAATTAAGTTCATGAATCCAGATGGATCTCTATTACAATCCCCAAAGAGGGCACTTTAAGTTGATGATCACTTCTATGTATAGAAATCTTTATTTATAATTTAATCACTTGTTTATTTTTCAACAAGTTTTTAGTTATTTGTATATCTTTTTTTCCAAATAGTTCAAGAAAGACCACTACAAATGAGCAATATTTTGCAATGTTATACAATTTAATAAATCAGAAACTGATGACATAGTGCTGTATTTTACTTCGTTATCTCTTTTTTTCAACCAAAAATGCTTTGCTCTGATTAGGGGGTACTTGAATTTAAAAAACAATTCACAGGGGGTACATCACTGAAAAAAGGTTGAGAACCACTGCTATAGGACACTGGTTCTCAGGAGGATCTCTAAACCTTGGAAATGTAATGTGTTTTTTTCACAGTGCTAGTTAGGGCATCCATCCATCCATTTTCTACCGCTTATTCCCTTCGGGGTCGCGGGGGGCGCTGGAGCCTATCTCAGCTACAATCGGGCGGAAGGCGGGGTACACCCTGGACAAGTCGCCACCTCATCGCAGGGCCAACACAGATAGACAGACAACACTCACACTCACAATCACACACTAGGGCCAATTTAGTGTTGCCAATCAACCTATCCCCAGGTGCATGTCTTTGGAAGTGGGAGGAAGCCGGAGTACCCGGAGGGAACCCACGCAGTCACGGGGAGAACATGCAAACTCCACACAGAAAGATTCCGAGGCCGGGATTGAACTCACGACTACGCATATTGTAGTTTAATACTGTAATAATATCAAACGATTCTCTGCCCTTTGGAAACGTTCCAGGTCTTACTTAAAACTCATCAAACTAATAAAGAAAGTGTCTTTAATCATTCTTTAAAATAAAAAGCAAATGTACAAAGCGAGTCAACTGTCAATGCCTGAGGGTGGCACTGTACTCCAATTACATGTGACCATATTTGGGTCATCTCTAAGCAGTGCAGCGAGGATTTAACTAATATTCAATTAAACTGCGGCTTAGTTTTTAATATAAGCCACGCGATTTAGCCATCGGCCCGTCCGTCGGTGAGGCTTTGACGCAAACAGTGTCGGACGTGTTAAACCTGCAAGGATCCTGTTTCCTGTTCGCTTTGTTTACGAGGGGTCTTTTTTTGTGTGCTTTTTCAAAAATCAATGCCGCCTCTCTTCAACTTAAGCAACATTACACTGTTGCCAGATGCGGAACACACTGTGAGGCTGAGAATGCGACAAAGCAAAGCAAAGAAGTACATTGACGACGAGTGGCGGAACCCCCGCCCACACCCCTCTCTTGCACACCATTAGTCCACGCTGAAGGTTGCACATTCCGCTCCCCTTGAGTGGGGGGCCTCTCCACTGCGGATCCATCCACAGGGACCCGATCCAGTGGTGAAGCAGGCGGAATATGATGCATAAATAAATAAAAATGAGTCGAAGCGCCGCGTTCTCCATTTTGCTGTTTCAATCAAGCACGAGGGATGGAAAGCAGACAGTGTGTTGGGGGGGGGGGGGGGGCACTGTCAGGCTCAGTTAGGGAGCCCCTCACCTAAAACAGTGAGTGATTTTGGCTGCTTTTCCACTGAACATTCTCAACTCATTTTATTCAAGAAGAGACTGATGTCAGCTAGAAACGGACCCGTTGCAGCAAACTGGAGACAGTGAAGTACAAAACGACAGCAAGAGAATAAGCTAACGTTAGCATGGGCCATTTCTCAAATAATGGCAGTTATCGGTTTAATAAAATTGTAACCCCGGCGACTATTTCTAGGACTTTGGGGTACCTGGAATTAGAGTAGAGCAAGTGCATGCAATGCTATTAAGATACCAGTAGAGTGGAAAAACAAGTTGACTTTATATGCTTAATAGTGTTTCATCGTATCCATGAAACCATATCCAAATATATTAATCAGCAAAGTATGTCAAAATACCTTCTAAACATCACAAAATAGCACAGTCAGCCATTTTGAGTATTCCGCTCCGAATGTCTTCGGTAATTTTCGTAGAGTGACATCACTGGAGATACACTTCTGCACTCTGACGATCGTATCAGATCAGTCATACAGGAAATATGCAAACAATTAATAGAGATGTGCTGTCTATCATTCACAATCCCTTTATAAGACATGAACACATGTTTTTCTTTTTTTTTATGCATATTTAGTCGTAAATAAATACATACATACATAGTCCGTCAATGAAGGCTCTCTATTTCACCCACAAAATCCTCTAAATAACCATCCAAAACCCGCCAACAATACTCTTTATGCATATCGTGACCTAAAAATTACCCAAATATTGGCGATGTTGTTATTATCAGCGCTAACGCAAACAAACTATTTTTTGGTGGGAGCTTAATAACAAACAGTTAAGTATCCCTCTGCTGCTTAACTGTGAGCTGGCCGCAATGTCTTGCTGCTCCCGCATCATCACGTCTCAGCTCGTCAAAGTTATTCTAGATTATAAATCAAGCTTCTCATCTGGATATTAAAAGGATTTAGCCTTGAATCTAGAAGTTGTTCATCTGTGACATTCAATGTATACCCGGATATGGAAGCAAACACACATAACCGAAGACAAGTGTCTGCAGGGAGACTTTTCCTTGTTAACCCTTTGTGTGCATCATGAATAATTCTTCATTTAAACGGGAAGATATAGACATCCTATCAGTCGTCATCAAAGTAAGAGAAGACATTGTACAGTCAGCTATCGTTTTATTATGTTCATAGTTTTTATTCCTTGTTCTGCACTTAGCAATACCGCTGCATGATGCTTAGTGTTTCACTAAAATTGGATCTGTTTAGCAGAGCTTCTAAAACTTGTAGCTCATCTTCCTTATATTCAGGATCAACAAACGTTTCTCGATCATAACTTGTCCAAAAGTTGGCTCTCACAAAGTCTGCATGATTTGAATTGTTGTTGATAGGGGAGGGATCTGCGGTCCCTACCACTACGTCTTGCGATCAGGTGATTGGCTAGCTCATTATCTTTAAAAAATGTCTCGGGAATACCCGTGGTCTTTTGATCATGTATATTTACTCGCTAACTTCGTTAATCTCTCGGTGTCATAAATCAGAAATATATGATAATAGCTTCAATATAGAGGCAACTTGTTTTTCCACTCTACTGGTACTTTAAAGTTTCCTTACCCCACTCACCCATTTGAAGGAGTGGGAGAGTGGGCCATCTTCCCCATTCAAACAGTTTATAAACAGAGACATACGGGATTAAAGGTGCAATAAGGGAGGTCAAAGTGAAGAGAAACAAAGATAGCCCACCACCCCCAACTCCCTTAAACAACCCCCCTGAACTTTGTCACTGACAGATACCAGTCGGCTCCAAGCAGCGAGCCCACGCTCTGTTTTAATTCCTGTTCAGCAATTAGCTCTGTGTCAGTCTGCAAATCGTGATGACAAACAAAACACTCGGAGCACGGTTTGGAGCGGAATACATGCTAGTAGTGGTTTATGAAACCAAGTAACATCCATATCCCACCGGGCATCCTCCAGTTAGTTTCATGCATAATTATTATGACAGTTGTGCAACAAAACAATCAAATATGGCATACAATTCAAGAGGAAATGTTATAACTTAAAATGTAAGAACGCCAAACCATTTGTGGCCCGTGTTGAGATATCAAGCACACAATTGAAACTTAATCCAGATCAAACTATGGCCTTGTGTTCTGTGACAAAAAAAAGATGTTACCGTGTGTTTGGGTCTACATGTGTTAGGTACAATTAGTAGGGCTGCAGCTATTGATTATTTTAGTAATCTATCGAATAATTTGTTTGATTGAGTAATTGAATAAAACAACCTTTATAGCCTCAATGCGTCTTTTAGTGAAGACAGTTTAAAATAAATAAGGATTTATCTGATTAACTTTTTTCATATAAATGCACATATGATTGATTTTTTTTTAATTGCACTTTTACCATGGGAGCATCACTATGAATTACTTAAAAGAAACAACAAAAAACAGGTAATAGATAATAAATAAAGAACCGAACAAAACAAAAAGATTATTTGTTATAGTATCCTAACTTGAGTGACAATATATTTTATAATTGAACACATACAAATTTGAAAAGGTATTAATTGGAAGAGTGGTGTTTGATTTTGCAAAACATTAAAACTGTAGATGCTAACATGTCCTTGCATGCATTTAAACATTTGTTTAAACAAAACAATCTTTCGGCAAGTCAAACATATAAAATGGCTTTAGTTACCAAAATAGACATTTACCTTGTTTGTGCTTGTTTTTCTGCTCTTAAATATGCAAGGTGCTTTCTTGTAGCATACTCTCTACGCTATTGTGCAATGCTAGCTCTGTTTCACAAAGATGTCTGTCTTTTTTACTTTTTAAATGATCGCAAAACCTTTAACAGTTTTCTCTCGTGTTCTTTGGGCCATTTTCTCTCTTTCCCCCACTTTTTTGAGCCAACTCTCGCCATCGGCACTGCGCTATTTCCGCCACACACACACAAGCCATATCACCCGCAGTCTATGTAGGTCACCGTAGGTACACTGCTCCCATCTATTGGAATGGTCTGGAGTATATATATATATATATATATATATATATATATATATATATATATATATATATATATATATATATATATATATATATATATATATATATATATATATAGTCGAGGTGTCTGTGGTTTATCCATTATACAGTGCTCAATACTGGGGTATATAAAATCCCCTGATGAGCAGGGAAACCTGCGAAACAGGCTTGTAGGGATAAAATAGCCTGTGTTTTTTCCTCACCTGACATATTATATATATATTTTTTATTTTTTTTATTTTATTTTTATTTTTTTAAATAATTGATTCGTCCTAGCGAAACTACAAATCAAAACTTTTTTCTAATCAAATTAATTGATTTATTCAATAAATTGTTGCAGCCCTAATAATTAGCTGGATGTGATAACCGTGTTGTATTAGTACTGAGCATCATCATCTTTGCTATGAGGTTTGCAGGTGATGCTAATGCAGTGCTTCCAAAGGAGTTATATCCATGCTAGAAAACTGGTATCATAACAGGTTGGCTGCTGCTGAGAAATATGCATAATCCATTTTTAGTGTAACTGGGCACATTTAAAGACATTTAAACACACAGCACTGCCAGCGGCAAAGACCCAAACACTCATTTTAACTGCTTTCACTAAAACGAGGTGGGATGAGTTTGATGACAACCCAATCAATACTTGGGTATCTGCTCTTGTTCACTAGTAACACATTATTGCTCTAATATTTCACTCCTGTCCACAAATGTTTGTAGTCTCAGTTAGTTCAGCGCAAAATCACATCACACCATGACAGCGTTTCCGAACAAAGGGCCGTACTGTGTGCCATTGTCCGTTTTAGAGCCGCTGAGGCGGCACAGCCCGGATACGTTTAACTCCATTAGCCAATTACAGGTCAAAGCTGTCAGCAGCAGAGACTGACTGCAGAGGCTCCCTGATGAATTAAGGCATGTTGGGGATATAAAAATCGGTTTCATCTGGAAGGTCTCTATGAATGACACGTACACACACACCAAAGCGGTCGGTATTTTCCTTCTCGGTCTTTTAAAGTTTGCATTTAGACTCTGACGTGATGCTGTCCAGAAATAGAACTGCTACACGGGTGAGAGTGGATGGTCGCTAACTGGAAATCATATCTGACAAGATTATAACAAAGAATTTATAGTCTTCTTTGTGCAACTTTATAACGTTATACATCTGGAGAGGAAAAAACACTGCTCTGTATTAATTATGACCTGCATACTGCAAAGAAACCAAAACAGCACAAGAGGGTCATGTTTCTTTATACACATTATTTAGATAAAATAACACTCTGCTCTGTAATAAATATAATAAAATGCAGAAGTATAGTAAACCCACACCTATCGCTGTTAATTGGTTAAGTACCACTGATAGTCACACACACACTAGGTGTGGTGAAATTACCCTCTGCATTTGACCCATCCCCTTGTTTCACCCCCTGGGAGGTGAGGAGAGCAGTGAGCAGCAGTGGTGGCCACGTATCACATTTCGGTGATTTGGTGGTTAAGTAAGAATCATTAATAATAAATAGAATATGTTTATATCTACAGCATAAAAACTAGACATATAATAAATATGTATATATAATAATAATTAAAAAAAAAAAAGAATCACGATTCTCGTTCATTCAGATTCCAATTTTTTTTTTAAATGTATAACATTTTTATATAATAATAATATAATAAATATGTATATATAATAATAATTAAAAAAAATAATGAATCAAGATTCTCATTCATTCAGATTCCAATTTTTTTTTTAAATGTATAACATTTTTTTATAAATAAATGAATTTGCTATTTTGCATATATGAATATCTTTTTTAAATATGTTTTAGACCATCTCCATGCAACCAAAAGGAGCTTTTCTAATATGTACCCTGTTTCACTATAATTATATACCAAAAAATACATTGCAAAAATCTGTTTGAATCGAAAATTTCGACGGATCGAGAGCTGATTCTGAATCGAATCTTCACCCCTGGAATCATATTGATTGAATCGTGAGGTGGCCAAAGATTTACAACCCTACTGAACAACAACCGTAGTATTAATATTTATGGTCATTTAGCCATTTTCTGCTTACTTTTAGGCCATGAATAGGTAGAATATGCTTTAAAAAAAGAAGCCTCAAACGTTGAAGCATGGTGTGGTAAAGGGAGTGGCTGTAGAGAAACACAGCATTGTCTGTTTCATCTGATGGGGCAGTGGACCTGTTGCCCCTCTTGTGGCGCCACCACTATGCCATAATAAACTAAAACCAAGGAAAATTGCCCCAAATCGGAAAGGAAAAAGCAGTTCAAAAGCCTGTCTGTGTAGCATATGGACTTCCCATACAGAAGTAAGGAGATGTCAATCAATTAGAAGTATTTTCCTGCCTCGGTCTGCTCACAACCCAGCAGGGAAACCTCTTCCCATGACTTCACTGTGTTACTCGGGGGAAAAAAAAAGCCAAATATTCCTGATAGTCTTTTTTCTCATGCCTGCTTTTCCACGTCCATCCATCGCTCACGTCTACAAGCATGAATAGATGTTTCACGCTCCCGAGAGGATTAACAGCCCGGTGGAGTCTTTTCTCACCTCGCACAGATCCATCAGAAACACCGTTCACCGCCGAGCTGTCCTGATTGTTTGGTTTATTCGAACACGCTTTAAATGTTTACGCTCTGGGAGGATGCTCGGGATGACGGCGGCACAGTTCGTTCTGATCTCTCCCACTTGCGACATGTTCCAGGCAATACCACGCAAATAAATGGTGCTGATAACCTGGCCTTGTTGCATTTGAGCAGATGGTGACTAATCCTGTATGTAATACGCAAAATTCTTAGGGCATTCAATTGATCGCAACTGGACGTTCAGTTTGTCGTAAAAAAACGTCTCGCCTCTTCATTAGTTCGTACTCAAAGACTTAGATTGGTCAAACAGATCCAGTCCTAAATTAGGACTAAATTAGTCAGACCTAGTCGGACAAATCTTAATACATTTGCTGAGACAACAACATAAATGTACAAATGGCGCTATTTGTGACACATGCTTGGCCATTTGCTGCAAGGTAGAACTATTATATCTTAATGATTAGTGCAAAGAAAAAAAATGAAAATATGAAAAAAAAATTCTGGCCTATCCTGGAGAAAACTATGCAACATATGCAGATTGGCGCTATTATCTGCTATAATAGTAAGGATGTTTTAGCCCAGTACTTGTGAAATAGAGATGAGGTGCTGCAGGGGCGGTGGCGTGAGAGGCATGCATTCTGATATTAATATAGAAATGTACATCACAGTGAATATTTTGCACTTCTTCAGAAGTCTTGTTTAACTGTCGGATCGAGGTAATAAACTTACCCTGGACAGTGTTTTAAAGTACTCGTATAATTGAAAAATAAATGCTATTTATATTCCGAAATGTGTTTAATTTTATCCGTTAAATCATATGTAATTATATTTTCAATCCATATGTGAAAATATCGTCTAAACATCCACAAAATGCCATCATTTCAAACGGCCATTTAAAAAAAATCTGCTTCAAAAGGCTTTGGGAATGCCCGTAGATTTGTGATCTGATGTCGTATTACTGAAAATACACAAATTTGGGAAATAAATGTGCTGTGTATCATTCACAATCCTAAAGACAAGAACATATGTTTTTTCTTTTTTATGCGTTCTAAATCTTAATTAAATTTTTAAAAAGTCAGCTAACAACGGAGTCAACGGGGGGCTCCCCTTTTCCGCCCACAGAGCCTTCTATATATTCACCAAAAAACTGCTTACAATACTCCATTTATATCTCAAGAGCTGAATATTAACCAAGTATTAGCGATATTGTTATTATAAAAGCGAACGTTAATGATCTACTTTTAGCGACGCATTGATCACAGAGCGCTAACTGCTGTAAATTTCGGACTATAAGCCGCTTTTTTCCCCCTAAACTTTGAAGCTTTCAGCTTGTAAAACGGTGCGGCTAATTTATGGATTTGGATTTCATTAAATACATGCAAAGACACTTAAATGCTGTGTTATTGTTTGTGATGTGGCGCTATCTTTTGGAAGAGTTCACTCATTGGATGTGCTGCTGTTTTATTTAGTGCCTTCAAGGAAGTACAATTGCCGTTTCGTCTTCTAGCCATCCATAACGTTCCTACTCGTATGGATTCTTCATTCATCACTCCAAGCAACGTCTATAAGTTTGACAGTATAAATGAAACACTTCTTACTTTCTAAACCATCCCATGTGTGACATCTGTATGAGTGTTTCATGCATATTTGTACATTCTATCGTAATGTAATAAAGCTGGTGTCATTAGCATGAGCTAATATGCTAACACATCTACTGGTGTCTGAGATAGTATTTTAATGGCTTTCTTTCTGTAATGTCCCAGTTTCACAAATTCCTCAGTAAACTCACCAAGACGTCATCAGCGAGATATTGAGCCTGTTTAGCTGATTGGAGAGCTAGCTTCCGCAGCTAGTGGGTCCAAGAAGATGACTTCTGTTTTGTTTGATCATCAGTTTTACTGCCGCCTTACAGGCATCGTTTAGAAACGATTAAGGTATGTAAAAAACGTATACAAAATATTTCCCTGTAAATAACTAATTTTGCAATATACTGTATCTGCGACGAATATATGAATTTGAATTTTTGTATTTATTTAGTGGGTGTGGCTTATATACCGGTGCGGTCTATAGCCTGGAAAATACGGTAGCTTCTGCTGCTATATTGACATATTGATTTTTGGTGTTATGCTGCTGGTGGTACATCGCTTTTAAACTGGTGAAAGTTATAGATTATAAATCATGCCTCTCACCTGGATAGTAGAAAGTTGTGGCCATAAACAACAACAAAAAGACAACTACTGTTTTGGTAACAATCAAAATAAATTCCCGGAAAAGTCACAAAAACAACAATTAGCTATGAAGTAATCAAGCAATTGTATGTAAACAGTCCTACCTAAAGGAAGGTACTGATATTTAAATGTATAATAATTAAATATAAGCATATCAACCGCTAATTAAAGGATATATTCATGGACACCGACGTCACACAAAACTGATAGATCCTCAGCACACACTTCAATTTGGTAAATCTTTGCCCAAGCAGTAGTTTTTGTTTACACAGCACATAGTAAAATAAGAGTAAAAACAAAACCACCAGTGTTTGACGTGAACACGCAACTCTCGTTACGCACGCATGTTTATTTTGTGCATACACCCAATTAAAACCCGGCAGTTTTAATGTTTAAAATTACATCGACAAAGCCATTCCTGTGGACAAAACGTTTCCCACAAAGCCACGCTAATGATAAGTTCAATGCGCGGCCGCACATCACAACACAAGCTGTCATTTGGCCGCGGCCTACACGCCAAAAGTAAATGTTTTTAGGCCCCGTGACAAGTTTATGGTACAGACGAATACAAGCTGATGCTGAAAATTGTATATATTTATGGTGACAAGGGGACGCAGCGAAAAAAATCTGTCACAAGAGAGTCGGGGTGGAAAGCGGTCAGTGCACGGGATGAAAGAAAATCACAGTTTTTGATGTAGGAGTCAAGTTTTTGTGGGAAGAGCATCTTTATATGTCAGTTTGACGTCTTAAACACTGGGCTGTGCTTCTCTAAATAATACAAACAAACAAAATAGCATATTTATAACATATCAGGACAATAATGTTGTACACTAATAACGCATTTTGGCAAAAATGCATGTCGGTAATATTTCTCAGCTGTGTATGATGGATGTGTCCAGAACACATCTGAATAAGTGACACACCAATCAAATAGAATAGAAAAAACGGCCTACAAATACCGAATAGGCCATTTATTGTTTAGCAGAAATTCCCCTGGAAGAAGTTTCTGATCCAAATCATTTCAGTGTCACTGAGCTAACATAACTGGAGCATCATTCAGATTAAACAAAGTTCTGAACCAGAACACTGTTGACAAAAATCGATATTTGTTTTCACGGACGGAAACCAACACGCATTTGTTCACCCGGTGTTCTGTCAAAAGGTGCCACCCATACATGAAGAGCTACTCGTGTTGTCCCCACACCAATATTTTGGTATCGGTACCAAAATTATTTCGATACTTTTCAGTACTTTTCTAAATAAAGGGGACAACCAAAAATTGCATTATTGGCTTTATTTTAACGAAAAATCTTAGGGTACATTAAACATATGTTTCTTATTGCAAGTTTGTCCTTAAATAAAATAGTGTACATTCAAGACAACTTGTAATTTAGTAGTAAATAAGCAAACAAAGACTCCTAATTTAATGTGCTGACATATGCAGTAACATATTGGGTCCTTTTCCATTCTCTTATTTTGTCAAAATTATTAAGGACAAGCGGTAGAAAATTAATTATTAATCTACTTGTTCATTTACTGTTAATATCTGCTTACTTTCTCTTTTAACATGTTCTATCTACACTTCTGTTAAAATGTAATAATCACTTATTCTTCTGTTGTTTGGATGCTTTACATTAGTTTTGGATGAGACCACAAATTTGGGATACCAAGTCGTTACAGGATCATACATTGGTCATATTCAAAATCCTCATGTGTCCAGGGACATATTTCCTGAGTTTATAAACATAATATGATTTATTTTTAAAACGAAAGAAGATGTGATGCCAAAAAATATTGACGTAATCATAGTAGTATCGACTAGATACGCTATTGTACTTGGTATTATTACAGTGGATGTCAGGTGTAGATCCACCTTTGTTTACATTGTGACGCCGGTGAGCTACGGTGTGTAGTAAAGCATGTTTAGCTATTCCTCGTCCTGCAGGGATGATACTTGTAAGAAACGTACTTTATTTGTCGCCATGGAGGCGAGGATTAGTGATTTAGAAGTAGTTAAAACACTGCAGACGGCGGATGGACGTTAGCCACTTGCTAGCTAGCCATGTCTTGAAGCACCTCTTCCTGAGGGCGTTTCAGTGTAAGTACTCCGTGATTGTGCGCAACCGAACATGCTCGTCTGCTCGTAAAACCAGCAATGACACGACGTAACGAAGACGGGGGGGCGGGACCGGTACTTTTCAGACGCAGTATAGTACCGAATATGATTCATTAGTATCGCGGTACTATACTACTTCCGGTATACCCTAGGAGCTTTTATTGTCCTAAAATTGGTTTAGCTGAGCTATTAACTGATCTTTGTCGCATAATGTTGATGCATTTAGCACAAGTATACTGTAGTGACTATAACTGGCCATTTACTGCTAATACAGCCTGATGACTGGGGTACTTCGGCCATAAGAGGTCTCTCTTCTTCAAGACCGTGTACGCCGACAGCTAATTTTGATGGAGTCAACATGCCTGATGATGACATATGTGCACCCCCCGACGAACTGAAGGAAAGCGTAATTGCGTATTTGAAAGGACCTCCATCGCCATTAGACGACTACTTTAACAGCTGATTAGATCAGATCCTACGCCCCCATCATCTTGATTCATACGCGGTGGCTGCCATGTGGCGTGATAAAGAACGATGGGGAGGTGTGTGTTTGTTTGTGTGTTTGCAGAGCGATGGCTTGTGGAAAGAGATGAGAGTGCTTTTGACCTAAAATCATTCATGTTTGCATGCAACAAAAGTGCATCATTATCAAGGTGACCTCATGGCTGAAACATCAATGATCAGTTGCAATTTCAAATATTGTTTTTCTTAAATTATGACGACATTAACACAATCTGTTTGGGAACGCCTAGTTTTCCTCTTAAGAAATAATAAAAGCTATCTGTTCCGGGGTCAAGCGATCACCATCATTTCTATATTAACTGTACAGACCAACATTCTTAGCATTATTAACTGTCATACAAGTGTAAAGCAGTAAATAAAATCCATAAAAACACCATCAACTATGATGACAACTGACATATTGGAGTCTCTTTACATGGCGACCAAGTGTACATGTGCTCCTCATTATCAGTGTTGTTGTCAGCCATGTTGTACCAGGCAGCCAGAACACACACACCTCTGTGCTTATTCACAATCAATACTATTGACAGTTTATGGCCAATTTAAGACTTTTTTTTAAAATACCGGTCACGTCTAAACTCTTTCCACTGAGGGTCACATACAGACAAATGAAGGAATGTGTTGGCCATTTTCATATTTTGACTTTTGCAAAAAGTCAAAATTGCTATAATTATCTAGTAGTGTTAAGCCGATACCGATATTTTGGTACCGGTACCAAAATGTATTTCCATATTTTTTGGTACTTTTCAAAACTTTTTTATAAATAAAGGGGACAATAAAAAATTGCATTATGGGCTTTATTTTAACAAAACATCTTAGGGTACATTAAACATATGTTTCTTATTGCAAGTTAGTCCTTAAATAAAATAGTGAACATACAAACAACTTGTCTTTTATTAGTAAGTAAGCAAACAAAGGCTGCTAAATAGTCTGCTGACGTATGCAGTAACATATTGTGTCATTTTCCATTCTATTATGTTGTCAAAATTATTAAGGACAAGCGGTAGAAAATGAATTATTAATCTATTTGTTCATATCTGATTAATTTCTCTTTTAACATGTTCTATCTACACTTCTGTAAAATGTAATAATCACTTATTCTTCTGTTTGATATTTTACATTAATTTTGGATGATACTACAAATTTGGGTATCAATCCGATACGAAGTCGTTACAGGATCATACATTGGTCATATTCAAAGTCCTCATGTGTCTAGCGACATATTTCCTGAGTTTATAAACATAATATGAATTTTTTTTTAAACAAAAGATTTTGTGAAGCCAAAAAATATCGATGTAATCATTGTAGTATCGACTAGATAGGCTCCTGTACTTGGTATCATTACAGTGGATGTCAGGTGTCGACCGGTACTTTTTATAGGCGGTATAGTACTGAATATGATTCATTAGTATCGCGGTACTATACTAAGACAGGTATACCTTGCAACCCTATTATCTAGTGATATTCATAATTATGAATATTTATTAATGATTACATACAAGTTACGTATACTTTCATAGACAAAACTTTGTGTTAAGGGTGACAAAGCGTATAGGCCAGGGGTGTTCAAAATAATTTCGGGGGCCATTTTCGCCCCACAGTCGATATGTTTTGAAAAATACCATATTTCCTGGAATGTACAGTGCTTTATGTACAGTATTTAGGCTGCACTCACCAAATTTTAAAAATAATGAATATTTGTTTATATATTAGCCGCACTTGACTATAAAAACCCGCAGATATATTACGGTACAAAATATTTTGTAAATGTTTATTTACATACCTAATTGCCCATAACAATAACACACATATTCATTGTTTCTGTTGGTGTTATATCAAAATTATTTGTTAAATACAAAACATTATGGCCGTTAGCAAAAAAAAAAAAAATCCATAAATCAGCCGCACCGTTTTATCAGCCGCAGAGTTCAAAGCGTAGGACAAAAGTAGCGGCTTATAGTCTGAAAAATACGGTGAATCAATTCAATATTAATGAGGTGTGTTAGATATAAAACAACTATTTGCTTTGCCACTTATAACACAAAAGTTAAGATAACGCTTTTTCAAACAGCTTAGCATATGCTAATGTACTTTGAGTTGGTTTTAGCACGTACAAAAGGTCCTCATATTGGCCTTCTGCATTCTTTAGTTTTTCGGTATGCGGAAAAGTTTGGACACCCCGGTTATAGTTTTATTGAACTTTTTTTTTTTCCTGCTGTTTTTTAGTGGTATAGTTTACTTTTATACCTACAACGTACGGCAGACCAATAAAAAAGCAGCGGGCCACACTTTGGACACCCCTGCTCTATGCTATAGGTACCCTTCTGTATTGGCATTACAAATTACAGCCAACCAAATCAAAACACAAAAGCCAAAGAAAAAGCAAGTGGTACGAATAGTAGATATGAATACTTGAAAGATATGCAAAAGTCTCATAACATCAAGAGTGAGCCCTTATAGAAACACTATTTCGAAATTTGACGGCTCAATGGGATACTTGGAGGCGGTTACTCTGAGTTATTAACGTTCAAGAGCAACTCGCTGCAGACGAAAGAGATAAAAGACATGGTCTCAATGGCCTGCCCCACCATGTTGGACAGTGTCTTGTTTGCTCAGGGCAAACAGCAGCCTCAGAGTCAATTAGCGGCAATCCCTTCTTGGTCGTCTTCTTCTATGCCGACAAAAGCAGCGTGCCACTCAGATGACACGCTGCTGAAGCCGCGCTGCCTGAGCAAACAGAACGGCACATGTGGCTATAAAAAAAACAACCAAAAAAACCTGTGGACTTGGCCAAGTCTGCATTGCTTTGGCCCATTTGTTCTCCTGCGGACTGCTTTGAATGGGAAGTGCTTCACTGGTCATGCAATGAAGCTTACAAGGCAAACAAATACTGTGATTTGTTTCAGTTATGTGCCGTTTGTCTTTGTCTAAAACGCATTGCAGCACCTTGATAGGCCTTTGGTCCTGCATGTGATCCGTCATCAGCACCAGACAAAGGCAAATGGTACGTAAATAGCAGGGAAATAGGTTAAACAAACACGCTCTCCTGAACAGGAAAACGCAAGTCATGCGTCTTTTCTACTGTCAGGACGGGAATTAAAGTGCAAACATTGACACAATATTTCAAGGCACTGAAGGACAAAAGAACTATGGGACAGACCAAGTGGGCCAATGCCAGATTGCTTCAACCTTAAAAGTCCCCTTTTATGCTGAAGTCCATCCATCCATTTTTACCGCTTGTCCCTTGTGGGGCCGCCTGGGGTGCTGGAGCCTATCTCAACTGCATTCGGGCGGTAGGCGGGATACACCCTGGACAAGTCGCCACTTCATCACTTGGCCAACACAGATAGACAACATTCACACTCACATTCACACACTAGGGCCAATTTAGTGTTTCCAATCAACCTATCCCCAGGTGCATGTTTTTGGAGGTGGGAGGAAGTAGGAGTACCTGGAGGGAACCCACGCAGTCACGGGGAGAACATGCATACTCTACACAGAAAGACCCGGGTATCAAACCCAGGACCTTTGTATTGTGAGGCACATGCACTAACCCCTCTACCACCGTGTAAAAGTGACTTTTTTAATTATGTTCTGACAGGAATAAGTGTTTATTAGCACCAAACATAAGGCACATATGTAATCTTCCTCACTTTGTGTTGATCCCGCTTCTGACACACCCCTTCCTATTCTACCATTAGGTGAAAAACTGTAGATCGTGGCTGCGCAGAATTCTTCTATTCAACTTGATTCTGTCACTCAAAGATGCGCACTCTGGGTGGAGAAAACCTAAATGCGGGCGTTCAGAGTTCAGTCTGGATTTGTACATATTCTCCCATTGACTTAAGTACTTTAGATCTTAGGCTGCAAGAAGTCCAGCGCCACTGGAAGGTGAAATAATATCCCGCACTTGAAGTTTGACGCAGTGTACACCACACGTAACAAAATGACAAGAAACTCTCAAAAACTTCAGATCGCTTCAATCGTGACGTCTGAAAACTTCCATTGAGAATGAGGATAAAAAGGACCATAAAGTCACTCTGAATTCACAATAAAAAAATCAAAATGCACATTGTTATCTCATTTGCCTGAGTGGAATAGAAGGGTGCAACCATTGGGAGGGGAGACGGCACATACCAACCACGTTTTGGACATTCTGGTACAGACGGACGTTCAGTGCATACAACGATTTTGGCTAGAACATGATTTTTTAACTAACTGACTGTTAAATAGAAAATACATATACAAAGCAGCGTCTATCAATTGATTAAATAGATTTTGTTGACAGTTAATATCAAACTATCTGCTGTCACGCTCCCCTATTTAAGTACAGGCACACAAAAACACACACACAAAGAGACACAAACATCTACCTCAGCCTGAAGGGTCACAGCTTCACAAAGAGTACTAAACAAAATTCTTGATATTGACATCAGAGCGGTTCCAGAAAGAAGAGATTCATATGGCCAAATTTGTTGCGGGTTTACCTGACACATGAAACGTGACAAAGAGTGTTGAATATCTTAAAGTGTGTTTTGTGGCAATTTCAACTTTGACTACAGCGTCAGTTGCGATGTAGAGAGGCGCCTACCATCATTTTTAGCAGACTGCATTACAAAATGATTAACTTTCCACCTTCCTCCCACGGGAGATCCACCCAAAAAAGGGGGCCATGTGAATCCCTCCCCTACTGGATCATAACATGGAGTTACATCCAGCCAAAAGAAGATGCTATTGTGCCTTCATGCAGACACTACATTAGGGGTACCCAAACTTTTTGACTCGGGGGCCGCATTGGGTTAAAAAAAATTGGCCGGGTGCCGGGCTGTATATTAAAAAAATAAATAAATAAATACAAAATTATATATATATATATATATATATATATATATATATATATATATATATATATATTTCTTTTTTTTTTCTTTTCTGAGCGCGATGACGACACGTTATCGATGGGAAAATATTCAAAGTCCTCATGTGTCCAGGGACGTATTTCCTGAGTTTATAAAAATAATATACTTTTTTTTTTTAAACGACCGGTACTTTTTAGAGGCGGTATAGTATCGAATATTATTCATTAGTATTGCGGTACTATACCAATACCGGTATACCCTACAACCCTACTTCCAATACACTATTGTGGGACTTCTGACACTTCTTTAAAATTGTCATAAAATAGCATAGCAGTTTGGTGTGTCACAGTTATAATGCAGATGCAGGCCAGGTTTTAGCCTTTCAAAGCACGCTGTAGCAAATCAAACTAAACGTGCATCAAAAACACTCCGAGCCAGAGCACACGCTCTACCTGGCAACATACTAAAAGCATGACAGTTGCCAGCTGTCTGAGAACAGAACACCACCTGTCTGTCCGCCTTATCTTCTCCCCTCGCCAGCCAAGAGAACAACAAGAGCCGCCTCTCATTCTGGCTTCGTCCTTGTGCTCGTCTGCTATTCATCAATGCTGCCTTTGGTGTGTCATCTCAAAGCACCATATTGTGTGCAGTCAGTTCCTAATGTAACTGCTGGACCAGGAATACGTTTAAGGCTGCATTCACACTTGTGGTACCCTGGTCTGGACCAAAATTAAACAAAATATACTTTTGTGTTATTCGTTTATTATTAGCACTGGGGATTTTGTCATGTGTCAAAAGGCTGCACAGTAAAGAACATATGCATAAAGTAAGACACAAAGTCCTCTACAGAGGACATTTGTTTTTGGTCTTTCAGTAACACATTTGGGGGGAAAATAACATCAAAATATGATGTTATAGATGTAAACATAACAGCGTGTTGGGATGACATTGTTTTGTATTTTTGTCCTGTCCAGCTTGGAATGAACTTGTATAATTTGGGACGTCCCACTGGCTGGATTGTGGACGCTGGTGGGCCGGATCCGTAGTTCGGGGACCCCTGTTTTAAAATATGCCTTCAAAGAGTGCCAATGTCGCACACAGAGGCTGAAAGTAGAACACATAATAACTCTATGTACATTATTGTTATTTCTAGTCTTTGGTCCAGCAGACCCATTTCTCAAGCAGTTTCGGTTTGCTTGTTTGGTGCACACCAGGGTTTGGATTGAATTCACACTAAGGGTGTCCCGATCGAATGTTGATATCGAATATGAGTCCAATACTAGCAAAAAAACAAAGATGGGATTATAACGGCTTGCATCTAATTTTTTTGATACAAGCAGTGCTTACTTGTGTTAACATCCAAATGTCCTCCAAAAAGCACACAAGGTTGGTCTTTTCTTGTATTTTAGTGAAACTATTTACAAAAATGTAAACATGGTAGACTGTAGGCTACTAGGAGCTAGCAGCTCACAATCAAGCTAGACATACGTAATAAGTTTCCTTAATTGAACAATATTGCTGTCTAAAACATACCATTTGTCAATAAATATCATGTATCAAATAATTATATGTTCATATTACTTACAGATACAAAGTCTCAGAGTGAGAAGCGTATTACAATATATCCAGTAGCAAACGTGTCCGCATCATCCAGCATCATGAGCTTTATTAATTATTGTGGAAACTAGATGTCGCCAAAAACATTTACCAGTCAACTTCAAATTGCAGACAGTTAATAATAAACAGGGTAGTATTGTTCACACTTGCCATTGTTCTTTTCTGTTTAAGTAATTTCGATTGATCAAACATTTTCGAACATTCCACAATACAAAATAATAAAATCATGTAGGATTTGTGCTGATATTGTATCAGGTTGATATCGGTATCGGCCAAAACTCAAGACTCCAATAACAGTCTCGGATCAGAAGTCAAAAAGTTGAACACCCAAATCACCAAACCAAACATGACAATGATGAACGGATCTTTAGTGATTAGAACTAATGAGGTCTAGATGCTTCCAGATGTATCCTGATAGCTGGGTTTATGAGTGCACATAGATATATGGAAGCACAAATGCCGCCAATTTGATACCCTCTCAGAGCCAAAAGAGTTACGATTAGAACAAAGTGTTGCACTAATGGAGGCTTTGCTGCAAGTTGTAAAAAATATGGCACCATCCTGCCCTCCCTGGCCAAATAAATGTTCGGTTTGCAGGTAAGTAGTGAGAATGTGCATATAATGTCAGTGCTAATGGGCCACAGATCCTCCGAGGAACAGACTGGAGAAGCACAGCAATGGATGAAGTGAGCGATGGTCCAAGCAGCTGTCGGGGAGTTACGGCCTGAATAACGGAGCGCCGGGCTGATGTCTTTCAGACAACCTGAGCGGCACCACAGCCAGATGAAGGTCAGTCAGTGTAGATAAAATTAACCCAGCATCTCGGGCCCGTGGAGGGAATGGGAAGCAGGGAAGAGACAACAAGGTTTGACACAATCAGCAGCCTGCATCTTTGTTTAAATCAGCCAGAAGAAATCCTCTGAGAGAGAAAGTGAATTTACATGGCAGCGGCGAACCTGGGGTAATGTGATTAATCCCCCGGCAACATGCTGAGTGATGATTAACTTATTCTCTCCCCTTACCGTGCCCTTGCACACTGCTTCTTGCATCTCTGTCAGGCAATCAATAAGCTATTATGGCTCTAAACTGTAGGCCAAATCAAGTTATGGCTCCACCTGCAGAGTCGACACTCTCCGCTAATCCCATTGGCAAGAAAGAACCAGACCGGACGCAGAGCCTCGGTCCAGAGATCATCTGCCTTTGATGCATGATAATTGATGTAGGGCTCACACATTTCGATCTAACGTGGCTAACTTGAAATGTGTTGTTATTTTTAATTTTCTACTATGCAAACATAACCTCAAGGGTGGAAGTAAATATAAATGTTGTTACAGGGTTATTCATATGGACCACCAAAAATTACAACAGGCCGGTCAATTACTTCAGTTAAAAACACAAGAGTACTCATTTCATATAGAGGATCTTTGAATAGTGTTTTTGTAGTAGGTCCTTAAAATCAGCTCTCTCATAAAGAGGACCTTGGACTAGTGTTAAGATATTGCGTGTTGTTTAATTTATGACTTTATGTAGCTACATCCATCCATCCATCTTCTTCCGCTTATCCAAGGTCGGGTCGCGGGGGCAGCAGCTTAAGCAGGGAAGCCCAGACTTCCCTCTCCCCAGCCACTTCGTCCAGCTCTTCCTGTGGGACCCCGAGGCGTTCCCAGGCCAGCCGGGAGAGATAGTCTTCCCAGCGTGTCCTGGGTCTTCCCCGTGGCCTCCTACCGGTCGTTTTCCATGGCCTCACCGAACTCCTCCCATGTCCGAGTTTTTGCCTCTGCGACCGCTGAAGCCGCACACCGCTTGGCCTGTCGGTACTTGTCCGCTGCCTCAGGAGTCCTATGAGCCAAAAGAACCCGATAGGACTCCTTCTTCAGCTTGACGGCATCCCTCACCGCCGGTGTCCACCAACGGGTTCTAGGATTACCGCCACGACAAGCACCAACTACCTTGCGGCCACAGCTCCAATCAGCCGCCTCGACAATAGAGGCGCGGAACATGGTCCATTCGGACTCAATGTCCAGCACCTGCCTCGTGACATGTTCAAAGTTCTTCCGGAGGTGGGAATTGAAACTCTCTCTGACAGGAGACTCTGCCAGACGTTCCCAGCAAACCCTCACAATGCGTTTGGGCCTGCCAGGTCTGTCCGGCATCCTCCCCCACCATCGCAGCCAACTCACCACCAGGTGGTGATCGGTAGAAAGCTCCGCCCCTCTCTTCACCCGAGTGTCCAAAACATGAGGCCGCAAATCCGATGACACAACTACAAAGTCAATCATGAAACTGTGGCCTAGGGTGTCCTGGTGCCAAGTGCACATATGGACACCCTTAT
The DNA here is from genome assembly GCF_033978685.3 of Nerophis lumbriciformis. Taxonomy (NCBI): domain Eukaryota; kingdom Metazoa; phylum Chordata; class Actinopteri; order Syngnathiformes; family Syngnathidae; genus Nerophis; species Nerophis lumbriciformis. The sequence continues at coordinate 16,153,940 of NC_084564.2, read as the reverse complement.
GTTTGAACATGGTGTTTGTTATTGACAATCTGTGACGAGCACAAAAGTCCAATAACAAAACACCACTCGGATTCAGATCCGGGCGGCCATTCTTCCCAATCACGCCTCTCCAGGTTTCACTGTCGCTGCCAACATGAGCATTGAAGTCTCCCAGTAGAACGAGGGAATCACCCGGGGGCGCACTCTCAAGTACTCCCTCGAGTGAATCCAAAAAGGGTGGGTACTCTGAGCTGCGGTTTGGCGCATAAGCGCAAACCACAGTCAGGACCCGTTCCCCCACCCGAAAGCGGAGGGAAGCTACCCTCTCGTCCACCGGGTTGAACTCCAATGTGCAGGCTCTGAGCCGGGGGGAAACAAGAATTGCCACCCCAGCCCGTCGCCTCTCACTGCCGGCAACGCCAGAGTGGAAGAGAGTCCAGCCCCTCTCGAGAGAACTGGTTCCAGAGCCCTTGCTGTGCGTCGAAGTGAGTCCGACTATATCTAGCCGGAACTTCTCCACCTCGCGCACTAGCTCAGGCTCCTTCCCCCCCAGCGAGGTGACGTTCCACGTCCCAAGAGCTAGCTTCTGTAGCCGAGGATCGGACCGCCAAGTGCCCTGCCTTCGGCTGCCGCCCAGCTCACATCGCACCCGACCTCTATGACCCCTGCTATGGGTGGTGAGCCCATTGGAGGGGGGACCCACGTTGCCTCTTCGGGCTGTGCCCGGCCGGGCCCCATGGGGGAAGGCCCGGCCACCAGGCGCTCGCCATCGTGCCCCACCTCCGGGCCTGGCTCCAGAGGGGGGCCCCGGTGACCCGCGTCCGGGCGAGGGAAATCTGGGTTCCTTGTCAGTGTTCCTCATAGCTACAGTAGGTAAAAATGCTGCTGATTAAGGCTGTAAGGATTAATTGATTAGAAAAAAGCTTTCATGTATATTCTGTTGCTTCGATTAATCCTTTATTGAGTGTATTTTCTGGACTATAGAGCGCACTAGTATATAAGCTGCACCCATTGAATTTGAGAAGAAAACAATCTGTTTCCATGTATTAGCCAGACTATAAGCCGCAAATGTATACATTGTGAAATGAGTTATTTATACAAACATATTTTGTAAATGTTTATTTACATACCTTAATTGTTTCCAAACGGTGTCTGTAACACGGCAATAAAACGGATGATCAAACAAAAAAGAAGTAATCGTCATGGACCCACGAGCTGCGGAAGCGAGCTCTACAACCAGCTAAATGGACTCAATAACTCCACAGTGACATATTGGTGAATTTGCTGAGGAATGTGTAAAGTTTGTAAGTTAATAATACTAACTTGTAAACATGTTGGCATATTAGCTAATGCTAACAATGGCAGTTTGATTACATTACGATAGCACGTACAAATATGCATACGAGTAAAAACATTACAGACGATTAAAAGACGGAACGGCACTTGTGCTTCCAGTTCAAAGCTTTAAACATCTGTAGACGTTCACCAATCAGCACTTGCAGTGAGCAAACTCGTCCAAAACATGGCGCCATAGCACAAACAATAACACACCATTTCAGAGTCTTTGCATGTGTTTCATGAAAACTATTTGCATTATGGCGGTCAGGGGAAAAAAATCCACATATTAGCCGCACTGTTTTATAAGTCGCAGGCTTGAAGCATAGGAAAAAGAGTAACAGTTTATAGTCCGGAATTAATGGTGATGAATATTTATACAATCCAGAGCGCATGATGTGCATGGAACTTTAAATACGAAGAACGCACATGTTTGGGTGCCGTAATCAGTTTTTTGTTATTTGTATTTAATTCTGTTAATGCACTCCTGTTAAAAGAATTACGGTTAGGAAAGGCAGAAAATGTTTTGTTTGTATTAACTATTTTCCCTAAAATATACATTGAAGCTAAAAAGTGTGTTTCATCCAATTACTTGATTAATCGAACCAACTAATCAATAGATTACTTGACTACTAAAATAATCGATAACTGCAGCCTTACTACTGAGAGCCAGTGTCTCCTGCAGTGGATATTTGTGGACATGCGTAATGGGCCTATTTCGTTCTAAAGTTTGTCACTGGCAGAAGAAATAGACCATAAACAAATGTCCACTGCAGTTGACGCTGGCTGTCAGGAAGATAACTATGACAAATTTTTACGTTTATATTACATATATAATAGTAGTTCAAGGAGACGTCTGCCCTCACCCATCCTGTAGGTCCTTAGAATTCTGTAAAATTGTCCCCCAGAACAATTTATTGAATAGCAGTGGTCTACTATATCACTCAAATAGTCTATTTTAAGTAGGGAACCCTTGGTCGCTCGTTGAAGGCCTGTCTGCACCATCCATCAGATGAGAGCCAATCGGCTAAATGGAGCCGAGGCACCACTGACAGATTAGAACCTGACACTCGCGCAAGGTGGATCAAGAGAGTGAAAGATGTCTGGAATGGAGAATGGACATATTCCACCCCCCCTTAAGGCCGAACAGCAGCTACACGGTCATACAATACCAGGCCTCACCAACTCAGATGTCAGCTCTTAACCAGAGTCTCCGATCTGAATGGACCCTCTCTGATTGTCTCCCTTTACACATGACGTCCCCCTGTCTGTCTTTTAAGCGACCCTCAGTGCTATACGGTTACAGCGAGGGTTGTAGTGGCTATTGTGTCATCGCCACGCCCTGCTCAGAAAGGTCAAAGCAGGCACAAAGGAGAGGTGAGGGACGGGTCTGTTCTCTTTGCCCGTCGGCCAAATGAACCACTCTCCTTATGGCGCTAATGAGATGTTTACATATACTCCTTTGTATGCACAAGGTGTATAAACAACATTCCCTAGGATGAGACAGAGGCTTCAACAAGTCAAATACTCTCAGTAATGTGGCGCTATGGGTGCCTTTAGTGCATCATTAGGGAGGAAATTGAGTCTGTCGCATCATTAGCAACACAGAGACCCACAAAATGGTGAGCTAGTTCCACAGATGTTCTTAAGGTGCACTCAAGATCACTACTGGATGCCATCATTGAGTTTGTCAGTGACAGGTGCAGCACATGCGGGAGGCAGATTGTTATCAGTGTTTGACTCAAATGCTCTTGCAGCCTTTCTGTGGTAGCATCAACACCGAGACCGATATCCATATTAATATCAATATGAATACCCCATCAACCCACCGTGTGTGGCGCTCTAGACTACAATTAATAGCTGTGGTCTTACACAAATAAAAAATGAACCCACGCATCGCAACGGTAATATGATGGACCTAAGTCCTTGTCCGGAGTGTCACCACTGCCAAAGTTATGGTACTCCTGTACACTAAAGTGATGTCCTATCACTACCTTATTAAATTTTTGGTTTTGACTCATTGTCAACCAGCTACTAATAACCCAAAGTTTTAGCAATCGCAACACTAATGCTGTCACAACTACGACTCTTGCACATCTGCGGCCCCATCCAAGGTTTCTCATTGTGCCCATTGAGTTGAGTTTTTTCTTGCCCTGATGTGGGATCTGAGCCGAGGATGTCGTCGTGGCTTGTACAGCCCTTTTAGACATATGTGATTAAGGGCTATAAAAGGAAACTTTGATTGGTTGATTGATTGACCTTCAAAACCCTTTTCTCTCTCTTGCCTTGCTTTGGGTTTAAGAGAAGCAATGAGGGACAAATAAGAAGCATGGAAAGAGGAAGATGGCATGTTGGAAAAGGAGAAGACAAAACAATTATACAAAGCGACTCGGTAAAGAATCTTGGCATTATCTTCGACCCAACTCTCTAGTTTGAGTCACACAATAGGAATTTTTAGTAAAACAGCCTTCTTCCATCTCCGTAATATCGCTAAAATTTGTCCAATGTTGTCCACCACCGAGGCTGAGATCATTATTCATGCGTTTGTTAATTCTTGTTTAAATTACTGTAATGTATTATTTTCGGGTCTCCCTATGTCTAGCATTAAAAGATTACAGTTAGTACAAAATGCAGCTGCTAGACTTTTGACAAGGACAAGAAAGTTTGATCATATTACGTGTACACTGGCTTCCTGTGCACTTAAGATGTAACTTTAAGGTTTTATTACTTACCTATAAAACGGTCTAGCTCCATCCTATTCTGCTGACTGTATTGTAACCTATGTTCTGTCCAGAAACTTACATTCCAAAAATTCTGGGTTATTAGTGAAAAAAAGCTGCGGTCACTTCCAAAGTTTCAAATTGTTTCCATTGGGTTGAGTTGCCAGACCCCGCCTTTCGCCCGATTGTAGCTGAGATAGGCTCCAGCGCCCCCCCGCCACCCCAAAGGAAATAAGCGGTAGAAAATGGATGGAGGGATGGATGGATGGGTTGAGTTGTTTCTTGCCCTGATGTGGGATCAGATCCGAGGATGTTGTTGTGGTTTGTACAGCCCTTTGAGACATTTGTGATTAAGGGCTATACAAATAATCTTTGATTTATTGATTGAAGATGAATCTGATTAACTGATGCAAAGCAAAATGAGCCTTCCTGAGACTATGGTCTATTTTTCATGCAATCTAAAATCATATCACAGATAAAAGAACACAACACACTACGGCTGTAAGTGTGTATGTATTCTAATCAGACTTTTAGGTACTGATACCCCAAATGGTACACACCATTAATGCACAAAATCTAAGCACGTGTGCATTCTGTTCCCTAATTGTACCTAAATTGAACCAAACCGTGACCTTAAAACCGAGGTACATACCGTTACACTCCTAAGACACACTGATATGGATGTTTGCCAGAGACTTGACGGTCTAACATTTGAGCCTGCTCCCACAGACACACACCAAATATCATCCAGAGAGGCTTGACAGAAGAGTGGAGATTCCTGTCAGCACAGTTTACACAAGCTGCAGCAGTGAGTGTGCAAAAAGAAGCTATTATGTGTCATATTTAACCATTTGTCCCGTACGTAATATTGGTTTCACAGCTCGATGTCTGTTGAAAGTTCGAGGGTTGCTGCAAAACTCTCAGGAGGAGGTAAATTGGTCTCCTCGGTCTCTTGGGATTGAGCAGCGAGATAAAACACCAACGTCAAGAGGTCCGAGTATGCTGACTTAGCCAAAGTGTTACCTGAAAATCCCCCAAGTTCTAAAGTCTACAAAGTCACTAATCCGCCCCCTCAACTCCGAATTTCATCGTTTCGGATCAAGGAGCATGATAGAAGGTTGGGAGCGAGGGCTTAACCGGGTTTAATAAGCGAAGCATGTCTGCTGAGCAGAAGGCTCCGTCATATGACCGGGCATCAGACAGAAGCGCAAAGAAGAGGCTCAGGCCAGAGAGGAGATAAAACCTTACAAGAGTAACAAGCAGGTCAGGAGCGGAGATTAGTGCGAGGAACATGCACTCATCTGACACAGCCTGAATCTTGGGAATACAACATGGACACAGTCCATTGAAACATGGACACGGTCCACACTTCTGGGACCAACATGGGGAAGGGAAGTGAGGGATGCTGTGTTATCAGCACTGCTCCTGAGTGGCCGTACAAGAACCCTCCTACTCTCAAAGCTCTCCACTCTATCTTATCTGCCCTAGACCAAGTACTTCATAAAGTTAATATCATACATCACTATCCTGGGAGCTGGCTCACATCATTACCATGATCTTGTTCTGTGCAATACATCCAGAGGCAGGGATTACACGGAAATGAATGAGCCGTCGGTATGGTAACGGAGAATAAGAACTTGTCAACGTAAAAGAGTTGATCTAAGTTTCGCAAACATTTTGACAGGGCTCTGTACTAATGTAGGTGTTCTTACAGCGGGCTTACAGGGTCTCTTGTTATTGTAGGCCACGATAAACTAAAAACATTATTTAGGAGGAGACAGAAGACAGGAAGTAAACTGGGCGCTGGAGCAAAGTGGAGACTATGGACTAACACTGCAGAAACAGGTTGAGTTGATAAACTACACCTAAATTGAGCTTTTTAGACAGCATTGTGTGTTAATGGAAGCCTTCTTTAGGGGAGAATGTTCTTACAGCGGGGCTTTAAAACATGTCTAATTCCACTTTTCCACTGCCATCAACAGAACTAAGCACAGAGGCACCTCGATTTATAAACCCCTCGCTGTACAAACTTTCCAATTTAAGAACCACATACCTACTAAAAATATGCTTTAGTGTAAGAACCTTGCTTTAATGTACGAACATTTAATTCACCTATTGTGTGCCTCACAGTACAAAATGTCTCTCCAATTCTCATTTATATTTAGTGTGTGTAAATGTTTGGCCTTTTTACAACATTTTCTCGAGCTAGCTCACTAGAGTCCAAAGAAAGCAATGTGTGGTTTGAAACATTCAGGGATATCTACAGCGTTGTCAACAATGCCCAATCCCCCTCCCTTCCGCTGCACACCAAGAAAATTCATTGACAAAATAAAGAGGATTTTATTTGTATTCGTATCATTTGTAGCAAACTGGCTGTTAAAGTTATTTTGTTCGGTGATTTCAAACTGTGAGGGGACCACAAGGCTAGTGACAATGTGTGCGGGTTGGCAAGATTGACAGTTTTGCCTTTGTTAGTAAATAGATAGTTGATGCATCACTTTCTTGTTATGTTTTTTGATATACAGTACTGTATTGCACTTTATTTTGTTCAAAGTGTACAGACTTTTACTGAAATATGGACTTTTTTCAAGACTGGGACCAATTAATTATGTTTACATGTTTCTTATAGGGAAATGTCCTTCGGCATACTTGCCAACCTTGAGACCTCCGATTTCGGGAGGTGGGGGTGGGCGTGGTCGGGGTGGGACGGGGGGCGTGGTTGGGGGCGTGGCTAAAAGGGGAGGAGTATATTTACAGCTAGAATTCACCAAGTCAAGTATTTCATATATATATATATATATATATATATATATATATATATATATATATAAGAAATACTTGGCGTTCAGTGAATTCTAGCTATATATATATATATATATATATATATATATATATATATATATATAATAAATACTTGAATTTCAGTGTTCATTTATTTACACATATACACACACATAACACTCATCTACTCATTGTTGAGTTAAGGGTTGAATTGTCCATCCTTGTTCTATTCTCTGTCACTATTTTTCGAACCATGCTGAACACCCTCTCTGATGATGCATTGCTGTGTGGCACGCACAAAAGTGCTTTCATCAAATACACTAGATGGCAGTATTGTCCTGTTTAAGAGTGTCACAACATTGCTGTTTACGGCAGACGAACTGCTTTACGGTATACAAAAAAGTGACTGCTGTTGTTGTGTGTTGTTGCCACGCTGGGAGGACGTTAATGAAACTGCCTAACAATAAACCCACATAAGAAACCAAGAACTCGCCCTCCATCATTCTATAGTTATAATGTGATTGGGCAGGTACGCTTTTTTATATTGTGGAGGACCTGAGTCCGCCTGAATTTCGGGAGAAAATTTGTCCCGGGAGGTTTTCGGGAGAGGCGCTGAATTTCGGGAGTCTCCCGGAAAATCCGGGAGGGTTGGCAAGTATGTCCTTCGGTATACAATGTACTTTTTTTTAAATCAATAATCCTGGTTCAATAACCAAAAAATATAGGTTCTTTGCCTTAATGCATTATTAAATGCACCAATTTAAACAAGATGCTTCCAAACTACAATGGGTCAAAATAAGAGTATCTTGTATTTATTTATTTTTAGATGCAAACGTTGGCTAAAATAGGGAACACATATTATCCAAGAGGAGACTGAGGGCAGTGAGTCATCAGGGTAGTGCAGCAAAGTGGAGATTGTGGAGTATAATACTACAGAAACAAGTTAAGCTAATGTTTGTATGTTTTGGGGGGATTCCTAGCAATGTATGGCCCATTGTTAAAACGGCAGTATTAGGCAATGACCGAGTGAATAGCTACTCGCTGTGTCAAGCCAAGTAGCTATGTATTGAAAAGGGGGTTTTAGTCTGTTCCCCACATGGTCCTATATGGGAAACTGAAGCAAAAGCTCCAAATAAAGAGGATGTGCCTTTGATTGAGTTGCCTCCTATTGTTTATGCCACGCAGCGCAGTCAAAGCCAACATCTATCACACTAAAGTGCCAGACTCAAGAAGTACCAAACAAAAGCAGATGTTGGTGCCATTACAAGGTGGCCCATTAAATGTGTTCGCTTCCCTCACTCGTTCCCATCCTGTGGGACAATAAGGGGAGGAAGTGAGGTTCTGGTGTGGTTCACCTCCATCTTTCTTGGCCAAGTAGGCTGTCAGAGGTGGGTGGAGCGCAGGGTTGAGATTGATGGTGACCTACGAAAGCTATTTTCTACCAGCACCTGCTAGAAGAGCCATGCATATGGTCTAGACACAGTGCATAAAACATATGGAGTCCACTTTTAGAAATAGAGATTCCCTCAAATAATGCACAGTACTGCACAGGGCCACCACATCAAAACTGAACACCACAGTGTGTTTGTTGTGAGGAGAAGCAAGCAGAGTGCTCTTGTAAGTTAGAGGATCTTTGACTAGCGCTTGTGTAGAAGTTCTTACAACAGCAGCACACTCCTGTCATTGAAAATATCTTTGAGTAGGGTTTTTGCTATAGGTCCTTAAAAATGGCGGTGAGTTCCTGCCATATAGAAGATCTTTGCATTGTGTTTTTACAATAAGTCCATAAAAACGGCAGCACACTACTGTTATCTAGAACAGTGTTTATTTACCATAGGGCAATTGTTGGGCCCCGAGCGCCTCTTTGAGGCCCGGCAAAAATATATTTTTCTCAGCTGTGGTTCCTGTGGGCCACAACGGTACTTAGCTCTAATACACTTTCCCACCACTTGAGGCAGTAACAACCATCTCAAACAAACATATGTTTCTTCAGCGCAAAAAATATGACTAATTGATGAAGCTGTATTTTCATTTGTATTTAAATTTTATTGACATTTATTTAGGATATATATATATAGGATATATATATATATCCTAATTGTATGTAAATGAATTGTAATACCGTATTTTTCGGAGTATAAGTCGCACCGGAGTATAAGTCGCACCTGCCGAAAATGCATAATAAAGAAGGAAAAAAACATATATAAATCGCACTGGAGCCCGGCCAAACTATGAAAAAAACTGCGACTTATAGTCCGAAAAATACGGTAGGTTTATGAGTCCCTTTTTTGCAGTATATTTGATTAGTGTTTATTTTTGTAATCAGCCTGACCTAAGCCTTGATAATTATCTTTGTGATTAGCACATGCTTTCATATCATTTGACAATATGTATCCTGTGAAACTGAAATTATGTTGGATACCATTAAAATTAAGAGTACGATTACTAATTCAATGTTAAAATTTGCCGCTCTGTAGTGGAAAAGTAGGGCCCACACATCAAAAAGGTTGAGAAACCCTTATTCAATAGGATCTTTGAATAGCTTTTTTGCAGGAGGTCCTTAAAGACAGCCCGGTAGTCCTGTCAAATTGAGGATTTTAATTAACGTTTGTGCTGGCGGTCCTTAAAAAAAATCAGAGCACTCCTGTCAAATAGACAATCTTTGAGTAGTGTTTTCTTTGAGTCGTGTTTTATGCAGTAGGTCCTTAAAAACAGCAAAACACTTCTGTCAATTGAGGATCTTTTAATTGGCTTTTTTGGCAGGAGGTCCTTAAAAATAGCACAATGGTCCTGTCATATAGACAATCTTTGAGTAGTGTTTTCTTTGAGTGGTGTTTTATACAGTAGGTCCTTAAAAACAGCAGAACACTTCTGTCAATTGAGGATATTTTAATTGGCTTTTTTGGCAGGAGGTCCTTAAAAACAGCACAGTGGTCCTGTCATATAGACAATCTTTGAGTAGTGTTTTATGCAGTAGGTCCTGAAAAAACGTGGTTCTGTCATACAGAGGATGTTTGAATAGCGTTTTTGCTGGAAAGCCTGACAGCAGAGTACTCCTGTCAGATAGAAAATCTTCGACGAGCTTTTGTAAAAGGTCTTACAACAGCACAGCGCTCCTGTTGTATAGAGAATCGTTGACTAACGTTTTTCCAGTAGGTTTGTAAAAACAGCCGATATCTTCTGATGTATAGAGGATCTTTGATTAGCGTTTTTGCTCAATGTCCTTAAAACAACAGAGCCCTCCTGACGTATAAAGGAACTTTGAAAAGCTTTGTGTAAAAGGTCTTACAAGAGAACAGCGCTCCTGTTGCATCCTGTAAAGTAGGTGTGTCAAACGTACGGCCCGCGAACAGGTTTAATCCGGCCCGTGGGATGAGTTTGCTAAGTATAAAAATGAGCTGAAATTTTTGAAGGAAAGAAACTGCTGTTCTAAATGTGTCCACTAGATGTCGCAATAGCAATTCTTTGTATCTTTGTTGATGATGCTACATATGTTAAAAAAATAAACCACATGATGTTATTAGTACACTCGTCGAGGAAAATTAGCAAACTACAAAAATAACTTCCTGTAATTTGATTTTGATATTATTTATTTATCTTGATAGATTCAAAATGAACACCAAAGAGTTGACTGATTAACATTATCACATAATTTATTCTGAAAACGACAAATAACGATTAACCGCAACATGTAAGTGTAAGAAAACCCAACAACAACGTTATGATTTATACATTTTCCGAACGTGCTTGTACTATTTTTAAACAAAGAAAACAATCTGAAGATGTCTTTATTTTTAAGTTATCTTGCCGTGATGTTACCAATACGGCCCCCGATTCAAAATGAGTTTGACACCCCTGCTGTAAAGGATCTTTGACGACCTTTTGTGCAGTAAATCATTAAAAACTGCAGAGCGGTCCTGTCATATGGAGCAGTGATTCTCAGACTGTGGTAGGTGTACCACGAGTGGTACACGGGCTCCATTTAGTGGTACGCCAAAGAATCACTTGAATAAAGTACAGTTTTTTTATTTTTCCATATTCAAACACAGTGATACTAATCAAACTGTATGTAATGTTACAGTGGCCAAAATATTAAATATACAAAATACAATACAAAATATTAAATATACATGTTATAGATGCTTTCTTTTTAATTAATACTTAGGCCTATTACACTACTGTATTTTATTGTTGTTATTATGGTAGTACTTGGAGAGCCTAGTGTTTTTCTGAGGCGGTACTTGGTGAAAAAAGTTTGAGAACCACTGATATAACGGATCTTTGACTAGCGTTTTTGCTGGATGTCCTTCAAAAACAGCAGAACACTGCTGCAAAAGTCAACACAGTACTTTTTTTGAGGTTCAACTCACCACTGACAAGCTATTGGTTTCCTGATAGTACAACACAGCATTTTTGGTTTTCAGTCCCCTAACACAGGATGGCTGATCAAAAAGATTCCACTCTTATGTAACTGAAACTCTCCTCCCTTCTCTCGTTGTCATGAAAAAAAAAAAAAAAACTGCTATCTGCTGCTGTCTTTCGTGGCATCCACAGGCATGCAAACCCTGCCGTCCAGCCAGCAGCGTCGGTTTTAGGCGAGGCTATATGTCGTTGCTCTCTTTTGGGACAACTACGCCTTTAAAATCCTTAAATCTGAGTGACATCTGACACATTTTTACACGACCGACAGATATCCATCTTGTGTTGCCTCGCCCCGGGCTGCTGTCAGAGTCGGGTCAACTTTATGTCAGCTGAAAAGCAAAGCCCTTGTCAATATGATCAGAGGTAGAAACCAGTACATATCCGGGCCGATTAAAGCCGTGCAGCACAAAATTCTCTCCAAGTGACCTTTAGACATCGATCCAATGGTAGGGAAAATAGGTCCTGCGTCTTTAATTACATACATGAACAGCATTGATTTAAGCAAACACCCTGAAGTGCTTGGTAAATATGCATGAGTCAACATGCATGCATGGTTTAAGTCACAGTGAATATGGATTCATGGAAAACTCATTGAAATGCATGTGTTGCATATGCATGCTGTGTGAGGCTGACAGTTAGACAAGTAGATGGTTCTTTTCCACGCAGTCATTGTAGGATTAACAACGATGGACTGCAGCACACAACCAGGAAAACTTAACTCAAATAATGAATGGTGGCTCATATTGCAAACCTTACACACACACACACACACACACACACACACACACACACACACACACACACACACACACACACACACACACACACACACACACACACACACACACACACACACACACACACACACACACACACACACACACACACACACACACACACACACACACACACACACACACACACACACACACACACACACACACACACACACACACACTTCATATTCCGCCATGGAGTGGAGTCTGCGGTGTGAAGCCCACACCTCAAGTGAAGCCAACCCTGGCTGTGCCGTTTGCACCAATTTGCAGTGAACTAACCTGAGACAAATAACCACAACCGAGACAAGACCGGCAGCTCGCCAGCTTTCTCTGTTTGCTGCTGATAGTTTACTTTCCTTCAACGCGACTTTGACTCTTTTTATTAGGCTTTTGAGCTCGGGCCACAAACAAGACACAAATTAACAAGAAATGTAAGCAATAAATGCTATAAGTAATTTACATGAATAAACACAACTAACTAATACAACTCACTGACACTTTTAGTTTTGCATTATTTTCTACTTTTGTTACTGGATGTAAAAATAAGTTAAAGTTAAAGTACCAAAGATTGTCACACACACACTAGGTGTGGTGAAATTTGTCCTCTGCATCCCCTTGTTCACCCCCTGGGAGGTGAGGGGAGCAGTGGGCAGCAGTGGTGCCACGCCCAGGAATTATTTTTGGTGATTTAACCCCCAATTCCAACCCTTGATGCTGAGTGCCAAGCAGGGAGGTAATGGGTACCATTTTTTTATAGTCTTTGGTATGACTCGGCCGGGGTTTGAACTCACAACCTACCGATCTCAGGGCGGACACTCTAACCACTAGGCCACTGAGTAGGTTGCAGTGCAACCACATAATTTCCCCATTGTAAGATAAATAAAAGTCTATCCTATCTTACAACTACTATATATATATACATATTTTAAATAATTTTTTAATTTTATTTTTAATCGATTAAGAATCGTTCCAAATAAGAACCACAAAACATTCAAAAATAATTTTTTTGACACCCCTAATATGTATGTATGTATATATATATATATATATATATATATATATATATATATATATATATACATATTGCAGCCTATAGCAGCTATTATTAATCTACTTGTTAATTTACTGTTAATGGCGAGTTACTTTGTGTTGTAACCATCTACATTTTGAAATAGCTTCTTATTTTGTTACTTGAATACGTTACATTACATTAGCTCTGTGCAATACATGAACTTTAAAGCATAAAATATTTCAAACAAAATGAAGTCAATAAAGCAAAATAACTCAACATAAGCAAAAAAGTACTATTAGCTCTGATTTAAAATGTTTTGGTAGTTTTGCCCTGAAAGCATTCCTGTGTTCAGAGACATATTTTCTAAGTTTGTAAAGAATAACAAAAATGACAAAAAAGATTGTGCGATACTAAGAAATATTGATCTAAACACTGTAATAACATCTATTAGCTGATCCTGTATTCGATATTGTTTCCGTCGATATCTGTAATTGAACTGCCGAACGGCTTCTTGTATCCTCTTACAGTGTGTTGTGTAGCATGTTAAACTGTTCCTCGTCCTCCAGTGATAATGTTAGATTTACTTGCCGCCATGGAGGCGAGTTACATTGTGCGTCCGTCAAATTTGCAGACACAGTTAGAATGTGTCCTCAACATGCATTATCACGGTATAACAATAGTATTAAAAGCTCTTTTGGCCAAATTAATATTGTCTACATTGCACAACTATGTATACCCTATAGGTAACCTAAACTTTAAAACATGTATGTGAGGCTAAGATGTGTCGACATAAGGAGTGGCAGTCTTTTGTGAGCCAACACATGTTGTACAAGGGATGTCATGCAAGACAGGACTTGGATCAGTGGGAGGCCGCCTTTAGACCCGTGCATGCCAAACAACCATCCTCCATTCTGCAGATGACCCGTAGGCACGGCCCCAAATCTGTCAGGACGAGCCTTCGACACATCAGACGCCAGCCTGACCCCCACCCCAGCCCCGCTTACTGCAAGCGGCAATGGCAGCTGGCTGCACGTGCTGACAGAGGCGATGAGATCTATCAGATCCTGAGATAGCGGAATTGAGTTAAAAGAAGCCTTCCTTTACTGTCAACTCTCAGTGGTGGTTAAAAAGTCAACCGTGGCTCTGTAGAAGGGATTTAGGGAATGGATGCCAAGGCTGTGTGGTCAGTCCCGATACGAGACGGACTGTATCGACACTTAAAGCGAAGTCCATTACTTCACCTTACTATCTCTGCATGCAGGAAATGGAGGACAATGCTATTCTTAGAGGCTCTCAAGGCCTCACACTGCACTGTGACGTCAAATAAATAAGGTGATGTATTACCAGAGCAAATGCAGATGCCAAACATCTGCGTTCCAGTACGGTAGGTAGCAGTAAGTGGAGAGGAAAAAGACATGTTCATAACTTGATATCTGTATTTTTACTGCACGTTTGCATCAGTAAGCAGAGCGAGAGTGAAGCAGATTTGGCAAAAACTGCTTTTCAAATGTGGATATGCAGGAGGATGGAAGTTTGGAAGACAGCGCGCTGTCACAGCGGGACTGACGTAGCCTACAGCGCCTCGGGCTACGGTACCGAGTGGAGGCTGGTGGCTCCCACAGAAGAGACGCCGATTCAGAGAAGACTTATTCCGTATGATGTCAAACGCAGTCGGGCGAAGCTTTTACGGATGGTTGCAGTGTTTGGGCGGACAAACAACAACGCAAACATGCACAGACAGCTACGTTCATTATGGGAAGCAATACAAAGACTCCATAGGAATCCACAAAGGGGAGATGAAAATGTGTCATTTAATTAATGCGATCGCTTTTTTCCTACACAAAATGTAAATAAAAATGCGATAGAAATGACGTGTAAAAAAGACAAAAAACTACTTACCGTATTTTTCGGAGCGACTTATGTGTGAAATTATTAACACATTACCGTAAAATATCAAATAATATTATTTAGCTCATTCACGTAAGAGACTAGACGTATAAGATTTCATGGGATTTAGCGATTAGGAGTGACAGATTGTTTGGTAAACGTATAGCATGTTCTATATGTTATAGTTATTTGAATGACTCTTACCATAATATGTTACGTTAACATACCAGGCACGTTCTCAGTTGGCTATTTATGCGTCATATAACGTACACTTATTCAGCCTGTTGTTCACTATTCTTTACTTATTTTAAATTGCCTTTCAAGTGTCTATTCTTGGTGTTGGGTTTTATCAAATAAATTTCCCCCAAAAATGCGACTTATATATGTTTTTTCCTTCTTTATTATGCATTTTCGACAGGTGCGACTTATACTTTGGTGCGACTTATACTCCGAAAAATACGGTAGTTTGTTTTAATCAAAAGACAAAAGGCATAGACCTGAAGATACAGTAAAAAGGGGAGTCATATGGCCCTATACGTGACGAACTGGGGGGTGCACTGTGCACTTTAGCCGCCAGATGGCAGTAGAGTTGAATCCCTTAAAATGTGTTTTGCGACAATTCCAACATTGACCACAGCATCAGTTGTGTGACGCGCTCCATCATTTTCAGCTGACTGCATTGCAAAATGATTAACCTCCCCTCTTCCTCTCGCGCGAGATCCACCCAGGAATGGGGCCTTATTTAATCCCTTCCCTACTGCATCCTTAAATGTCTGTTGTGATCTGGTGCAGCATAGAGAATTCAGACAAAAAAGGAGGGTGTTCCCTTAATAAAATATTTGATTGCAAAATACAGCATATGAATTAGTGTAAGTAATAAAGTAGGTAAATGTTATTCATAGAGCACTTCTCACAGAGAGCGCACACAATGTGTTTCACATGGTTAAAATACAGACAGTACAATCAAATATCTGCATATAGCATGATGAAACAACAGAACCATAGCATATAAAATAATCAATATTTAAAAGAGTAAAAATAATAATGTAATATTACAGGAGTATTACAGGAATGCAGGCTTAAACTAATGTGTTTTTAACTGTTTTTAAAAAATGCCCACAGAAAGGGAGGCTCTCAGCTCATAAGGGAGTGCATTGCACCAATTAGGAGCAACTGCCTCCATCACCTTTGGATATTAATTTTGTGCAAATGTACAGCAAGTAAAAGGAAGACCACAGTGACCTAACAGAAAAGACACAAACCCTGCCAAGCATGCATGCGCCTGACCATAGAGGACCCTGTATAAGTAATGGATAAAATGTAGTATTGTATCCTGAAATTAACAGGGAGCCACTGCAAGGACCCTAAAACGAGAGTAACATGACATCATTTATGAGATCTTGAAAGACCCTAGCAGCAGATTTCTAGGCTAATTGCAGGAAAATCAATTGAAGGTTTTTTTTTTGGGACCGGTGAATTTCAACAGTCAAGACGAGAGGGGATTTGAAGATTTAATATAACGGTTATAGTGACCGAAATGATCACTAGGTGGCAACTCGCGATTAGCTCCGCTAGTTGCAAGCTAGCAATTACGGCGCACAGCTGGTTGCCAGCTAGTGATCAGTACGCTAGCTACCTTTCCACAAAATGAGCAGAATCACCATTTTGTGAGTTTATCCAAGTACGTTAATCAGTCACAGTTTTCCGATAATCAACATTTAAAACGGTAATGCAAACCATCTGGAATTTTACCGTGAGTTATTGTTAATACAGGTATTTCTTAGACCCCTAGTATGAATGATATACAGTACAGTCTGCCCTCATTTATAACACTATCAATTACCGTATTTTCGGAGTATAAGTCGCACCTGCCGAAAATGCATAATAAAGAAGGAAAAAAACATTATGCAACTTTCATAAACTATGAAAAAAACTGCGACTTATAGTCCGAAAAATACGGTAGTTCCGATTCATCAATTATAAATCAAATATTTTCATAGCTATAACATTAAAACAGTTTAGAACCTTCTAGATATGTTTATCAACACTATGAGAACCCCCTAGATATGAAATAACACCCTTTAGTCACATTTACCATCTTTTAATCTAATATAGTAATAGTGTTGTCCAGATACCACTATCATGGTACCGGTACCAAAAAATATTTTTAGAGGCGGTATAGTACCAAATATGATTCATTAGTATCGCGGTACTATACTAATACCGGTATAGCGTACAACCCTATATAGTAATGATGCCTGAGGCTGAGTCAATCAGTGGCCACAATACTGGACAGTACACTTCGATTGCTTTGGTCTATTCTAGTGGCCAATACTACTATAGTATTAATATTTTAAGTATATTTAGCCTTTTTATGCTTAAACATGCTTAATTTAGAACCCAAATTGCAGAATATGCTTTAAAAAAATCCCCCCAAATCTGCGATGTGGTGAAATTATAGAATATTTGAAGTGATATCTGGCAAAGGACAACTGTATCTGTACTCTAGAAGGCACACATGTTGGGAATTGAGGGCTTTTCAAAGATTCCATTGATTCTTTAATGTTCATTTTTTCCATACATACAGACATGCAGCCAGGAAATGTCAAAAAAAAGGTAAACATTCCACTACTTTTTGCCTTACCATGCCCCAAAAATGATGTTTTTTGCCTTCTGAAACGCGTCAGTCTAATGCTGTTCTGGGGTAACTGTGTGCTAAAATGAATTGTAGAGAAGAGAAGCCACACTCTTGTAGGTGAAACTCCTTTGCAAGAGCAGCAGGAACGTTCTCCAACCAAAACAAAACGAGAAGCGGGAGGTCTGAGGGCACAGCTGATGCCGAGGCCAAGTCCATCACAGTCTTAGGAACGAGACAACTCCCCGATCCTAAAAGTGTCTATTAAGTGTATTAAATATCACCTAAAGTGCAGCGGGTAAGAAAACCTTAGAGGAACAGCGTCCCAAGAGGTTTATATAACGTTTGACGTGCTTTCCAACACAAATGTTGACCAATTCTGGTGATTCATGGTCCTATACTATGTTTAAATCTCCAATAAAAAAGGACACACACTTAGAAAACCAATTTCAGCAGAAAATGCACAAAACCGGCCTCGCAAGATTCCGAAGCCTACTGTAAACACGCTTAATGATTAACAAAACAAACTGGGTTGGCTTCTCCGGCCAGGCCAAACACGACCTGTTGAAACTTGGATTGCGATAACAAGCGCTAGTGAGGGATGGAAAGTGCCATAACATCCCTCAGAAAGCTGTGTTTTTAGCTCTGAGATGAAAACAAGACTAAGTCAACATTGTTCTCTTTTGAGACAGTAATTGCTAAGACACAGAAAAAGGGTGGGATTAACTGGGCTCTGCTTCTTCCTACTCCTTTTCGGACACGTTGAACTGTGCAAGTGCGAGACATAAACTCAACCATTACAATCACTAAAAGTTTTTAGAATGCTCATTCCAAAACAGTCCTTTAGGCCAGTGTTTTTCAACCACTGTGCCGCGGCACACTGTGCCGTGAGATACAGTCTGGTGTGCCGTGGGAGATGGATCTAATTTCACCTATTTGGGTTAAAAAAAATCTTTGCAAACCAGTAATTATAGTCTGCAGACTTACCACGTTATACTCTTCCATATCAGTAGGTGGCAGCAGGTAGCTAATTGCTTTGTAGATGTAGGAAACAGCGTGCAGGTAAAAAGGTGTCTAATGCTTAAACCAAAAATAAACAAAAGGTGAGTGCTGCTAAGAAAAAGGCATTAAAGCTTAAGGAAGGCTATGCAGAACGAAACTAAAATTGAACTGGCTACAAAGTAAACAAAAACAGAATGCTGGACGACAGCAAAGACTTACTGTGGAGCAAAGACAGCGTCCACAAAGTACATCTGAACATGACATGACAATCAACAATGTCCCCACAAAGAAGGATAAAAACAACTGAAATATTCTTGATTGCTAAAACAAAGCAGGTGTGGGAAATATCGCTCAAAGGAAGACAGGAAAATACCAAAAAAAGAGAAAAAGCCAACAAAATAGGAGCGCAAGACAAGAAGTAAAACAGTACACACAGGAAAACAGCAACAAAAAGTCCAAATAAGTCAGGTGTGATGTGACAGGTGGTGACAGTACACCTACTTTGAGACAAGAGCTATAGTGATGCATGCTTGGTTAAGCTTTAAAGTCATATCCAACAATTGCGACAATGACTTTTTACTGTTTGCACCGTTATTGTAGTTGTTGTCAATTGGAATTAAATATTTCCATAACATATTTATACTAGTGACAGGTAAAGTGAGTATGTGGCACACTCAAAAGCTGTATTGACAATGTAATGATACTTCGTTGGTGTTTCACAATGGTCTTTATGAAGATCGTATTTCCCGGACTATAAGCCGCTACGCTAAGTTTTACAGGTTGTAAATTGATGCAACTACTTTATGGATTTTTCTTCGCTAACGGCCATAATGTTTTGTTTTCAACAAATACTTTTCCTATTACACTGACAGATACAATGAGAATGTGTGTTATTGTTTGTGTTCCGGCGCCTTTATTTGGATGAGGTCGCTCACTGCAGGTGTACGTCCTGTTTTGTGCCTTGAATCGGGAGAACAACAGTCCATTGCGTTTCTGCTCGAAATAATTCTTCATTCATCACTCCAAGCAACGTTTGTAAGTTTTACGATAAAACTTAAACAATTCAAACTTACTAAACCGTCCCATGTCTGATGTCTGTAGGAGTGCTTCAATGTAAGTGCTATTGCAATGTATTAAAGCTAGCTAACGAATATGCTAACACGTTTACGATTGTCAGTGTTAGTATTATTAACTTATAAGGGCATTATTTTTGTATGGTTTCGGTTTCGTAAATTCACCAAAACGGCACTGTGGAGTTATTGAGTCTGTTTAGCTGATTGGAGAGCTCGCTTCCGCAGCTAGTGGGTTCATGACGATAACTTCTGTTTTGTTTGATCAGCCGTTTTACTGCCGAGTGACAGGCACTGTTTGGAAACAATCAAGGTATGTAAATAAACATTTGTAAAAATGCTTGTACCAGTACGTATCTACGGCTTATAGTCCATTGCGGCTAATATATGTAAACATATTTATTTATTCCAAAATGATGAGGGTGCGGCTTAAATACCAATGCACGGTTTTACTTGCAAATACGGTATTTAAAAATATTAACTACATTTGACTTCCAAGTAACATTAATAGTTATCAAATACAACTGTTTTTGTTGTTTTTAAACAGATAACTATGCAGAAAAGAATATAAACCACACAACTCTGGCCAATGAGCCAAATAGTAAACAGGAAAAGAACAATCTTATTTGGCGCATAAAATCAAAACGTTCTTAAGTTCTATGTCGATGGATATTAAACACAGTTTGGTGCTTCACAGTCAAACGACACAGCAGCTTTATTGGTATCGAGGCATCAAGGGACTCAGTATCACTCCTTGTGTTTCATAAGTCATCGATGCTTCAATGTTATTTTCCCCATCACTAATATTCAGCTATTAGACTAAACTATGAGGTTGAGTATAGGGCTGCGAGTTTGAGACCCCTGTTATAAACGGTTCTTTGAGAAGGGAGTCTCCGCGTTTCTCCACCTCGCTCCTTAGCGGCGATCCATCCCCGTTGCCGCGACTACATAATTATGTGCAGTTAGGCATGAGCCGCACGGAGGGGGCTGGAGAAGCGACTGCTTGTCATTACCAGATCTGTTTGAACCCTGTGCGGAATAAGTAGCCCGCAGTTGAGCGTCGGCCAACGGCACTCATGCGCTCTCGCGGCCTTTGCCAAGTGGCTTGTTTAGTTTCTGCACGACAAACCCACCTCTGACATCAACGCTGCACATATATCATCCACAGACGTAGGAATGTATTCTTAGCTTTGACCTATGGAAACTGCCTCTTTTTTTTTGCTTGTGTGATTTATTTCCATGGGGAGATTTTCATTTCTGCTTACTATTTGAACTGGCATCCCTACATTCGGAGTGCCGGGAAGTTGCAACGATCCCAAGTGGAGGCTGAGCAACACCTCCGGCACCTTTAATCCTAAAAATGCCATCGACCTCACACGTGTGATTCTCTGCTTTCCCATCTTGATTAGATTACGGCGAGCGGCCTGGCGAAACCCTCGGGCCGTGCCAGAGGAGCGCTTGATATCCGAGCTCTCCTCCTTGGCCTGCACTCAGCCCGGGGAGAGAGAGCGGAGGAGATAATGCGACCAAAGCGATGACCTGTGCAGAGTAAAGGCTGGTATGTACTCTCGCGTCACGTAGCTTGCGTCCCTTCTGACCACACATTGGTTGCTTTACAGTTCTTCCGTGGGGGCTGACGTATAAATTGCAATTTCCTTCCAAAACACTAAAGGACAGTGTCTCCTGAAGGAGCAACAGCAGCCCTCGCTGACTACATATATACCTTCTTGTGAAGAGTGATGACAACCACATCGACATCTTTGCTGGCACTGGAACTACCTTATTTTTTGGACTATATAAATATAAATACAGTCATGGTCAAAAGTTTACATTCACTTGTAAAGAACATAATGTCATGGATGTCTTGAGTTTCCAATAATTTCTACAACTCATTTTTTTGTGATAGAGTGATTGGAGCACATACTTGTTGGTCACAAAAAACATTCATGAAGTTTGGTTCTTTCATGAATTTATTATGTGTCTACTGAAAATGTGACCAAATCTGCTGGGTCAAAAGTATACATACAGCAATGTTAATATTTGCTTACATGTCACTTGGCAAGTTTCACTGCAATAAGGCGCTTTTGGTAGCCATCCACAAGCTTCTGGCAAGCTTCTGGTTGAATTTTTGACCACTCCTCTTGACAAAATTGGTGCAGTTCAGCTAAATTTGTTGGTTTTCTGATATGGACTTGTTTCTTCAGCAATGTCCACACGTTTAAGTCAGGACTTTGGGAAGGCCATTCTAAAACCTTAATTCTAGCCTGATTTAGCCATTGCTTTACCACTTTTGACGTGTGTTTGGGGTCATTGTCCTGTTGGAACACCCAACTGCGCCCAAGACCCAACCTCTGGGCTGATGATTTTAGGTTGTCCTGAAGAATTTGGAGGTAATCCTCCTTTTTCATTGTCCCATTTACTCTCTGTAAAGCACCAGTTCCATTGGCAGCAAAAAAGGCCCAGAGCATAATACTACTACCACCATGCTTGACGGTAGGTAGGGTGTTCCTGGGATTAAAGGCCTCACTTTTTCTCCTCCAAACATATTGCTGGGTATTGTGGCCAAACAGCTCAATTCTTGTTTCATCTGACCACAGAACTTTCCTCCAGAAGGTCTTATCTTTGTCCATGTGATGTAATGCCTGGTGCTTTAAAGAAAGTAAGTGGGACAAATAGAAATGATTGGAAACTCAAGACAGCCATGACATTATGTTCTTTACAAGTGTATTTGACCATGACTGATTATATATATATATATATATATATATATATATATATATATATATATATATAGCCGCACCCACTGAATTTCAGATTAAAAACAGTTTCCATATATTAGACGCACCGGACTATAAGCCGCAGATATACAGTATATATATATGCAAAATTAGTTATTTACACAGAAAGACTCTGTAAATGTTTATTTACATACCTTAATTGTTTCCAAACAGTGCCAGTAACACGGCAGTATAAACGACTGATCAAACAAAACAGAAGTCATCTTCATGAACCCACAAGCTGCGGAAGACAGCTCTCCAATTAGCTAAACAGACTCCCTAAATCCACAGTAATAATTTGGCAAATTTACTGAAGAATTGGTGAAACTGAAACAACACAACAAGGTAAGTTAATAACACTAACACAGACACTTGTAAACGTGTTGGCATATTTGCTAATGCTCACGACGCTAGCTTCATTACATTACAATAGCACATAGAAATATGCATGAAAACACTCATACAGACATCACACATGGGACGGTTTAGTAAGTAAGAATTGTTTTAGTTATATTGTAAAACTTAGAAACGTTGCTTGGAGTGAACGACAACGACAACTTAGAGGATGGCGCGGCAATTGTACTTCCAGTTCAATGCTCTAAACACAAGAGCACTGCAGCAGCTGCAGTGAGCAAACTCGTCCAACAGATGGCGCAATAGCACAAACAACACCTTTTGTTTTGTTTTGTTTGCACACAGAGAGGGCAAAAAAAGGAACAATATACAATGTAAAGCAAAAATATGTGCGTGACAGGTCACAAAAACACTGAGGTCTTGTAAAGACACCTCCCCCAAAACGTCATAATTTACACAGCAGCCAAACAAAATAAAAAAGACAAGTCACATGCAATACATATCATATACAGCAAACATCTTCATTATAATTAACTTTAGACCAACGTGGTCTTCAATAGTTTTTTAAAATAATAAATGTAGATTGAAGAGCTGGCGGCAGTTTATTCCAAAGAGAGGGTCCTCTCCATTTTAGTGTATATTTCTTAGTTGATGTTCTACAGATAAATGTCATGAAAGTGCCTTGTTGAGTAAGTATGTATTTCTAAAGATGTAAAAAAATATATGAAAAACTATTGCTGAATCAACAAACAAATGCAAATAATTGTACATAAAAATGGATATCAATTAATGTTCACATTAAATATTGTCAAATATTTTTTTATTTTTTTCTTGTAAAGAGGAGCAGATGAAGACAGTTTGTTGGAAAAAAATCATTATTCTCAAAAATAGCTTCTGAATGAATAATAATCCATTCAGTGTATTTGCTTGTTTGTTTCTTTCAACTATTTGCATTATGGCTGTCAGCGAAGAAACATCCATAAATTAGTCACAGCGTTTTATAAGCTGCAGCCTTGAAAGCGAAAGAAAAAAGTAAAGGAATAGTAGTCCGAAATGTACAGTAAAACTGATCAAGACATGATACAAGAGAGAGCTATGTAATTGTAAATACCGGTAAACAAAACTGTTAAAAAAAACTATTGTAACGACCTGTTGTTTATGTTCATGTGTGTGTTATGATCAGAGCTCCCATGTTCGTGAACATTCTGTGCCTGAAAGGTGACTGACAGGGCATGAGGAAGTGTTGTGTGTGAGAGAAAAAGAAAAAGACGTGTGTGCACGACAAAGAATATGTGTTGGAATTAAACCTGTTAGCACGAAATTGGCAATAAAAGTTACAAAGAATGTCGTTTGTGTGACTTCTTTTGGACGAAACAACACAATGAGATGAAAACCGACACATTAAGTAATTACTTTTAGTGTGCACTAAGATACTAAGTACACGATATCAGTTTGCATGCAAATGTTCAACCACTGTTGCTTTATCTCATACAATAAACTGTGCATTTCAAGCGTAAAGTCTGCGCTCCTGTGTTCGGGGACACTCGCCAGCAAAATCTGACCAATCACAACTCTGTGGTCCACGTCGCCGCTAACGCGAAGCTAGGATTTCTGCAGTGGTGGGCCGGCAGGGCCAGCAAGGCCTTCTCTGCTGGCCTAACATAAATCATGATCATATATTAATAAAAGTTCATCTACTTTTCAGAAAGTATTCATCTTATTCTCTTCCTGTCTTATTAGGCTCCAGCGTTGCTTGTTTTTAGATTAGAGTTTTTATCCAATCAGAATTCAGCTAGCTTGTTGCCAGCGCTGTGTGAATTCTGCCGGTTGATAGACAGTTGCGATAGCCAATCAGATCACGAGTTGTTGACAGTAGCCCATCTAGGTAGCCTTACGTTAAACATGACTGTGATTGTTTTTTCACTTGTCACTCCCAAGCGAGTATCCAATCACAGGTTTTAAATAGCAAAAAGCAGGAAGTGGCACCGGGGCCATACCCGGCCAGCGGAGAAATCATCGGTAGTCACTTTTTTAACTCACAAAGAAGGAGGACAAAAGGTGAGTTTAAATATTTTATGTATTTTTCCACGGTTAATACGTTTTTTACAATCATTTTAATTTTGACATAACCACGTAAGATATGTTTTAAATTATTTTTAAATGTGGCGAAATATAGTCTGTTTTGGTGATTCAATGCCCAGGGAGTGCACACTTGTGTTTCTGTGTAGTATTTCTCCAGCCGTGGTCATATAGTGACATAAATTATGGTATTTTGAGGGGTATTTATTAAAGTGGGACTAAATAGGACATCACTGAAGGCCTCGGTAGGAAACGCACAACCTGCCACTGGATTTTTGGGAGGTTAACTTCAGGGCCTGCAGGAAGGTACGCAAGTTACGTGATCCAGGGAACACGCATGTCGAAACAAAATAATACAAGGAGATAAAAGATCGTCCTGACTTTTATCTTAAGCAATAAAACATGTGAGCCAACTTCTTCAATTCTTGCTTTGAAAAACAAGACGAGCGGGCCCAAAACAGAAAGATCTTTGTTCCCATTGTAGCTCCTGGCCACCTACTAAGGGCCCTTTAGAGGAGCACTCACCCTGGAATGATCAGGCTCTCCCCCGACCCCAAGGCACCACATGCCTATGGAGACCACTGGGCCAAACACATCCTGCCCATCTCCTGAGAGATTATCCAACTCAATGAGCACATTGAGGATGGAAAACACTGGAGGAAACTGGAACCTTCTATTCACAAGAGGACATAAGAAGACATGCCGCACTTACTGGCTACTTCCAGCGAGGCGTTGTGGCTCACTGCCTCTCCAAGGTAGTTACGGGCGACGCAGACATAGGAGCCTTCGTCGGGTTTGCTCCGCCGCCCGTGCACGATGCGCAGGAAGAAGAGCGAGCCGCTGGGCAGCAGCATGCGCTGGGACCGTGGGTTGTCCCTGTCCGTCTCCACCCGCTCGCCATCCTTGTACCACTCCACGGTGGGGGTGGGACGCCCCTCCGCCTTGCAGTTGAGGGTGGCCGGCTCGCCTTTGGAGACAATCAGGTCGGACGGATGCTCCACAATCCGGGGCGGCGTGTCCTCTTGGCGCAGACGGGATCCTGGAAAATGAGAAAATAGAAACATGAAGCCTTGTAATTGTAATGGTTCACCGACACAGTCAACTGTCTCACTAAATCACAGAAGGTATGGAAAGATAAGCCAAAAAAATTTAACATTTTCAGCGCACGACCAGAAAAACTCTTTAATGGACAAAACGCAATTCTCAATTGCTTGATCACAACCGGTTTCTGCTTACTGAAGCCAAAAATGAAGGCCACAAGGCCCTTGAACAAGCCAGAAGTAACAGATACAGTCGTAATATTACAAGAGTACAGTTAAAAATAATACCAGAACAAAGTCTTAACCAGGGGTATCAAACGGATCAGGCCCACAAACAGGTTTTATCCAGCCCGCGTGATGAGTTTGCCAAGTATTAAAATGAGCTTCTTCTTTTTTTTTTAACGAAATAAACTGCTGTTCTAAATGTGTCCACTGGATGTCACAATAGCAATTCTGTTAGGCAAGCAAATGGTACACAGGGGTACACAGTGAACAGTGGACTGTGGCTCCTCCTCCTCGACCCACATCAAACTTAAAACCTGCCATTTTATGTCTTCTGCTTCGAACACACTGTCATTTGGCACCGTCGTTGCCCCAAAATGTCAAACACGACAAAAGTGAACTTAATACTTTTGAATAGTTTTTACCTCCGTTTCTTACGGTTTGTTGAGTTAGCACTGGATTGATACGTGGACATGATAAAGGAGGTATTTGATACCTAGAAGAGTTGACGTGTTGTGTTTTTTGTTCAATCCCAGAAAGACTGTGACTTAATCCTGGCTTTGTAGATACACTGAGACAAAGTCTAAGCTCATGATGTTTTTGAAGCTGCACCAATTTCCTCAGAGTTTTCAACAAACTTGAAGTGTTTTGTCCAGATGATTATTTGTGATTTGTACGTTTTCAGAATGTGCTCGTTCTATTTTTGGCCAAAGTAAAACAAAGAAAACAACCTGGAGTTGTCTTTATTTTTAAGTTATCATGCCATGATTTTACCATTCCGGCCCATATGAGAATAGATTCTCCTCCATGCGGCCCCTGAGCTAAAATGACTTTGACACCCCTGGTCTTAACCATCCATCCATCCATCTTCTTCCGCTTAACTGAGGTCGGATCTCGGGGGCAGCAGCTTAAGCAGGGAAGCCCAGACTTTCCTCTCCCCAGCCACTTTGTCCAGCTCTTACCGGGGGATCCCGAGGCGTTCCCAGGCCAGCCGGGAGACATAGTCTTCCCAACGTGTCCTAGGTCTTCCCCGTGGCTTCCTACCGGTCGGACGTGCCCTAAACACCTCCCTAGGGAGGCGTTCGGGTGGCATCCTGACCAGATGCCCGAACCACCTCATCTGGCTCCTCTCGATGTGGAGGAGCTGCGGCTTTACTTTGAGCTCCCCCCGGATGGCAGAGCTTCTCACCCTATCTCTAAGGGAGAGCCCCGCCACCCGGCGGAGGAAACTCATTTCGGCCGCTTGTACCCGTGATCTTGTCCTTTTGGTCATATCCCAAAGCTCATGACCAAAGGTGAGGACGGGAACGTAGCTCGACCGGTAAATTGAGAGCTTCGCCTTTCGGCTCAGCTCCTTCTTCACCACAACGGATCGATACAGCGTCCGCATTACTGAAGACGCCGCACCGATCCGCCTGTCAATCTCACGATCCACTCTTCCCTCACTCGTGAACAAGACTCTGAGGTACTTGAACTCCTCCCACTTGGGGCAGGGTCTCTTCCCCAACCCGGAGATGGCACTCCACCCTTTTCCGGGCGAGAACCCTGGACTCGGACTTGGAGGTGCTGATTCTCATCCCAGTCGCTTCACACTCGGCTGCGAACCGATCCAGTGAGAGCTGAAGATCCTGGCCAGATGAAGCCATCAGGACCACATCATCTGCAAAAAGCAGAGACCTAATCCTGCAGCCACCAAACCAGATACCCTCAATGCCCTGACTGTGCCTAGAAATTCTGTCCATAAAAGTTATGAACAGAATCGCCCTGGTCTTAACGTTACAATAAAAAGTCATGACATCAGAAGGATAAATTCGTAATATTGCATTAAATAAAGTAATTGTTAGGATTATGACAATTAAGTGACTATATTACAAGGATAATATAATTACAATAAAGTCATATTTAAAAAAAATATGAATTTTTAAAATTGCAAAAATTAAGTTAAATTACTCCGAGCATTATGATAAAAAGTCACAATATTACGAGGATAAAGTCGAAATATTGCAAGTATAAATTCCTATTACTCAAGGGGGGGAAATTGCAACATTACCAACAAAAAGTTATAATAATCTACAAATAAAATCGTAATATTACCAGAAATTGTCTTCGAAACTCAGAATTTGATGATGTCACTTGCTTCCACGCACTAATTCAGTCTGATTTCTCAAAAAAATTGTCTCAAAATAAGCTTTTTACAACCAATGTAAACACCTTCATCTGATTGTTTGGCTTTTTTTTAAGATCTGAGTAACACACTTACATTGTGCAAATGGCAATTATGTTCACTACATTACACACATTATTCACATTTTTTCTTTAAGTCTGATAAACATAATGACCACAAGTGTCATTTAAAAATGCTAAAACATTCCCAAAAACACCAAATAGCCCTTGAAAGTTGTACTTATCTGGTAGATCCGGAGATTCATTAACAGCTACCAGCTGTAGCTTATTGACAGCATGTAGCATTATCTTCCTCTACTCTCATTCCCACATAGCCAAACAAGCTGAAATGACCACAACCGCCCCCTAGTGTACGAGTGGCACACAGCGTATGGCACACAGTCGAATTAAAGATAGAGCATGGAAACCGGGGCTTTACTTGCAGGTGTGTGAAAATACAATAAATTATATTATTTGGGAAATCAGACTAAATTAGTGCATGGAAACATATTTGTTGTCCAAATACTTCTGCATCAGCAGTGTAGCTTTAGAATTAAACCCACACTACCCTACACAAGTCACTAATAAACTTTTATAATAATTTCATATAATGTTTGGAAAATTCACAAAAATAATGATTAACTGAAAAATAATTTTAAAAAAAACGTCCTTTATTATGCAAAAACTTTTTTTTTATGAAGTTCTAAAAGAGAATGGTCGACTTTTCATGAAGAAGAAAACCCTCGTTCCTAATGGACTATATACTGCATACTCCCACCACCACAGGCTTCACTGCACATCTTAAAATATAGCCTGGAGCCCTACCAACTATTTGTCAACTGTATGTCTGATCATTGTATTTTTTTTTTTTTTTCAGCAAATAGGCTTACCTAGCATGATCGAATGAATGAGTTATACTTGTATAGCGCTTTGACACTATTTTCCACATTCACCCATTCACACACACATTCACACACTGATGGCAGGAGCTGCCATGCAAGGCCCTAACCACGACCCATCAGGAGCAAGGGTGAAGTGTCTTGCTCAAAAACACAACGGACGTGACGAGGTTGGTAGAAGGTGGGGATCGAACCAGGAACCCCATGATGTTGCTGTTAAAATGTAAGTGCACTATTGTTAGCTACTCTGCGAACATTGCGATGCTAGTGTCGTTGTATGTGATATACGGCATCAATTATGTTGGACAATGGCAGTGGATTGTGTGTGAATTAAGTACACAATAGAGCCTTCTGCAAATACACCCTCTCGCCAGAGACAGGTAAGAACAAAAACAGCTCGTTAACATGAAAGCTACAGAAATAGGGCTTGCTAAAAGACCATTGTAGTGATGGTAGTGTTCCCAGGATGAATCTTGTATTTCCAATGACAAGGCAAAAGTACAAAAAGACTGTGTCGCTCAAAAGGTGCATGGTAAGCAAAAGACATAACTTAGCTTAGCAATTGACCTACCGTATTTTCCGCACTATTAGCCGCACCTAAAAACCACAAATTTACTCAAAAGCTGACAGTGCGGCTTATAACCCGGTGCGCTTTATATATGGATTAATATTAAGATTCATTTTCATAAAGTTTCGGTCTCGCAACTACGGTAAACAGCCGCCATCTTTTTTCCCCGTAGAAGAGGAAGTGCTTCTTCTTCTACGCAAGCAACCGCCAAGGTAAGCACCCGCCCCCATAGAACAGGAAGCGCTTCTTCTTCTACTGTAAGCAACCACCCGCCCCGGTAGAAGAAGAAGAAGCGCGCGGATATTACGTTTCATTTCCTTTGTGTGTTTACATCTGTAAAGACCACAAAATGGCTCCTACTAAGCGACAGGTTTCCGGTTCATGAAAAAACGCAATCTCTCCATCCGCACACGGACTACTATTTCACAGCAACTGCCTAAAGACTTTCAAGAAAAGCTGGCTACTTTCCGTGCATATTGTAAAAACAAGATAGCTGAAAAAAAGATCCGGCCAGAGAACATTATCAACATGGACGAGGTTCCACTGACTTTTGATATTCCTGTGAACCGCACTGTGGATACAACGGGAGCACGTACGGTGAATATTCGCACCACAGGGAATGAGAAGTCATCCTTCACTGTGGTTCTAGCTTGCCATGCTAATGGCCAGAAACTTCCACTCATGGTGATATTCAAAAGGAAGACCTTGCCAAAAGAGACCTTTCCAGCCGGCGTCATCATAAAAGCTAACTCGAAAGGATGGATGGATGAAGAAAAGATGAGCGAGTGGTTAAGGTAAGTTTACGCTAAGAGGCCGGGTGGCTTTTTTCACGCAGCTCCGTCCATGTTGATATACGACTCCATGCGCGCCCACATCACGCTGGTTTTTAATATATTATTAAAGTTTGACAGACCTATCCGACTGTTTTTTTGACATTCCTTTAGCGCAGTTAGATGCGGCTTATAACACGGGGCGGCTTATAGGTGGACAAAGTTTTGAAATATGCCGTTCATTGAAGGCGCGGCTTTTAACCCAGGGCGGCTTATGGTGCGGAAAATACGGTATATAAAACTGGGCGTGATTTGTGGCGGCAGCAGGTGGGAACACTAATCACTAAAAAGAAATCGGTGTTTAATGATCAGTGCGCCGAGCAACCAGAACATAAACAAAGAAAAGAGCGTTGAAACAGAAATATACTTAAATATAGGAGAACTATAACAAACACAAAACAAGACATGATCTGTCAGTAAACTGTCTAAATTCCGGTGTGGGGGCTACATTTTGGCCAACACACTATAGCGCAGCATCGGAAACTTACTAAATGCTAAAATAAGGGACCTTTAAAGCAGCACTCAGTAACTTTTCAACTTTCCCAAAATATATTCATAACTTTTTGGATGATTCATGGACTGACAACTAGTTGAATGACACCTCCGTCATGGCCTGAGGGAGTCTGTGTCGCTTTCACTGACACTAAGAAACTAAAAATGTGCTGACTTGCTTTAAGGCATACGTCACTCCCCCTTCCTCTTCGTTCAAAAGACGAAAGTCGATGCAAACGCCTGCGTGCCGTCAGAAAACTAAAATAAGAAGAAGAACGCTGCTATTATGACAGAAGCTACAAAAACAACCAAAGAAACGAAAAGTTTTCAATAGCCACCAGCTTGATAGTTCGCAGTTCCACACTGACATGAATAGTCACGCAACAAACTCAAAAGTACTGTATAAAAAAATAAAATATGTAAGTATATACCGCAAATATAAAGTTTGAGTAAAATATGCAGGTATCTGCTGTGGAAAGATCAGTCATACTGAATCATTGTGGTATTATTGTGTCATTTTGATGCAATATGCGCTAGACATCATGGGAAATGTGGTTTTCTTCTAGCAAAACACTACCACTTTAGTCCACTGTTGGTGATTCACCAATTTCATTGCTGACCTTTGATCACTTGTGTAGAAGAGTTCTCATATAGGATGATAAATCATGCACTAAAAGAAATATCCGCTCGATTATCTAATGATTAACCCCTGACATATTTAAAAACTGAAACTTGTAGTCTGCGAGTATTTCTGACTTTTAAACATACAAAATAAAGCCTCTCTCTTTTCTCAAGGTCTCCTCCCCTGGAAGAGTTTTGCTTATTGGCTTCTTACATTCATAATATACTACATTGTGTGTGTGTGTGCGTGTGCGTGTGTGTGTGTGTGTGTGTGTGTTCTTGTATTTCTACCCTTCTTGAGACTTCAACAAGGAAAAGTACCTTCCATATGAGGACCGGCGAACAAGTTAGAACCAAAATCATGGTCCCAATACAGAAAACCATTGCATCTAATAGAGAGCCAAATACTAGACTCTGTGAACATTGCTCCAAAGTCAGGATTTTTTGTTGATTTAATGTCCATACAAAAGTAAACATTGACAGGTGCAAAGGCAGCAATATATGATAAAACAAGACGGAAGCTGAAGAAGGACTTCCCTATTCATGCCCGAAAAAAAACGCCAGGTGAGCAGCTGATTTTACGACTTCCGGTGATGACGTAAGACAACCCGCGTCCCATATGTGACCCTAGGATGAACAAACACACTACGGTACTAAGACCATAGGGGCCATTAACAGTTAGCTTCCACAGCTGGGTTGCCCAAAGTGCGGCCATCTGTGGTCCGTGACTCGTTTGTCATCGGCCTTAAGCACATTACAAAAAACAAAAAAATTTAGATCTCATTTGCACCCTGGTGGTGAAATCTATCAAAATGAGGGTGGTCCCAAAAAGGAGGAATCTTTCAAATTGACTGTGCGTCGGTTTCAAAAGTGCTCCCCCTCTGGTCAACATATGAAATAACAATTTCATATGTTGAAGTGCTCCCCTCTGGCCAACATATGTAATAACAAGTGTGTGTAAGAAATTGAAATGCGCCCCCTTTGGCCAAAATTAATAAAACAAATAAAATATATATAAAGACATACTGTAATAATTTGAAGTGAATAATGAAGATTGAAAACCAATTATAAACAAAAGATTAAACAATTGTTTTTAACTAAAAGCAGTCTTTTTCTCACAATGCATTGAGTTTTTTCTTATAAGATTGGGAACAATTTCTCATATTTTTTCTGTTTCTGTAATACTTCAATATTTTCTATTTATGTAAAATTATTACTCTGTAATGCAAAATGGTGACATTTGTCATATAAAATTCTGACTTTTAACACAATATTGCCAATTTTTTAGTTGTTCTTGGAGTAGTTCATTTTTGGAGTAAAATTATGACTTTTGTCATAATTTTGCCAAGGAAAATTCAGATTATTATTATAATATTGCCAACATTTTAAAGTTTTCTGACAAAATTGTGGCTTTTGTCGAGTAAAATTACGACTCTTCTCATAAAACTGCCGACATTTTAAGCTGTTCTTGTGAAATTGCGACTGTTATTGAGTAAAATGCCAACTTTTCTCATAATATTGCACAAATTCTGACTTGCGTTGAGCAAAATTACGACTTTTATTAGTTTTTCTTATGAAATTGTGACCTTTTTCTTGTGAAATTCCGACTCATTTTTCACAACAAGCTTTTTTATATTTGCATAGCGTGTATATATTATTAATGTTGTAAATACAAACATTTATATATCTAGAAAGGGTGGTCCTAAATAGGTAGGCCTTTTTCGGAAGTTCTTTTGAAGATAACAAATACAAGAATGTGTGTGTGTGTGTGTGTCTGTGTGAGCTTTAATTACAGGAACAGCCCGTTTGATAAATCTCCGGTCATGCGATTCAAAGATCAAACGGCAAGAAGGAATGTGACACACCTTGCAGGCAAGGAGGATATGAAGTGATAAAAGATAAGACAAGGATGCGCCGCGTGGCTTGGTGACAAATAGGACCGATGAAGTGAAACCACACTGGTGCCAGAGGGGTTTTAACACCTCGCCGCTATCTCGGGTCAAACGACTCTCCAACTAGTCGGCTGTGGCGGTGCAAGCTGCTTTACATGCTAATTAGCTTCCTGGAGGTAATTCCTTGACTGGCATTGTGTGTTTCCACTCAACAATAGGAGCCCAAAGCCCTCACATCCCCCCGCCACCCCACTCCTACCTCGCCATATCTGCCAGCGCTGGTCTTTGGAGGACATCGAGCGCCAATTAAAAAGAATCGGCTCTAATTGGCGGCACTAGCTTAGATTTTAGCCAGCATGGCGTGACGCTGCCGTACCAGCCACCACACCACTTTGCGCCCATCCCCCGCCAACATGCTGCTGAGGAAGGCATCTTCCCCCCCCCCCCCCCCCCCCCACCCCGCTTTTTTCGGAGTCGTCAGCATAATTAGGGACAGCTCTGTGGTGAGATTAATCACTTCAAGCGGCAGAGTTGCCACGGCAACATTATATAGTTTACTGCAGTACCACAATGCTTCGACATGATAGCTATAATTATTATCAGAGCTATCATCAAATGCTATTAAAAGTTTTTTTCTCCTTCATGCCACGACAAAAACAGGCGGTCGTAAGTTGCACATGTGTTTTCCTAGGAGTCTCCCTGATGCAGGGATGCAGCTGCGGAAAAATGTCAGCATGGAGTCATGAAGAGACTGTAAATGGCACTTGTGGCGCCCCCTATAGGTTGTAGTCAAAATACATCGAAAGGCTTGCTAGTACGCAACACATATGTCCTCAAAGTTTTATCAGAATTAGACAAATCCGATGACCAATTAGTTACTAACTAATTGGGGCGGTATAGCTCGGTTGGTAGAGTGGCCACCAACTTGAGAGTTCTAGGTTCGAAACCCGCTTCCACCATCCTAGTCACTGAAGTTGTGTCCTTGGGCAAGACACTTTACCCACCTGCTCCCAGTGCCACCCACACCGGTTTAAATGTAACTTAGATATTGGGTTTCATATGTAAAAGCGCTTTGAGTCACTAGAGAAAAGCGCTATATAAATATACAGTAATTCACTTCACTTCACTTCAACTCCGCCTCGTTTTCCTCGCGCCAATTGGCGCAAATCCAACCAATCCGTACAAATTACGCGAAGGCCTCGCAATTTTGTCCTAAGCCTGCAACTTCTCTGATCAAAACGTACGTTTGTTTCTTGTGTAGATGAAGCAGGAACAGCAATATGTGACAATATATCAACTATTGCTCAAATGTTGTCGTCCTACCTTGTGGCTCAGGCCTACTCCCTGTCCCTGTATACGGTGCTAAGCCTTCTGGGTAATGTCATATATAAATATTTACTTTAGGGATGTCCGATATTATCGGCCGATAAATGCGTTAAAATGTAATATCGGAAATTATCTGTATCGTTTTTTTTATTATCGGTATCGTTTTTTTCTTTTTTTATTAAATCAACATAAAAACACAAGATACACTTACAATTAGTGCACCAACCCAAAAAACCTCCCTCCCCCATTTACACTCATTCACACAAAAGGGTTGTTTCTTTCTGTTATTAATATTCTGGTTCCTACATTATATATCAATATATATCAATACAGTCTGCAAGGGATACAGTCCGTAAGCACACATGATTGTGCATGCTGCTGGTCCACTAATAGTACTTACCTTTAACAGTTAATTTTACTCATTTTCATTAATTACTAGTTTCTATGTAACTGTTTTTATATTGTTTTACTTTCTTTTTTATTCAAGAAAATGTTTTTAATTTATTTATCTTATTTTTATTTTATTTTTTTTAAAGTACCTTATCTTCACCATACCTGGTTGTCCAAATTAGGCATACCGTATTTTCCGCACTATAAGGCGCACCTAAAAACCACAATTTTTCTCAAAAGCTGACAGTGCGCCTAATAACCCGGTGCGCTTTATTACGATTCATTTTCATAAAGTTTCGGTCTCGCAACTTCGGTAAACAGCCGCCATCTTTTTTCCCGGTAGAACAGGAAGCGCTTCTTCTTCTACGCAAGCAACCGCCAAGGAAAGCACCCGCCCCCATAGAACAGGAAGCGCTTCACCCGCCCCCATAGAACAGGAAGCGCTTCACCCGCCCCCGGAAGAAGAAGAAAAAACGCGCGGATATCACCGTACGTTTCATTTCCTGTTTACATCTGTAAAGACCACAAAATGGCTCCTACTAAACGATCCGGGTCATAAAAAGACGCAATCTCTCCATCCGCACACGGATTACTACCGTATTTCACAGCAACTGAACCGCACTGTGGAACGGGAGCACGTACGGTGAATATTCGCTCCACAGGGAATGAGAAGTCATCCTTCACTGTGGTTCTAGCTTGCCATGCTAACTTCCACTCATGGTGATATTCAAAAGGAAGACCTTGCCAAAAGAGACCTTTCCAGCCGGCGTCATCATAAAAGCTAACTCGAAGGGATGGATGGATGAAGAAAAGATGAGCGAGTGGTTAAGGGAAGTTTACGCGAAGCGGCCGGGTGGCTTTTTTCACGCTGCTCCGTCCATGTTGATATATGACTCTATGCGCGCCCACATCACAGATGGTGTCAAAAAACAAGTGAAGCACACAAATACAACACTCGCCGTCATTCCGGGTGGATTAACCAAAGAACTCCAACCGCTGGATATTGGTGTCAACAGGGCATTCAAATCACGACTGCGAACTGCGTGGGAAAAATGGATGACCGAAGGCGAACACACCTTCACTAAGACGGGCAGACAACGCCGGACAACATACGCCAACATCTGCCAGTGGATTGTAAATGCCTGGGCAGATATTTCTGTCACAACTGTGGTCCGAGCTTTCCGGAAGGCAGGATTCACAGAACTGCTGCACAACAACAGCGACACTGAATCCGATGATTTCGAAGAGACGGAGCCCGCCATTTTGGAAGCCACGCTAGCGCAACTTTTCAATTCGGACACCGAAGACGAAGAATTCGAAGGATTTACCGGTACGAATGAAGAATAACTTCAGAAAGTGAGCGCTATGTTTATTTTGTGTGTTGTGTGTTGTGACATTAACGTTCGAGCAACATTACCGGTATGTTGCTATTGCTCTACACCATTTTGAATTTTACTATGTTTGTGATTGCACATTTGTACATTTTGGGACAGAGTTGTTAGAACGCTGGTTTTCAATATATTATTAAAGTTTGACTGAACTATCTGACTGTTTTTTTGACATTCACTTTAGCGCAGCGTTTTTTTGACATTCACTTTAGCGCAGCGTTTTTTTGACATTCACTTTAGCGCAGCGTAGGCGCGGCTTTTAGTCCGGGGCGGCTTATTGGTGGACAAAATTATGAAATATGTAATTCATAGAAGGTGCGGCTAATAATCCGGTGCGCCTTATAGTGCGGAAAATACGGTAATAATGTGTTAATTCCACGACTGCATATATCGGTTGATATCGGTATCGGTTAATATCGGTATCGGTAATTAAAGAGTTGGACAATATCGGAATATCGCATATCGGCAAAAAGCCATTATCGGACATCCCTAATTTACTTCCTAGTTTACATGTGTTTATGTATTTTTTTCAAAAGAAAGGAAATTCAGAACATATTCACATTTGTAATGCTGACTTACCTAAAAGGCAACATTTACATGTTAGAGATGTTAAAGTGTGATGATTTATATATATTACAGTTCATAGATACATCCATCCATTTTCTACTCCTTTTCCCTTTTTGGGGTCGCGGGGGGTGCTGGAGCCTATCTCAGCTGCATATATATACATATATATATATATACATATATATATATATATATATATATATTTATATATATACAGTATATATATATATATATATATATATATATATATATATATATATATATATATATATACAGATATATATATATATATATATATATATATATATATATATATATATATATATATATATATATATATATATATATATATATATATATATATATATATATATTGACCTCTACAATTCACAAATGTGTTCAAGTAAATGTTTTGAAACATAAATTAATGTTTAAGATGAACAAACACTTTTTAAAGCATAAAACAAACATGGAAAATGTCTGCAACTTGTGGATGACAGAAAAAGTGGACAGGGGTGTTTCTTTCTGCGTCCATCCATCCATTTTCTACCGCTTGTCTGTGCTTTTATTAACTCAAACTATCTGAACAACCATCCACATCTTAGCTTCGTGTTATACTAACAAATCAAATTATTATATCAAATCTAACCCCGTTGAGGTATATAATTTCGTATTATTATTATTAAGGGTTTCCCCTTAATGTAAATAAATGTGGCGCAACACCAAGGCATTTTTATTACTGCCACATCTTAAAAACAGGGGCTTTTTTTTGTACTTGAAAACAAATTAAAGTACTTTAATAAATTGTAGCCCTCAGAAAAAAAATCACACAAAAACCGACGCTATTTTTAACTTTTATTACCAATCTTATGACAACGAACAACGGCACAATTCCAATAGATTTGATCTCCCATGGCGTAGAAGTAGAGTCTCTAAACACGAGTACACTCTATATCAACACCAGAACAAGATGCTATATTTGTTGCTGGTTGTTTTTTTGTTTTTTTGAAATCATTAAAAGTCTGTAAACACTTGAAAAAATCTCAACAAAGTACCTTGCACACAAAGCAGCAAAACATTTAAAATATTGCAAAACGATAAAAAAAAATGAGGTCATTCCTAATTAATAAAAAAAGATTTGTTTTAAATGTATGTATACATTTTTTTTTAGCCTTTTTAAAGAAAATCATATTGTCATAGCAAATTATGCAAATTACTCGATTGTGTCATATGACCACGCCCATAACTACGACTCCACCACCACGTGTATCTTGGCAGTTTAGGGGAAACCCTGTTATATTTTACTAATATTAGTGTTATTTCACTAACTACAAACCCCGTTTCCATATGAGTTGGGAAATTGTGTTAGATGTAAATATAAACGGAATACAATGATTTGCAAATCCTTTTCAACCCATATTCAGTTGAATATGCTACAAAGACAACATATTTGATGTTCAAACTGATAAACTTTTTTTTTTTTGTTGCAAATAATCATTAAATTTAGAATTTGATGCCAGCAACACATGACAAAGAAGTTGGGAAAGGTGGCAATAAATACTGATAAAGTTGAGAAATGCTCATCAAACACTTATTAGGAACATCCCGCAGGTGAACAGGCAAATTGGGAACAGGTGGGTGCCATGATTGGGTATAAAAGTAGATTCCATGAAATGCTCAGTCATTCACAAACAAGGATGGGGCGAGGGTCACCACTTTGTCAACAAATGCATGAGCAAATTGTTGAACAGTTTAAGAAAAACCTTTCTCAACCAGCTATTGCAAGGAATTTAGGGATTTCACCATCTACGGTCTGTAATATCATCAAAGGGTTCAGAGAATCTGGAGAAATCACTGCACGTAAGCAGCTAAGCCCGTGACCTTTGATCCCTCAGGCTGCACTGCATCAACAAGCGACATCAGTGTGTAAAGGACATCACCACATGGGCTCAGGAACACTTCAGAAACCCACTGTCAGTAACTACAGTTGGTCGCTACATCTGTAAGTGCAAGTTAAAACTCTCCTATGCAAGGCGAAAACCGTTTATCAACAACACCCAGAAACGCCGTCGGCTTTGCTGGGCCTGAACTCATCTAAGATGGACTGATACAAAGTGGAAAAGTGTTCTGTGGTCTGACGAGTCCACATTTCAAATTGTTTTTGGAAACTGTGGACGTCGTGTCCTCCGGACCAAAGAGGAAAAAAACCATCCGGATTGTTATAGGCGCAAAGTTGAAAAGCCTGCATCTGTGATGGTATGGGGGTGTATTAGTGCCCAAGACATGGGTAACTTACACATCTGTGAAGGTGCCATTAATGCTGAAAGGTATATACAGGTTTTGGAGCAACATATGTTGCCATCCAAGCAACGTTACCATGAACGCCCCTGCTTATTTCAGCAAGACAATGCCAAACCACGTGTTACTTCAACATGGCTTCATAGTAAAAGAGTGCGGGTACTAGACTGGCTTGCCTGTAGTCCAGACCTGTCTCCCATTGAAAATGTGTGTTCCGTTTATATTTACATTTAACACAATTTCCCAACTCATATGGAAACGGGGTTTGTAAAATATTTTTTAAAAATGTACCATATTTTGCTCGGAATTTGCACACATGTTCATCATGACATGGCGCACAGAAATCATCAAAGACCGAATTGAGTAAGGCACACAGGTTGTCGGACCTGGGGAATTTGGGCCAATTCCATTTTGTCTTTCAGGAAGTATTTATTTTGTTTTTAAAGTGTGTCACAGATAATAAAAAAAATGAGCTGCGGGTGACCAATGTCCCCCGGGCCGCACTTTGGACACCCCTACCCTAATATGTCTGAAGTCTAGTCCCCTGTGACTTGGAGAGATTCCAAAGCAGTGTGACAGACAGAAAGCGGAAACAAGTCTATTTAATGCATTCTTTATAAAAGGCATATCTGTAATCTGAGCTATCCAAAGCACAACTGGATTAATTAACCTCCATTTGTAACCTGTCCCTGTCACAGACCATCTGCTAACGAGGTTCCCGCCCTCCAGCCGTGTTGTAGCGTAGCGCCTCGCTCGTACTGACGGCACAGCCGAGATACCGCCGCCCCTCACCAAAGCAGGCGAGGTTGGGGGAATATGTTTTATTAAAGAGGACTTTGAAGAGCTCCGCCAGCAACTTCCCCGGCTCCCGCTTCCCTTCCTGATTTTAGATACCTCCTCTCTAATTTGAAGCCTGAAATTTGGGGGTTTTGCGGGGGTGCCATTAACTATTAACACGTGGGCTGCTGTGAAGTGTGCCCAGGCTCTTGCAGAATGCAGAGATGATTTCAGCCTGGATTATTTTGGTATTGTCCCGCACTTGGAAATGTGCTGGCTTTGGATTCCAGGGACTGGGTTTGGGTGTCAGGATGGGTTACACAATGCTATTATACTTGCTTTGTGCCCGCTTGAATTCACTAAGTGACCCCGGTTACTTCAGCACCATTACCCCTCACTAGGGGGGGTGACGGATGGTTCTATCCAGGCACTAACGTCCCCGATGCACCGAGCACAGGTGCACACATGCAGAACATGGTGTAATCTCACAGGACTCACGATCCATACGTGATGTTCTCAATCTTGCGAGGCTTTGAGTTATCTAACCTTTCTTCCTCTTTCTCAGCTGCCTCCAACCGCCCACCCTCGGATTGTCTATCCCCCTCAGCCTCCTCCCTTCTTTGCTTTTGTGCGATGAGCTAATGCAACACGCAGCCTACCCAGCCTGCAGGGTAACTTGGACTCCTACTCTGAGGATCCTATCGATCGTGGCCTCGGGCATGATTCTCTTTTCCAACTCTCGGTCTGTGTTGATTTTTTTTTTCTCGTTAAGCTTCACACACACACGTCAAAAGGAGGCTTGAGGGAGACTCCACTCGCTGTGGAGGTAATTAAGAAAACCGACACTGCTGAGTTTTCGCTCACCGCTAAAAGCGATCTCGGTAAGAGAGTCTAACAACAGCAGCTACTATGTCGGACAAACCACCAAGGCCTCGACCCAGACTCTGATCCACGTGTTTTAGAAGGATTCTGAAAGACCTCCGTGTTCTTTCACCCAACTTTGAAACAACACCGACACAAAACACAATCATGCATTTGCAAACAGTCCATGATCCGTGACTACGAGGCACAGGTTCAGAGAAAACATGAAGTGTCTTTCAGGACTCGCAATTGGACCCGGGGGACCAAGACTCGCTATGGAGATTTGTAAAAGTCCTTGATCTAGGACTGCAAGATGCAAGTTTAGAGGAGTATGTTGACGTAAAGGTGGTAATCTTTAAGAACCTGTCTTTGGACCGAATGACTCCACACTTCCTGGAGGTAATTAAGAAAACCGACACTGCTCAGTTTTCGCTCACTGCTAAAAGCGATCTCGGTAAGAGAGTCTAACAACAGCAGCTACTATGTCGGACAAACCACCAAGGCCTCGACCCAGACTCTGATCCACGTGTTTTAGAAGGATTCTGAAAGACCTCCGTGTTCTTTCACCCAACTTTGAAACAACACCGACACAAAACACAATCATGCATTTGCAAACAGTCCATGATCCGTGACTACGAGGCACAGGTTCAGAGAAAACATGAAGTGTCTTTCAGGACTCGCAATTGGACCCGGGGGACCAAGACTCGCTATGGAGATTTGTAAAAGTCCTTGATCTAGGACTGCAAGATGCAAGTTTAGAGGAGTATGTTGACGTAAAGGTGGTAATCTTTAAGAACCTGTCTTTGGACCGAATGACTCCACACTTCCTGGAGGTAATTAAGAAAACCGACACTGCTCAGTTTTCGCTCACTGCTAAAAGCGATCTCGGTAAGAGAGTCTAACAACAGCAGCTACTATGTCGGACAAACCACCAAGGCCTCGACCCAGACTCTGATCCACGTGTTTTAGAAGGATTCTGAAAGACCTTCGTGTTCTTTCACCCAATTTTGAAACAACACCGACACAAAACACAATCATGCATTTGCAAACAGTCCATGATCCGTGACTACGAGTCACAGGTTCAGAGAAAACATGAAGTGTCTTTCAGGACTTGCAATTGGACCTGGGGGGATCAAGACTAGCTATGGGAGAAAAAAAATGGAAATTTGTAAAAGTCCTTGATCTAGGACTGCAAGATGCAAGTTTAGAGGAGTATGTTGACGTAAAGGTGGTAATCTTTAAGAACCTGTCTTTGGACCGAATGGCTCCACACGTCCTGGAGGTAATTAAGAAAACCGACACTGCTGAGTTTTCGCTCACCGCTAAAAGCGATCTCGGTAAGAGAGTCTAATAACAGCAGCTACTATGTCGGACAAACCACCAAGGCCTCGACTCAGACTCTGATCCACGTGTTTTGGAAGGATTCTGAAAGACCCCCATGTTCTTTCACCCAATTTCACCCAACACCGACACAAAACACAATCATGCATTTGCAAACAGTCCATGATCCGTGACTACGAGGCACAGGTTCAGAGAAAACATGAAGTGTCTTTCAGGACTCGCAATTGGACCCGGGGGACCAAGACTCGCTATGGAGATTTGTAAAATTTCTTGATCTAGGACTGCAAGATGCAAGTTTAGAGGAGTATGTTGACGTAAAGGTGGTGATCTTTAAGAATCTGTCTTTGGACCGGATGGCTCCACATTCCCTAAGGACAAAATAATGTGTCTTCCTGTCTCTGATCTATGACTGCATGAAGACATTCCTTTTAGAAAGTACATGGAGGTTGGATGGCAATATTTAGTGTAGGGATTTTTGGGCACTCATCAAATTTGTTTTGTCTCAAATCCGATCCAATTTCGAGCCCTGATCTGATACCTTGACAATAGATTAAAGAACTGAACATTTTCATAGCAAACTTAAATAAACACAATAACACCTTTTCTACAGCTTATCTTATCAAATTTGCTGTGATAGTTGTATTTCAGATGATCAATCAATCAATCAATGTTTATTTATATAGCCCTAAATCACAAGTGTCTCAAAGGGCTGCACAAGCCACAACGACATCCTCGGTACAGAGCCCAGATGATGTGTGGTGTTGAATGCTACATATATTTTTTTAAACAAACTAAAGTGTCCACTAGTGCACAATAACTTAACAAAAACTGCTTTTAGCTCCATTTGGGTTTTGCCCTCAAAGCCATTATCATATCCAGAGCCTCCCTAAACTTGCCATAGTAGCAATAAAAATAAAAATATCTATGCGATCACTTTCGTATTGTTTATATACTGATACTGTACTAGATATGACCTGCTCAGCGGCCTGGTGGTTAGAGTGTCCGCCCTGAGATCGGTAGGTTATGAGTTCAAACCCCGGCCGAGTCATACCAAAGACTATACAAATGGGACCCATTACCTCCCTGCTTGGCACTCAGCATCAAGGGTTGGAATTGGGGGTTAAATCACCAAAAATGATTCCCAGGTGCGGCACCGCTGCTGCCCACTGCTCCCCTCACCTCGCAGGGGGTGAGAGCGATGGGTCAAATGCAGAGGATAATCTCACCACACCTAGTGTGTGGTGAGATTTCTGTGTTTGTGTATCATGTTTAGCTATTCGCTTTACTCTAGTCCTCCAGTGATCATGGAAGAAACATAGTTTATTTTATAAATGATAAATGGGTTATACTTGTATAGCGCTTTTCTACCTTCAAGGTACTCAAAGCGCTTTGACAGTATTACCACATTCACCCATTCACACACACATTCACACACTGATGGCGGGAGCTGCCATGCAAGGCGCTAACCAGCAGCCATCAGGAGCAAGGGGTGAAGTGTCTTGCCCAAGGACACAACGGACGTGACTAGGATGGTAGAAGGTGGGGATTGAACCCCAGTAACCAGCAACACTCCGATTGCTGGCACAGCCACTCTACCAACTTCGCCACCGCCATTGTGGTGAAGAGTAGTATCTTAGAAACAGCTTCGCATTGTTGCAGTTTTCTCTCAAATTCGAGCCGATGTTCTGGCAAGGCATGCACTCTCCTGGAATTCATGCAATGCCTGCATGTGAATCAGGAAATGTAATTGTGTGTAATTGTGAGCGTGCAACCCTTTTGAAGGAATCTTTCACAGGAGTACAGACTTTAGCCATGTAAACACCGAGACAAAAGCTCCGGTAAAGATCGGCTGGGCTCATCAGTTCATCAGTTAAAAAAGGCATAATATCTGCCCCCGCTTCGATCCCGAGACATCTCTACTCAAGGACAAGCCCTTCGATCAGAGGGCTCAAGCATTACAAATGGCTATCGTCTTTGACTGCATGGTAGAAGTTTAAACTTTCCAGGACACTGATGTTGGTGCAGGAGTCTTTAAGCACTTGCCCTTGGACCATGGATGTTGATGAATGGCATATACGTACAATATACTGTATATATGGACATTTGGAATGGTTCCAGGTAAGAATCCAGATAATTTCCCCTCTATCTTAACCAATCTTGATAAATATTTGCATTCAGTTGTACCAGAAAAGTGACCGCGGTTTGTTTGGATCTCCCTTGAAAAGTGGGATCGAACCATTTGGATACAACCTCATCAAACTGAACCAGTCTGGTGGACATTTGAGGCGTGAGATGAAGGGAAATAATAAAAAGACCAAGCAGAGGCCCAGGGGACAGAGTCAGCCATGTCAGAACCAGGGTCATCATTCCTAAAAGACCCGACATGTCCGCCCAGTGCAATTAAAAGCCCACCAAGCCCCTTAAGCGACAGCATGCGAGCTGCTGCATCTTCTGCTAATTAGTCTCAGCTGAATTCATCTACAT
The DNA here is from genome assembly GCF_033978685.3 of Nerophis lumbriciformis. Lineage (NCBI taxonomy): Eukaryota > Metazoa > Chordata > Actinopteri > Syngnathiformes > Syngnathidae > Nerophis > Nerophis lumbriciformis. The sequence continues at coordinate 16,108,949 of NC_084564.2, read as the reverse complement.
GAAAGGCGGAAAAAAAGTCAGTAGAGGACGGATGGTTCTGAAGGCAGAAATGACTGCCGTAATGGGTTCAGGTTCAGTAATCTTTAAACGGGACATATCATGCAATGTAAACTTATCTTACCAATTGGTACCTGTTTTTGTGGATTTGGGATCTGCATAAGTCCCAGAAATGTGAAATCAAACAATCTTACTTCTTACTTCCTCCAAACAAGCTGTTTGGAATTTGCCAAACTCACAACGTTTATCTAATTGGTGACGTCCGCAGATATATCCATATATGGTAGAGATTTACCCGCAGACCTTTGCGCAAGTCTGCCAGTCAATAAGCTTCTTCTTTTTCTCTATTTTCTTGTCGTGGGCATACTGGTTCATACATGCACATGCATCCTCCGCTGTTGCCATTTCTAATACAAAGTAGCGTATAGTTTGAACTTATAACTTTCAGTAGACTCATCGGGAAGCACTAAAAACTACAGCAAACTTAGGGATGATGTTTGATAAGAAATTATAGAGTTCGAGCCTATTATCGAATCCTCTTATCGAACCGATTCTCTTATCGAGTCCAGATAGGTTGTTGTATATGGAAAAAAACACACAATATTTGGTTTAACAAAAGCTCACTTTTATTATATAAGAAAAAATGTAATCTAAGAAATAAATAAATATTGACTGTTACCCCCCTAAAAAATAAAACAAAATAAATAAATATTGACTGTTGTTACCCAAAGTATATTAAGTGGGATTTTTCAGAAAAACAAATATATACAGTAACACAAAAACAACCTGTCTCTGTGATCACTATAGGTGTATAAATAATAATATAGTGTTAAATAAAATCAGTCCCTTGGGCACAAAACTGAAAATAATACAGCTCTCCAAAAAGTGCAATTCTGCTGCTATTTGACATAACTGTTTGTTATGATGCTTTGACATTTTTGCACTTTATTTCTTTATTGAAAGAAAATTCTATGAGGAGAAAAGTTGTTTGCAAATGTGGTTACAATGCTAAAAAATGAAAAGTTAAAGCTAAAAAAAGAAATACACCTTATTGAGTTAACATTATTTCTTTATAGGGGGAAAGATCTTATGAGCTAGGGAATATAACAACTACACTACCCAGCATGCAACGGGAGTGACGAGCATGCGTGGTAGCCCCGAAAAGTGTTGTTGCATGTCGCCACGCCGGCAGCTAAGAATGAGGTTATGAGCACGCTGTGAAAGTAAACGTCAAGAACTCAGCCAACACGCCTCGTCTGCATTATTTATAATTACACAGACAACACATATACAGTGTGATTTTGTTTTGTTTACAAGGAAAGAAAAACAAAAGTTAAAAAAGGGAGATGTTGTGTATATATACTGTATATGTATGTGCTGCGGTTGCTTTAAAAACGTTGCGACAGCTGCCGTAAAGGAGGTGCGTTGCTAGCCTGGTTGCTATGTTTCCAGTTGGTCGTAAAAGTGTTCGTCATGTGTTTGTACCCTGCTCAAATCTCTCAGTAAAGTTATTCATTAGATTATACCTTTTGTTTTGAACTTTAATACACCTTGTAGCGCTTTTTCCGGTCCATTTTTTTCCTGCTTTCGCTATCTGTGCCTAATGACTGAGCTACGTGACGTCATTTCTTGTGATGTCACACGGAGCATTTCTGGTCGGGACGGGATTCGTTCCGAGGGATTCGAATAAAGAACCAACTCTTTTTCTTTACTATAGTGGTCAGGATAACGGGTACCGGTTCTCAAAAAGGGATTCGAGTCCTAGGACTCGGTTCTTTTCTTATCGAACAACCGGGAAAATCGGTTTCGAGTATCATCCCTAAGCAAACTGGAGCAGATGCCAAAGTTAATGGTATGTAAATAAGACCACCCACAAAAACATTCAGAAAGCGGTTTGAAGATGGTTTGTAAAACATAATCTATGCAAACCTTTGACCACAAGAACCATCGTGACATGTTATGTAGACCACAAGGAAATGTTTAAAATTCAGACCAAAAAAATCCCAATATGACTCCTTTAAGATGAAGCAAGATCCAGTTTGGAAAGAGTGAGCAGGAAAACCGACTCAGAGAGAAGCCGTTTGGATCACTGTGGCTTCTTAAGAGAACAATACGTGTGTGGCTGGAACAAAGGACCTCTGTCCTGTAAAATTTTAATTCCCACCATAAACACGCTCAAGGTAAGCTCATAAACGGCCATGCCGCGGCTGAGCGGGTCAGGCAGGAGCATAAGTGCCACGCGGCCTGTCAGATATCCTGCAGATATGGATTCCTGATAAGGAACTGCGAACACAGTAGAGCGCTCCATACCTACAGTCCCATTAATGTGTGATTAGGGGACTTAAGAAAGATTTACGGGGCAGATAAGAGCAGAGGGCGTGTCCCTCGGGGTGAGCCCGGCGACTGGAAGCTGTGACCATGCCTTTTCAGGACGGAACCTGCTCATAATGGGAATGTGAGCTAGAGGGGGGGAAAAGCAGGCTATTGTGGTGAATTAGAGAAGATGACTGAAACACAGGGCAAAGATAAGAAGGAGAAACCTATCGACTAAAACCGGAAAGTAAACCTTTAAAATGAAGGTCTCCCCTTTTCTCCCCTTCTTAATGCTCTAAAACAAGGCTATCAGTTACAGCGCTAAGAGGCAGGATTAAAGCCTCCAGTGCCAATGTGTGCTGAGGCCAAGAGGTGGGGCGAGGTGAGCTGATAGATATCTTTATGGCTTCTTTCCTTCCTCAGCTCTTTGTCTTTAGATAGACTCTGCTGCTGTTACCTGAGTGACACTCTGGAAGATATATCCGATTGCCCCACACAAATATAATACAAGCAGATATACCAGTCTTAAATAAATAACCAGGACTGTTGAAAGCGACAAATGCATGGTTGCCTTGTTTATATATGAGCTAGGATAGGCATTACAGGCAATGAATCGATCAATTAATCATTGGTGTGCAATTAACTGCAACTGAGGCAAAAAGGAGTGCATACACCCACACAGGCCCGCTCCACTCAATACAACAATGGCATGGAAATAGGAGTTCAGAACAGTTCAGTTCAAAGAGATTCCCATTACAAACTTCCTCCACAGGGCAGTTTGGCTGAGAGGTCGCTGTGTTGTAGAATTATTTAAAAATGGTCACTACGTCCCATCTTCTGTTGGACGAGTAAGCCATACTTGCCAACCTTGAGACCTCCAATTTCGGGGGGTGGGTGCGGGGGGTGTGGTTGGGGGCGTGGTTAAGAGGGGAGGAGTATATTTACAGCTAGAATTCACCAAGTCAAGTATTTCATATATATATATATATATATATATATATATATATATATATAATATATAAATATATAGCTAGAATTCACTGAAAGTCAATTATTTCTTATATATATATATATATATATCCCCGCGACCCCGAAGGGAATAAGCGGTAGAAAATGGATGGATGGATGGATGGATGGATATATATATATATATATATATATATATATAAGAAATAATTGACTTTCAGTGAATTCTAGATATATATATATATATATATATATATATATATATATATATATAAATAAAAGAAATACTTGAATTTCAGTGTTCATTTATTTACACATATACACACACATAACACTCATCTACTCATTGTTGAGTTAAGGGTTGAATTGTCCATCCTTGTTCTATTCTCTGTCACTATCTTTCTAACCATGCTGAACACCCTCTCTGATGATGCATTGCTGTGTGGCACACACAAAAGTGCTTTCATCAAATGCACTAGATGGCAGTATTGTCCTGTTTAAGAGTGTCACAACATTGCTGTTTACGGCAGACGAACTGCTTTACTGTAGACGTTCTTTATATTGTGGGAAAGCGGACTCAGGTCCGCATGGAGCTGGAGGGGGCGTGGCCTCCAGCTCCGCCTGAATTTCGGGAGATTTTCGGGAGAAAATTTGTCCCGGGAGATTTTCGGGAGAGGCGCTGAATTTCGGGAGTCTCCCGGAAAATCCGTGAGGGTTGGCAAGTATGGAGTAAGCACTACGACAGGGCTAGGCATTTAATCTATATGTGATTTAAATCCCTTGAAAGAATCAATTGCAGCCAAATGAATGCAACAAGTTGAAATATAAAATATTAGCACTGATAACAAATGGCTGACAACATGGATTAGACTACACAATTGTCAAAAAATATTATGAGAAAATGAAAATAGCGATTTAATCGAACTAGTATCTATCTATATATATATGCACACATACCTGTATATATACACACAAACCTGTATATATACTGTACATATGTATTTCACCCTCTTTTCATCCCTTTTTTTCCTTCTTTCTATCCCCTCCTGCTTAAGTCTGCCTGCGCCAAACATTACATAAAGTAATTTAAAAAGCATTTAATCAAATCAAATACAAATAAGACAACAACAGAGGTATCCCACACTTCTCCTTTGTAAAGGAAATCTGTCAAACAGATACAGAATGGGCATCTACATCAACGATGTGCTTTGCTTAAACAGCTGGACAGGACAGATTTTTTAAATAAAATAAATGAATAAATGTTTTTATTAATTATATATATATATATATATATATATAAAGACATGCACCTAGGTATAGGTTGATTGGCAACACTAAATAATGGATTCGATTTATATAGCGCTTTTCTATACACTCACAGAGAAATGAGAACCCATCATTTGGTAAGCTACATTGCTGGTAAGCTACATTTGTAGCCACAGCTGCCCTGGGGTAGACTGACGGAAGCGGGGCTGCCAATTTGCGCTTACGGCCCCTTCGACCACCACCAATCATTCATTCACCAGTGTGAGCGGCACTGGGGGCGAGGGTGAAGTGTCCTGCCCAAGGACACAACAGCAGTGATTTGGATGGCAAGAGGCGGGGAGAGAACCTGCAACCCTCAGGTTTCTGGCACGGCTGCTCTATCCACTACGCCAGGGGTCGGGAACCTTTTTGGCTGAGAGAGCCATAAAAGCCAAATATTTTCAAATGTATTTCGGTGAGAGCCGTATAATATTTTTTTAACACTGAATACAACTATCCATCCATCCATTTTCTACCGCTTATTCCCTTTGGGGTCGCGGGGGGCGCTGGAGCCTATCTCAGCTACAATCGGGCGGAAGGCGGGGTACACCCTGGACAAGTCGCCACCTCATCGCAGGGCCAACACAGATAGACAGACAACATTCACACTCACATTCACACACTAGGGCCAATTTAGTGTTGCCAATCAACTTATCCCCAGGTGCATGTCTTTGGAGGTGGGAGGAAGCCAAAGTACCCGGAGGGAACCCACGCAGTCACGGGGAGAACATGCAAACTCCACACAGAAAGATCCCGAGCCCGGGATTGAACCCAAGACTACTCAGGACCTTCGTATTGTGAGGCAGATGCACTAACCCCTCTGCCACCGTGCTGCCCTGAATACAACTAAATGCGTGCATATTTAAGTAAGACCAAGATTTTAGAGTATAATAAGTCTCTTATTCTGTTGTTATTCTGAAGCTAGCCAATAATAAATAAAATACTTCTTACCATTAATGTGACGTCTTGAACAGGTGCGGTAAAAAAAGGATGGATAGATTAAATTGCATGAGCACCAGCAAAATTATTCATTACTTATCGGGTTAAGCAATGTCAGCTAAGATGTATCTGAGAGCCAGATGCAGTCATCAAAAGAGCCACATCTGGCTCTAGAGCCATAGGTTCCCTACCCCTGCACTATGCCATGCCTAAATTGGCATGGCGCCATCTGCCCGAACCGAATGTAACTGGGATAGGCTTCAGCCACTCCCGTGACCGTGATAGGGACAAGCGGTAGAAAATGGATGGGTATATATTAGAGATGTCCGATATAATCGGCCGATAAATGCGTTAAAATGTAATATCGGAAATTAAATAAAAAACACAAGATACACTTACAATTAGTGCGCCAATCCAAAAAACCTCCCATCCCCATTCACACTCATTCACACAAAAGGGTTGTTTCTTTCTGTTATTAATATTCTGGTTCCTACATTATATATCAATATATATCAATACAGTCTGCAAGGGATACAGTCCGTAAGCACACATGATTGTGCGTGCTGCTGGTCCACTAATAGTACTAACCTTTAACAGTTAATTTTACTCATTTTCATTAATTACTAGTTTCCATGTAACTGTTTTATATTGTTTTACTTTCTTTTTTATTCAAGAAAATGTTTTTAATTTATTTATCTTATTTTATTTCATTAATTTTTTTTAAAGTACCTTATCTTTACCATACCTGGTTGTCCCAATTAGGCATAATAATGTGTTAATTCCACGACTGTATATATCAGTTGATATCGGTATCGGTTGATATCGGTATTGGTAATTAAAGAGTTGGACAATATTGGAATATCGGATATCGGCAAAAAGCCATTATCGGACATCCCTAATATATATACATATATAACATAACATATATACTCATACAAAATATATATATATATTCATTTATTTTTTACGTGGAACAAACCACAGTATCCTGGCGGGCCGTAGTTTGGGGACCTCTGGATTAGACAGTTAGACAAAAGGTACAGCACCACACGGAAGAACAATTTTAGTAGATAACTTAAATAATGCACCGATTTTGAACATACAAATCCATCAAAGATTTTCTTTAAATATGTACAGTATATATTGGCAGTACTGCGACATTTGTGTTGGTTTGGACACATATATTGTCTTTTATCAAAAGACATTAATTAAATCAATCTTTTTGGATTTATTCACAAGTAACAATTATGTTGCAATTAGGGTTATACGGTACACCGTTATTAGCATAGTACCGCGATACTAATTAATCATATTCGGTACTATACCGCCTCTGAAAAGTACCGGTCCGCATCACAACATCTTCTATCGTTTTTTTTTTGTTAAATTTATATCATGTTTATAAACTCAGGAAATATGTCCCTGGACACATGAAGACTGTGAATATGACCAATGTATGATCCTGTAACGACTTGGTATCGGATTGATACCCAAATTTGTGGTATCATCCGAAACTAATGTAAATCCTCCAAACAACAGAAGAATAAATGATTATTACATTTTAACAGAAGTAGAAAAGAAAGTAAGCAGATATTAACAGTAAATGAACAAGTAGATTAATAATTCATTTTCTACCACTTGTCCTTAATAATTTGGACAAAATAATAGAATGATAAATGACACAATATGTTACTGCATATGTCAGCAGACTAAATTAGGAGCCTTTGTTTGCTTACTTACTAATAAAAGACAAGTTGTCTTGTATGTTCACTATTTTATTTAAGAACAAACTTGCAATAAGAAACATATGTTTAATGTGCCCTAAGATTTTTTGTTCAAATAAAGCCAATAATGCCATTTTTTGTGGTCCCCTTTATTTAGAAAAATACCGAAAATTATCGAAATAATTTTGGTACCAAAATATTGGTATCGGGACAACACTAGTTGCAATATAATTAAAATTAAGCGTAAGTACACATCATTCGGTTGTGTTCTAAACAAAGCTGTGGAAAAAATAAACTATGAATCCAATTTTTTTCCCCTTGTGGCGCACAATAAATCGTTACCCACTGACTGCTAGCGAAGAGGCAGCTCAGGCATTGAACGCGTTATCTTATATTTGATGGCGCTGACAGGGTAAAAGGCGGGCAATCTAATTTATTTGGAGGCATGAGCACTTTTTTTTTGTCTTTTGCCATCATGAATTGTTGGACTCCGTGGTGTCCTCACTAAGAACCCCCCCCCCCAGTCCCCTCGGATCATTTGTCACGTGTAATAAAGAGATGACAAATGTGCTGATGACACCGTAAACAAGCGCCTTCTCGTTGTCGCACCTCCAGCTCGGGGGGCTCGGCATTTTTTATAATCATCATCATCAGGAGGCGAGGACGGACGGGCTGCCGTCAGTCTCCTGGCAAGGCTAGCAACGTAACAGCCGACAAGGAGCCGTGAAAATACGTTACGGTAATGAATTTCCAACAGGATCCCAAGAGACGCAATTGTGGGAAGAGTTGCGGTGCCTCCCGACGCCAGGCTGCTCCGGCGAGTGTCGTTAAAAGCTGTCAAAACTCAGCGAGAGCAGAGCCACTTCCTGCAGGATGAACACACTTCCTGTCGGCTTTATTAGCTCCAATCACGCCGACGAGGGGGAACCCCGGGATGCTCGTTAGGGAAGCGACTCTGGAGACCGTGCGTGACTACAATCTACAGAGCAATCTTCGCCGAGTAAGCCGACTGACGGAACGCACATGTTGACCCCGCACATTCGCCGGCTTGACCCCGCTTCTCGAGACAGAAGGACGGCATCGACGATGTCATTCCTGCAGCAGATGGGGGACCGCAGGAGGAAAAAAAGGCATGGGCCCCAGATGCAGGCAAAACACAGCACTGACCACGAAAAAAAAGACGTATGAGGGACCACGCGTGGGCATTTACTTCTTATTTATCATTTTCACAACCCTTATTTTTCACAAGCGAGTTCAAATCATACCAAAGACTATAAAAATGGGACCCATTGCCACTCAGCATCAAGGGTTGGAATTGGGGGTTAAATCACCAAAATGATTCCCGAGCGCGGCCACCGCCGCTGCTCACTGCTCCCCTCACCTCCCAGGGGGTGGAACAAGGGGATGGGTCAAACACAGATTCACCAAAATGATTTTCGAGCGCGGCCACCGCCGCTGCTCACTGCTCCCCTCACTTCCCAGGGAGTGGAACAAGGGGATGGGTCAAAAATGTCACCACACTTAGTGTGTGTGTGACTATCAGTGATAATTTAACTTTATATTCCCTTTTAATGAAGTTTGACCAGCGTGCTGCAATCAGCATCCGCCATACATCAAAGTGGAATGAAGACGTGCAACGTTTATTCCCCCAACTGGAGTCTCACCGCCAGGGGTACCGAAAAGGGGGGGTAAATGAGACGGATTCTAGGGGCCCATGATGGAGGGGGGCCCAGAGAGGCCCATAATGATGATGAAATTATAATACAGAAAAAATACAGGGGCCCTGTAAAGATTATTTTCATGGGGCCCAAAATCCCTAGCGGCGCCCCTGCTCGCCGCTGTCTCGCTCGTCCTTGTGATGACAGACCGGGATTCCTCGAGAGGCTAATAAAGGCGGACGGGAGCAAAACAAATTGGATGGCCGTGTTGTTCTTGAAAAAAAAACCAATAACAACAACACAAAGCTAGTTAAAAACCGACGCACAGCAAGAGGCGGGAGTTGAGTCAAGGATCGGTGAGCAGGATGTCGCATAAACTAATAAAGGCATAGAAAGTACAAAATACATTTTGCAGAAGGCCGCTACTTGGGAAGAATTATGATGAGGATCTGGAAAAAGTTACAATTCAGACGCTACAATAGGATTTTTTTTTTTTTTTTTTTTTTTTTTTTTTTACATAATATTTATTTATTAATTTGATAGGGAAAAATCATAATACAGGTACTAACAAAACAGACACTTTTTTTATTTAATTTTTGTTGTGCCCCACCCCCGAAATACTAAAAAAAATTACAACAAATTATAAAAGTAAAATAATAACACCCCCTCCCACCCCCGTCCTACATTTCAGTCACAGTGGGTAGCAATGTACTGCCTTCCTCTACACCACAAGCAGATAGAGAATCACACTAACTGAGTAAAAGGGGGGGGAAAGTAACAACAACAATAAAAATCACAAACATAAAAAGAAGTGTCACTGAATAAAAACAACAACAAAATAAGAGTTGAGGTAAGTGGAAAGGTGCATTGTCAACAGTGAGTGTCACATTTATCCTATAGTTTCTTTAGTTTAGTTATGTAACTAATTGTGCAGCCCCAGGTCAAGTCAAATTGTTTTGGTGTACCCCTCAGATTATATTTAATTTTCTCTAAATCAAAGAAAAACATGAGGTTGTTAAGCCATAGGGAGGCCTTGGGGGAAAGCTGTGATTTCCACTCCAATAAAATCCTCCTACAAGCTATTAATGATGCAAAGGCGATACTATCCCTAAAAGTCTGCTTAATTTTTTTGATAGTTTGGTGGAATTCCAAAAATAGCCAATTCTGCACAAGCCGTCAATTTAAAATTTAGTGCATCTGCAAGATGTTTAAAAAAATTAATCCAGTAGGCTTTCAGACAGGGACAGGACCAGAACACATTATTCATTTTATATTAATCCATCCATTCATTTTCTACCGCTTGTCTCTTTTTTGGGGTCGCGGGGGGTGCTGGATCTTAGCTGCATTCAAGCGGAAGGCGGGGTACATCCTGGACAAGTCGCCACCTCATCACAGGGTCACCACAGATAGACAGACAACATTCACACTCACATTCACACACTAGGGCCAATTTTATATTAATATTTTATATTATTACTGTTTTATTAGGACAGTCAAAATTAAAGTGTTAACTCTTGTGATCAATCGCAAAAAATGATTGCATTAATCCTCACACTTAAAATAATCATGGTCAAATGCAGAGGACAAATTTCACCACACCTAGTGCGTGTGTGACAATCATTGGTACTTTAACTTTCACTGAAAGGCCTACTGAAACCCACTACTACCGACCACGCAGTCTGATAGTTTATAGTTTATATATCAATGATGAAATCTTAACATTGCAACACATGCCAATACGGCCGGGTTAGCTTACTAAAGTGCGATTTTAAATTTCGCACGAAATATCCTGCTGAAAGCGTCTCGGTATGATGACGCCTGCACGTGACATCACGGATTGTAGAGGACATTTTGGGACAGCATGGTGGCCAGCTATTAAGTCGTCTGTTTTCATCGCAAAATTCCACAGTATTCTGGACATCTGTGTTGGTGAATCTTTTGCAATTTGTTCAATGAACAATGGAGACAGCAAAGAAGAAAGCTGTAGGTGGGAAGCGGTGTATTGCGGCAGGTGTTGTGCCGGATAACGCACCCCCGCCGTAGAATGCACCTCGACATGTGTGCCGGATAACACAGCCGGTGTTTCATTGTTTACATTACCGGAAGATGACAGTCAAGCTTTACCATTGGCCTGTGGAGAACTGGGACAACAGAGACTCTTACCAGGAGGATTTTGAGTTGGATACGCTGACGCGGTACCGTGAGTACGCATGCAGCTGCGGCTTCCAAACATTTGATCGCTTGCCCATACGTGCGTGCCGCTATGTGCATGTCACGTACGTAACTTTGGGGACTTTGGGGAAATATATGTGCTGTATGAACTTTGAGGAGGTGAACGGTACTTTGGGCTGTGGGATTGAGTGTGTTGTGCAGGTGTTTGAGTTGTATTGGCGGGTTATATGTACGGGAGGGGGGAGATGTTTGTTATGTGGGATTAATTTGTGGCATATTGAATATAAGCCTGGTTGTGTTGTGGCTAATATGTCTTGTGTTTATTTACTGTTTTAGTCATTCCAAGCTGAATATCAGGTCCCATCCGCCTCTCACAGCATCTTCCCTATCTGAATCGCTCCCGCTGCCCTCTAGTCCTTCACTCTCACTTTCCTCATCCACAAATCTTTCATCCTCGCTCAAATTAATGGGGAAATCGTCGCTTTCTCTGGAAACCACACATGAATACCTTAAGAGAAGGAAACGAGCGATTGCAGCTATATAGGATACAACACTTCTCAGACGGCAACATAGCAATGTTGGGTGACGGTTTTGGATAAGGCCTTGAAGAACGGCAGCCTGTCACCGAGTGTGTTGTGCCACAGGAACGGCAAGAGAATTTTCGAATGTCCAGGTCAGCTGTGATTCTACTTAGTGAAAAACTTTGTCCATTTGTCGAAGGGGTGACAACGAGAATGTGGGCTCCCATGGACGAGGGAAGACTACGGAAACAACAAATGCATTTGGACTGGCAAAGCAGACTATCAGTTATTGTCCGCGATGTATGTTGTGTGATTACTCAACGTCTAGTTATGTACTCCATAACTATTGTGAAGCCATGAAGTGGTTGCAGTCGTCAGAGGTACGACCGCCAATTTCAGCCTACAAGCACAGTGTCCTAACCTGGTATCTAGATCCCGAGATTGATTGTAGTAAAATGTTATTTATCACATTGTTTACTTTCACACGTCCATTAAAGATATGATTCATGTATGATGGCTCAGGTGTGATTCCCTACAATAGTCTAACAGCTGCTGATGGTGAGGCAAGCAAGGTTTACTGTTAAGAGAAATGTGGCAATAGTCTACATTGAAACACAGGGTAAGAATACACTTCCAGGTCAGAGGTGACTATGACGCACAAATTTTTTGCACGCATGCGTACTATGTCGCGTTGTGCCGGCGAACGGAGGGGTGAGGGGTCTTAAAGGGGAACATTATCACAATTTCAGAAGGGTTAAAACCATTAAAAATCAGTTCCCAGTGGCATATTTTATTTTTCGAAGTTTTTTTCAAAATTTTACCCATCACGCAATATCCCTAAAAAGCTTCAAAGTGCCTGATTTTAACCATCGTTATATACACCCGTCCATTTTCCTGTGACGTCACACAGTGATGCCAATACAAACAAACATGGCGGAAAGAACAGCAAGCTATAGCGACATTAGCTCGGATTCAGACTCGGATTTCAGCGGCTTAAGCGATTCAACAGATTACGCATGTATTGAAATGGATGGTTGTAGTGTGGAGGCAGGTAGCGAAAACGAAATTGAAGAAGAAACTGAAGCTATTGAGCCATATCGGTTTGAACCGTATGCAAGCGAAACCGACGAAAACGACACGACAGCCAGCGACACGGGAGAAAGCGAGGACGAATTTGGCGATCGCCTTCTAACCAACGATTGGTATGTGTTTGTTTGGCATTAAAGGAAACTAACAACTATGAACTAGGTTTACAGCATATGAAATACATTTGGCAACAACATGCACTTTGAGAGTGCAGACAGCCCATTTCAGGCACGCTAAGAACATATATTTTTCCACAATTTCAGCACTCAGGTTAACCATACCTAAATAGACACAAAATACTGCATTACACAAGACTACCCGAATGTACTCGAATGATTGAAAAAAATAAATGTTTTTAAGCTAAATTATTGGTAAACACAGTATATGTATAATAATTTACGTAAAACCGCGAGTAATGAATAAAGTTTTCATCAATTAATATATTCTGTAGACATACCCTCATCCGCTCTCTTTTCCTGAAAGCTGATCCGTCCAGTTTTGGAGTTGATGTCAGCATCTGCTTTGAGTGTCGCAGGATATCCACACATTCTTGCCATCTCTGTCGTAGCATAGCTTTCGTCGGTAAAGTGTGCGGAACAAACGACTGACCATTTCGTCGGCTTTTCCCACACCCTCGTATTTTGAACAAATTTCGTCCAATTTCTTGCCACTTTCGCATCTTTGGGCCACTGGTGCAACTTGAATCCGTCCCTGTTCGTGTTGTTACACCCTCCGACAACACACCGACGAAAGTGAGAAAATGGCGGATTGCTTCCCGATGTGACGTCACTCCGAAAGCAAATAATAGAAGGGCGTTTAATTCGCCAAAATTCACCCATTTAGAGTTCGGAAATCGGTTAAAAAAATAGATGGTCTTTTTTCTGCAACATCAAGGTATATATTGACGCTTACATAGATCTGGTGATAATGTTCCCCTTTCAGCAGTGGCATTGTGTGGGTGTGGACAAGGATAAGGTTAGGTGGTATATAGCCTGGATAACCTTAGTGTAGAAGGGGCTGATAGCTCAACACTTTTGAAGCAATGCTTCTCCTGGTTGCAGCCAAGTAGTGTGCACTCCATATGGCCTCCGTTGTTTCAAGATGAGATGAATCAATGATCAATGTGATTTTTTAAAAGATCACTTAGGTACAGCGGAGGGGCAAAATAGAAGAAACATTCCCATTATGTTGCAACACAGCTCTACAACAACATTTTTCAACATCAAGCATCGCAGCCTTTGGAAATAGCAGAGAGTTTAGGGAGTACCAGCACACTCAGTTCCATTGTCTACAAGCCAAAAATGTAAAATTCCAATTAAGAGTCAATGCTAAAAAGCTTAACTCTTGTAAATGTTATACAAACCCCGTTTCCATATGAGTTGGGAAATTGTTAGATGTAAATATAAACGGAATACAATGATTTGCAAATCATTTTCAACCCATAGTCAGTTGAATATGCTACAAAGACAACATATTTGAAGTTCAAATTGATAAACATTTCTTTTTTGCAAATAATCATTAACTTTAGAATTTGATGCCAGCAACACGTGACAAAGACGTTGGGAAAGGTGGCAATAAATACTGATAAAGTTGAGGAATGCTCATCAAACACTTATTTGGAACATCCCACAGGTGAACAGGAAAATTGGGAACAGGTGGGTGCCATGATTGGGTATAAAAGTAGATTCCATGAAATGCTCAGTCATTCACAAACAAGGATGGGGCGAGGGTCACCACTTTGTCAACAAATGCGTGAGCAAATTGTTGAACAGTTTAAGAAAAACCTTTCTCAACCAGCTATTGCAAGGAATTTAGGGATTTCACTATCTACGGTCCGTAATATCATCAAAGGGTTCAGAGAATCTGGAGAAATCACTGCACGTAAGCAGCAAAGCCCGTGACCTTCGATCCATCAAGGTTTACTGCATCAACAAGCGACATCAGTGTGTAAAGGATATCACCACATGGGCTCAGGAACACTTCAGAAACCCACTGTCAGTAACTACATTTGGTCGCTACATCTGTAAGTGCAAGTTAAAACTCTCCTATGCAAGGCGAAAACTGTTTATCAACAACACCCAGAAACGCCGTCGGCTTCGCTAGGCCTGAGCTCATCTAAGATGGACTGATACAAAGTGGAAAAGTGTTCTGTGTTCTGACGAGTCCACATTTCAAATTGTTTTTGGAAACTGTGGACGTCGTGTCCTCCGGACCAAAGAGGAAAAGAACCATCCGGATTGTTATAGGTGCAAAGTTGAAAAGCCAGCATCTGTGATGGTATGGGGGTGTATTGGTGCCCAAGACATGGGTAACTTACACATCTGTGAAGGCGCCATTAATGCTGAAAGGTACATACAGGTTTTGGTGCAACATATGTTGCCATCCAAGCAACGTTACCATGGACGCCCCTGCTTTTTTCAGCAAGACAATGCCAAGCCACGTGTTACATCAACGTGGCTTCATAGTAAAAGAGTGCGGGTACTAGACTGGCCTGCCTGTAGTCAAGACCTGTCTCCCATTGAAAATGTGTGGCGCATTATGAAGCCTAAAATACCACAACGGAGACCCATGGACTGTTGAACAACTTAAGCTGTACATCAAGCAAGAATGGGAAAGAATTCCACCTGAGAAGCTTCAAAAATGTGTCTCCTCAGTTCCCAAACGTTTACTGAGTGTTGTTAAAAGGAAAGGCCATGTAACACAGTGGTGAACATGCCCTTTCCCAACTACTTTGGCACGTGTTGCAGCCATGAAATTCTAAGTTAATTATTATTTGCCAAAAAAAATAAAGTTTATGAGTTTGAACATCAAATATTTTGTCTTTGTAGTGCATTCAATTGAATATGGGTTGAAAAAGTTTTGCAAATCATTGTATTCTGTTTATTTTTACATCTAACACAATTTCCCAACTCATATGGAAACGGGGTTGGTACTTTCTTTGATGGCGGAGGCTGATACAGTCCTACTGTTAGGACCAGAGTCCAACCAGACCCTAACCGCCAATGTGGACACATTCTGGAGGAGATCTCATCCAGCTGTGTGTTGAAAGGGTAGAACTGCAATGTGGACGTGGTGCCATGATGCATCATCAACTACAGCTGTGCATGTGAGGTATTATTAAATTGCTAAGTGAAGACTCGCTGGAGCCTCTTCTTCATGTGGCCACGGCCCGGAGACACCAGGGGCATGGCCGGCGTCCAGCCACACGGGTGCCCCACAACAAGCCCCTGGAATCCGGCCACTGGAAAATATTAAAGTGGATTTTTTTCCCCCCAAAGGCATACCAAGAAGCCATGTGTTTTGTCGTAAATATTTGGGCAAAATTCATGAAAGGGACCAACGCCTGCCAAAAAACACTCCTTACAGAGGAGTGTGTGTGCGGTGCTCCGCAGTAAAATAACACTTCCTAAAGTCTCATAGGGGCACAGTTTGGTTCAAGTTGGTGACATATGGAAGTGTCAAAAATGGTCAAATCAGACCATTTTTAGCACGTTGGGCTTCACACTGTGATGACAGTGGTGGCCATGGGCTAAATCAGGGGTTGGCAACCCAAAACGTTAAAAGAGCCATACTGCAGTGGTGCCCAACCACCGGTGCCGATCCATGGATCGATTGGTACCGGGCCGCACAAGAAATATATATATTTTTTAATTAAATCAACATAAAAAACACAAGATACACTTACAATTAGTGCACCAACCCAAAAAACCTCCCTCCCCCATTTACACTCATTGTTTCTTTCTGTTATTAATATTTCTGGTTCCTACATTATATATCAATATAGATCAATACAGTCTGCAGGGATACAGTCCGTAAGCACACATGATTGTATTTTTTTATGACAAAAAAAATAATAAAAAAAAACATACCACACCCTATGTGTATATATTAGCTCTATTAGCCTACTATCAAAATAACTATGTGTCGCAGGCTGAAGCAAATTTCGTTGACAGAAATGTTGACATTTCATATCTATTCTACACATTTTTACAACATTAGAAAGTATTAGTAAATCAGAGGCTACTCAGAAGGGGAGATAACTCCTGGAAATGACTGGCTTTTAATGGCCAAAAGTGTAGATGCGTGTGTCCAAGTTAAAGGAAACGGCTGACTTTTTTAATAGATGTATTACAATCTTTGGCAAGCTAGGTAATGTTTGCTGTGGGCTGGAACAACATGGCACACAAACAACTATCTGAAATGTGTCATGAGACATGCAAAACTCAATTATATACAACAAGGATAAAAAATGTATTATATTAAATGAGCTCAAATATACCTACAAATGAGGCATAATGATGCAATATGTACATACAGATAGCCTAAATAGCATGTTAGCATCGATTAGCTTGCAGTCATGCACTGACCAAATACGCCCAATTAGCACTCCAACATCCCCAAAGAGCACCTTTGTGCATTCAAGCACAGCACAAAACTTTTGGTGGACAAAATGAGACAAAGAAGGAGTGGAAGATTTTACATGTAAACAAACTGTTGCGTCACAGTCCACACTATGGTGAGTCCAAGAACAGCCGAAATTAGTAGGACAAAACGATGTTCACCAAATCCTCTCATCAGTGAAGCATACACTCAAACATATTAAACAGTGGGCTTTCTACCAAATTTGCGTCATGTTTGTCCATAAACAAAAAACATACTAAAACAAAAAAAATATTTTTCTCCCATGTTTTTCTATGTTCAATCCTTTTTTTTAAATGCTCCAGGGAGCCACTAGGGCAGGACTAGTGCCGCATGCGGCCCGTGAGCCACGGGTTGCTGACCCCCGGGCTAAAAGTATATGTAATTCAAAGAATGGGAAAGAATTATAGCAAAAACGATGTACAATATATAAGATGATGTTGGATCTGAGCTGAGGATGTCGTTGTGGCTTGTGCAGCCCTTTGAGACACTTGTGATTTAGGGCTATATAAATGAACTTTGATTGATTGATATATAAATGAACTTTGAAATAATGTGGCATTATTGATAAACAATGATATGCCCACTATAACTCTTCTTCGCACTTCTGCATGTCACTCAACGGAGGACACTGTGGAGAAGACTGAGGAGAGAAAGACCTCACACTCGCAACCCAATACTAGCAACACTTGTCAAATTACAGATGCTATTTTTTTCTGTAGTCTTTACTGAGGTCTAAAGAGTCACTAAATCTCGAGACAAAGTCAATTCGAAGTACGAGGCTGCAGAAGTGCTTCAAGCCGAAATGTAAGTATGTTTCGTCATTTGGGGCTGTGCGCCGGCTAGAAGCAGAGAAGTAATGTGCCTTAATGTTGCTCAGAAGACAAGGTAAAACCAGACTGAATACACATAACTTTTAACCCGTTTGCTGAGATTTACAAGTCAGGAGAGTAAAAGAAATGATTTTCCAGAATAACTAACTGTTTCAAGGACATTTGAGCTTTTTTTGTTAAATTGGTTGATCATTTTCCAAGTTTTTCAGGATACGTAGGAACCCTGTCTTTCCATTTTAAGAACGGTGGACTGTGCAAAAAAATGCTTACAAAAAAAAAGTCATATTTTCTTAGTCTTGTATTACATTGTCATGTAAATGAACCTTCAGTGGAAGATTGCACTTTCTCACACTGCCATGACATCACACTGTTTACATAGCTGAGGCCACTGTTGCCCTATAACCCAATAACCCGTACCAAGGTTTAATCACCCAAAACCCGACAGAACTGGACATCTTTTTTGAGTCCAGATCCTCTTCTCGTAGCAACAGGTTGGGAGTATCTAAGCAAACACTCTCCTCTCCAGCTTTAACTGTCATGACTTCTCTCGTGAAAGCATTCCAGGTCCTCCAATCCCATCTGTTATGTTTTAGCATTCGACACGGACGTCCGAAGACCTCTTTTGCTCCAAAGTTGGAGAGATCCTTGGTGACGAGGTGCAGAGGGGGTTGGATAGTTTTAGACAACCTGACAGCTGTGATGACAAATGTTTTTTTGGAAAGAACCATCCTAAGGACATGTGTTCTTTCCTTTCTCCAATGAGAATGAATGTCACTCAGAGTCTCAACTTCTTCCCCTGCCAGAAGATGCTTTTTTCATCCATGATATATGACAAAATGCAAAAAGTATAACGTAATATGAAGGGGGTGTTGAGTAGGGTATTGGTTGTGGGAAAACTGGTTGCTCGTTGAGGCTGCTACTTAGGCTATGTCTACACTAAGCCGGATAATCCCTTAAACGAATAATTATTTAGCCTAAGCATCGTGTCAGCCACACTAAACCATCGTTTAAGGTAACCCTCCTTGGATATTTTTTTACACGGGTAAGTGCGCCGTGTATTTCTTGAATCTCCGGCTCTTAGCTTTGTATGGACTCATCGATCGTTTACAAACTGAGTTCGGAGAAGAAGTGAAGTCAGAAAGACCACGCCCCACACAGGAAGTGACGTCAGAAACAACCCGCCATAGACAGCTTCATAAAAACCGGAGCTAACCACTAGAAAGATGGAGGCGAGTCGTCCAGACATGCCCGTGTTTCTCATCCTTCTACATGACATGTACAGACGCTTGTGGAAATCACACATGAATACCTTAAGTGAAGGAAACGCGCGATTGCAGCTATTTTGGATACAACACAGCTCAGACGGCAAGAGAACTTTCGAATGTCCAGGCCACCCGTGATTCTACTTACCGAAAAACTTTGCCCAATTGTCAAAAGAGGGGCAACGAGAATGCGAGCTCCCATGGATGTGATAAAAAAAGGTAGCGTGTGATTTGTATTACCTGGCCGTCGAGTGAAGACTACGGAAAACGTTGAATGCATTTGGACTGGCAAAGCAGACTGTATCAGTTATTGTCCGCCATGTATGTCGCGGACTCAACGTCTAGGTCCAGAGTATATAAAGTCACCAAAAATGAATGGACAATGAAGGTGAAGGCAAAAGAGTGAGGAGTGTCCTGACCAGATATCTAGAGCCCTAGATTGATTGTTGTCAAATGTTCTTTGTCACATTGTTTACTTTCACAGGTCCATTAAAGATTTGATTAATTTATGATGTCTCCGGTATGATTCACTACAATAGGGCCGCACAGCACAATGGATTCCAGTTAATTGAAATACCAGAACACTGGATATTGTTCAGATAAGTTAGCAACACTGGAGGTGGACGCAGGTGGGGAGGGGTTCTTAAACGACCATTGTGTGTGTGTGGACAAGGATAATGTTAGGTGGGATTTACCCTGGATAACCTTAGTGTAGAAGGGGCCTTAGTTAGAAAAAGTAGAGGTGTTACGGTACGTGTGTACATCTCATGAGGTGTACAGAGTTCCCACATGTCATACATTGAATACACATACGGGAAGCGTAACTGACTCCTGTATAGTCACACGTCCACTCAGTAGTCAACATAGTGCAGCCCAGCCTCTGGCTAGCAAGAGTGATAATGCCAGAGAGGTCAGAGCTTGCGTTGTTAAAGTCTTCTGTGTGGGAACACGTCGCCTTCCCAGGCAAATATGTAAGTCGACAAGTGGATAAGACAAAAACAGTGTGCGCATTGTTCACTAGAGCTGGGTAACAGACCTATTGTTGCACTTTCCTAAAAAAAAACTGACATTTTCACGATTATGGAGCACCGTTACAACTAGGATATCGGTCTGGCATCAGCAAAAAACAAACCGTATTGGATTAAATCGGCTAGCATATAAGCACCCCGATACAAGCAGTCTGGGCTTCGGCTAACAACATTTCGAGTAATCTATAGTTAATTTGTCCGATTAATCGAGTAATCGGATGAAACACTTTATAGCCTCAATGCCTATTTTAGGGAAAATAGTTCAAATTAACAATTTTTCTTCTTGCCATAACCTTCATACTTTTATTCTAAAAAATGCACATCATCAGCATTGAAATTGCGCTTTTAACATGTAAAAAAATAAACAATTCGGCTGTTCACCGCTACACAAATCGCTTTAAGTGCGCTTAATTTCAGTGGCCTTGCGAACACTATGGCCCAATCCGAATACTCCCCCGTCCACCTTGTCTTGGTTCTAAATCAGGGGTGTCAAAGGTACGGCCCGAGGGCCGAATCAGGCCCGCAAACAGGTTTTATCGGGGCCGCAGGATGAGTTTGCTAAGTATAAAAATTAACCTAAAATTTTTGAATGAAAGAAACTGCTGTTCTAAATGTGTCCACTAGATGTCGCAATAGCAATTATTTGTATCTTTGTAGATGATACTACATATGTACAAAATAAACCACATGATGTTAGTACATCAGTCGAGGAAAATGATCAAACTACATAAATAACATACAGTAATTTGATTTTGATAGAAATTTTGTATCTTGATAGATTGAAAATTAACACCAATGACTTGACTGATGAACATTATCACATAATTTATTCCGAAAATATAAATAAGGACAAATA
Source organism: Nerophis lumbriciformis (assembly GCF_033978685.3). Classification (NCBI taxonomy): domain Eukaryota; kingdom Metazoa; phylum Chordata; class Actinopteri; order Syngnathiformes; family Syngnathidae; genus Nerophis; species Nerophis lumbriciformis. The sequence continues at coordinate 16,087,873 of NC_084564.2, read as the reverse complement.
AAGATAGAATACTATTAACAGCAACATGTAAGTATAAGGGCTTCACGGTGGCAGAGGGGTTAGTGCATCTGCCTCACAATACGAAGGTCCTGAGTAGTCTTGGGTTCAATCCCGGGCTCGGGATCTTTCTGTGTGGAGTTTGCATGTCCTCCCCGTGACTGCGTGGGTTCCCTCCGGGTACTCCGGCTTCCTCCCACTTCCAAAGACATGCACCTGGGGATAAGTTGATTGGCAACACTAAAATTGGCCCTAGTGTGTGGATGTGAGTGTGAATGTTGTCTGTCTATCTGTGTTGGCCCTGCGATGAGGTGGCGACTTGTCCAGGGTGTACCCCGCCTTCCGCCCGATTGTAGCTGAGATAGGCTTCAGCGCCCCCTGCGACCCCAAAGGGAATAAGCGGTAGAAAATGGATGGATGGATGGATGTAAGTATAAAAAAAAATTAAAAAAAATTATGATTTCTAAATTTTCAGAATGTGCTTGTTCTATTTTTAAACAAAGAAAACAATCTGAAGTTGTTTTTCTCTATGTGGCCCCCAATCTAAAAGGAGTTTGACACCCCTGTTCTAAACACTTTATTTTGCCCGTTGACGTCAATCAAATGGTGTCCAATTTCTCAGCCAGGTAAGGGGGGAGGGCCAAGTTTTCGGGCCGCACAGCCCTCGAAACAAAAAGAGCTCGGCTACCTCCTGAGATATCGAGTGCTATACAGCTAACAAATGAATCCCAGGAGTATGAGGGGCGGCATGGCGTAGTGGGTAGAGCAACCGTGCCAGAAACCTGAGGGTTGCAGGTTCGCTCCCCGCCTCTTACCATCCAAAAATCGCTGCCGTTGTGTCCTTGGGCGGGACACTTCACCCTTTGCCCCCGGTGCCACTCACACTGGTGAATTGAATGATGAATGATAGGTGGTGGTCGGAGGGGCCGTTGGCGCAAATTGCAGCCACGCTTCCGTCAGTCTACCCCAGGGCAGCTGTGGCTATGAAAGTAGCTTACCACCACCAGGTGTGAATGATTGATGGGTTCTACATGTAAAGCGACTTTGGGTACTTAGAAAAGCGCTATATAAATCCCAGTTATTATTATTATTATTATTATGAGTTAAAAAATGGAGAAAATAATAACTTAGTGGATTTCATAAAACCGAGCCAGAACTTACGTATAATCACTAGGGGTGTAAAAAAATCTATTTTCAAATGAATTGCGATTCTTATTTGTAACAATTCTTAATCGATTAAAAAAAAAAATCCAAAATCTTTTTTTTTTTTAATTGTTGTTTTTTTCTCTACTCAGATCAAATCATAATGTTGATGTCGATGCCCATATCTGCTGTACAGATTTACTTTAGAAAAGAGAAATGCTGGATACTTCTCTTGTTGACTTCATTAAAAATAATTTTGTTAAACAAAACCCGTTTTCTTTTAAGTAACAAACATTTTTCAGTGGAATGTAATTAGTCAGAGAACTGACACGCAATGTTATGAAAAAAGCATCGATTTTGAACATAGACTCGTTTTCAATTGAAAATCGACTCTGAATCGAATCGTTACCCCCCAAAAATCAATTCGAATTGAATCGTGTGGTGCCCAAAGATTCACAGACCCAATAATCACTACCTTCAATGAAACACATTTCATACACCATAAGCTGATGTGCCAGCACTTGCATACTTCGCAGAAAATGTCATCTTCTCAATGGTATTCTTCTTGATGTAGACTGTCGAAAGAAAGTAAACAAACATTTGTTGCAACTGCTTTACGTCACTGACGGCAAACGGCGAGGGTTGCTGACGTAGCGAGATTCGAGTGACGTCCGAGTTCCTAGAAGCGTAATTTCAACACTCAGCCACGGCACTAGATTTAAGGGCCAAGGGTAAGGGTTAGAACGAAGGGGAAAGGGCAAGAGGGAGAATTCCAATTGAGCCTTTGTCCGCTTATTTAAAGGGGAACATTATCACAATTTCAGAATTGTTAAAACCATTAAAAATCAGTTCCCAGTGGCTTATTATATTTTTCGAAGTTTTTTTCAAAATTTTACCCATCACGCAATATCCCTAAAAAAAGCTTCAAAGTGCCTGATTTTAACCACGCGTCCATTTTCCTGTGACATCACATAGTGAAGCCAACACAAACAAGCGGCTTAAGCGATTCAACAGATTACTAATGTATTGAAACGGATGGTTGTAGTGTGGAGGCAGGTAGCGAAAACGAAATTGAAGAAGAAACTGAAGCTATTGAGCCATATCGGTTTGAACCGTATGCAAGCGAAACCGACGAAAACGACACGACAGCCAGCGACACGGGAGAAAGCGAGGACGAATTCGGCGATCGCCTTCTAACCAACTATTGGTATGTGTTTGTTTGGCATTAAAGGAAACTAACAACTATGAACTAGGTTTACAGCATATGAAATACATTTGGCAACAACATGCACTTTGACAGTGCAGACAGCCCAGTTTTCATCAATTAATATATTCTGGAGACATACCCTCATGTCAGCAGGCCAGGGAAGCTAGGGTCGATATTCTTCTCTTGATCATCTTCGGGACGGTGTGAGCCAAGACATCCAGGGGGGTTTAGCTCGCTCGTCTGCGGGAACAAACTGCCGCCATTGCTTGCCGTGCTACCGAGGTCTTTTGTCCCTGAATTGCTCACACACTCCGGCAGATTCAATGGGGGTCTGGCGGCAGATTTCTTTGACTTTATCGTTGGAAATGCATCTGCTTTGAGTGTCGCAGGATATCCACACATTCTTGCCATCTCTGTCGTAGCATAGCTTTCGTCGGTAAAGTGTGCGGAACAAACGTCCAATTTCTTGCCACTTTCACATCTTTGGGCCACTGGTGCAACTTGAATCCGTCCCTGTTCGTGTTGTTACACCCTCCGACAACATACCGACGAGGCATGATGTCTCCAAGGTACGGAAAACAGTCGAAAAAACGGAAAATAACAGAGCTGATTTGACTCAGTGTTTGTAATGTGTTTGAGAAAATTGCGGATTGCTTCCCGATGCGACGTCACATTGTGACGTCATCGCTCCGAGAGCGAATATTAGAAAGGCGTTTATTTCGCCAAAATTCACCCATTTAGAGTTCGGAAATCGGTTAAAAAAATATATGGTGTTTTTTCTGCAACATCAAGGTATATATTGACGCTTACATAGGTCTGGTGATAATGTTCCCCTTTAAAGTTTTGGGCACTCCAATAATTTTTTTTCCCGTAAAACTCATGAAACAATTAATGAAAAATCAACGACAAATTTAAATTAATCTAATTGTTGCAGCTCTAAAGCAGTTAATTCCAGACTTCTGTCCAGCAGCGCCCTATCCCAGCACAACAACGTATCACTAGATAAAGCCTTTTCTAACATTCTACACCAAAAAAAGAAGTAATAAAAGTGTGAATGATTTGTGCTGATGTTGTATCGGATCGATATAGTCGTTGGCCAAGAACCAAGGCAGCAATATTGGTATGGACTGAACTCTTACTATTATGTTGGATCCACTATGGACTGGACTCTCACAATATTATGTCAGACCCACTCAACATCCATTGCATTCGGTCTCCCCTAGAGGGGCGGCGGTTACCCACATATGCGGTCCTCTCCAAGGTTTCTCATAGTCATTCACATCGACGTCCCACTGGGGTGAGTTTTTCCTTGCCTTTATCTGGGCTCTGTACCGAGGATGTCGTTGTGGCTTGTGCAGCCCTTTGAGACACTTGTGATTTATGGCTATATAAATAAACATTGATTGATTGATTGATTGATGGTATTGTAAAGAACTAGAGTTTGCTTCTATGCCAACACTTTTGCTAGCAACAAAGCTTGCGAGAAAATGTCAAATTGACTTTTCGAACCTTTGTTGTGAAAGGTGTTATAATATTTTTTTCCCATTACTGCCCATCTATTTGAGAGGCAATCAGTGCGGCCACATTGTTGTGGAACCTGGACCTTTGATGGCCGTACATAAATACAGCGTCGGAACACTAGCAGCGTTCCCAGTAGAGTGGCCAATTAGACAGACGAGTCCAAATGAAAGGCTACTCTTCTAAAATCACTTAACAGGCGGGGAAGCGCACAAAAGCTTTGCTCAAAGTAAATTAGAGGCTAAATTGAATGATGTTTTTAGGTTTTTGCCTTCTGTCCAGACTGAGGTAAACCAAGACGGAAGAGCGTTTGAACGTCGGAACTGTGTCAAGCAAAAACCCAAGCGAATAGCGTGCATTGATAAATACGGGTTGTAGAAACCAAAGAAAGAGAGACAGAAGTAAAGCGGAGAAGTATTCGTCATCGTGCACCTTCAGCCTCATTTTGCCCTCTTAGTCACAAAGGTAAGATTTCAGAAGCTCCTATCATGCGGGGGCGGCTGACGCTCTGCGCTGCTCTTTAAATAGTTTGACTCACGGAGCTTCGGATTAAGACGCGCAGTCAAATGCAAATCCTTCGCTTGAAGATGCAGAGAATGTGGCCTTTCAGCCAAGCCAGCGACAATTGTTATTCAATTAGAGCTTTCGCTGCAGGAGAACGGCGGTGGGACGTGGGAGGGAGCAAGAGGGACTGGATTGGCGGAAGGCGACTGATAAACAGCCCTAAGACGACGTCGGAATGTTGCAGTTTGAAAGCGCAAAAGTGCGAGAGACTCTTCAAAGGCGTGTGTACTTTGTGTACAGCCCGAGAACGTGGCAGAAACTGGAGAGAAGTGTTCAGAAAGGGTGCAAAATGACAACAAACTGAATGTTTAAGCTGACAGGCCTTAGACTTTAAAGGCCTACTGAAACCCACTACTACCGACCACGCAGTCTGATAGTTTATATATCAATGATGAAATCTTAACATTGCAACACGTGCCAATAGCTTACTAAAGTGCAATTTTAAATTTCGTGCGAAATATCCTGCTGAAAAACGTCTCGGTATGATGACGTCAGCGCGTGACGTCACGGATTGCAGAGGACATTTTGGGACAGCATGGTGGCCAGCTATTAAGTCGTCTGTTTTCATCGCAAAATTCCACAGTATTCTAGACATCTGTGTTGGTGAATCTTTTACAATTTGTTCAATGAACAATGGAGACAGCAAAGAAGAAAGCTGTAGGTGGGAAGCGGTGTATTGCGGCCGACTGCAGCAACACAAACACAGCCAGTGTTTCATTGTTTACATTCCCGAAAGATGACAGTCAAGCTTTACCATTGGCCTGTGGAGAACTGGGACAACAGAGACTCTTACCAGGAGGACTTTGAGTTGGATGCGCAGACACGGTACCGTGAGTACGCATGCAGCTGCGGGTTCCAAACATTTGATCGCTTGCCCGTACGTGCGTGCCGCTATGTGCATGTCACGTACGTAACTGTGGGGACTTTGGGGAAATATATGTGCCGTATGAACTTTGGGGAGGTGAACGGTACTTTGGGCTGTGGGATTGAGTGTGTTGTGCAGGTGTTTGAGTTGTATTAGCGGGTTATATGGACGGGAGGGGGGAGATGTTTGTTATGCGGGATTAATTTGTGGCATATTAAATATAAGCCTGGTTGTGTTGTGGCTAATAGAGTATATATATGTCTTGTGTTTATTTACTGTTTTAGTCATTCCCAGCTGAATATCAGGTCCCATCCGCCTCTCACAGCATCTTCCCTATCTGAATCGCTCCCACTGCCCTCTAGTCCTTCACTCTCACTTTCCTCATCCACAAATCTTTCATCCTCGCTCAAATTAATGGGGAAATCGTCGCTTTCACGGTCCGAATCGCTCTCACTGCGGGTGGCCATGATTGTAAACAAAGTGCGGATGTGAGGAGCTCCACAACCTGTGACGTCACGCTACTCGTCTGCTACTTCCGGTACAGGCAAGGCTTTTTTATCAGCGACCAAAAGTTGCAAACTTTATCGTCGATGTTCTCTACTAAATCCTTTCAGCAAAAATATGGCAATATCGCGAAATGATCAAGTATGACACATAGAATGAACCTGCTATCCCCGTTTAAATAAGAAAATCGCATTTCAGTAGGCCTTTAAGACCTAACAAAAGCCCCCCAAAAAAGACAACAGTAAAGTCTAAGGATGCCTTCAAACTTGGACCATGGAGTCAAACTACAGTTGTTGTTGTCCCTTCATAGGGTTTGTTTGGTCAAGTTTGAAAGCGGTAATCAAAATCACGTAAAGACCAAATGGACCGATTCCTAAGTGGTCTCAGCAGGATATACTGTACTTTTGAATCAAAGAGTTACTTGAATCTTACATTTGTCGGACATTTGTCTGAGTTGCTGTTCTGTATGAATCGCACCACTCTGGCAATTTACCTGAAGAGGGAGTTTCACGGGCGGGACATGGTGTCCAAGTTAGGGTACTACGCAATGCTAGGAACAGGGTGTGAAATGTAACACCCGACACTCAAGTATGCCTCTCTGTTGCATTGAAAGTTATTGTCTTACACCTTTTGTGACAGAAGAAACTGACTTTGTAAAATTATCTGATTGCCCAGACAGTTTACCTGGTTCTGTATGAAAGGCACAGCAAATATATGCCAGGCCAGTACTTGCAACTATGTAAGACCTCTTCCGCATCAGCCTTGACCGGTCGGGCTTTCAAAAACGCCTCTGCAGTTTTAAAATGATCTCTATCCACTCGAAATTTCATTCTGAAACAGTCTCAGTATACATCAGGCGTGTCCAAACCTTTTCAAATGAGAGCCGAACACGGAATAAATGCTTTTCAAAAGCAATAATATACAGTATATTGTAACAATTAGGGCTTTCCTCACTTTAGGTGAATGTTAAAGGTCCCTGTGACTCAAAAAAGTCTTAGTTATTAAAGTGTTAAATCCGATGGGAGACCGCAGACAGTTTTGCATTAGATATTTTTTTTTTATACAATGTAAAAAAAATAAATCTGTTGATTTTACGGTAAAGAAAAATTGGCAGTTCAGTTGCAAGAATTATACTGTAAAATGTAGTATTTTTATAGCAAATTACTGTAAATAGAAAACAGTCAATCTGTTTTTTTACAGAAAAACACTGGCAGCTCAGTTGCCAGAATTTTATCGTCAAAAACAGTGAAACTGTTTTTTTTCCCATTTATAGTAAAACATACTTGCCAACCCTCCCGGATTTTCCGGGAGACTCCCGAAATTCAGCGCCTCTCCCGAAAACCTCCCGGGACAAATTTTCTCCCGAAAATCTCCCGAAATTCAGGCGGAGCTGGAGGCCACGCCCCCTCCAGCTCAATGAAGACCTGAGTGACGTGTCGACAGCCTGTTTTCACGTCCACTTTCCCACAATATAAACAGCGTGCCTGCCCAATCACGTTATAACTGTAGAATGATCGAGGGCAAGTTCTTGGTTTCTTATGTGGGTTTATTGTTAGGCAGTTTCATTAACGTCCTCCCGGCGCGGTAACAACACACAACAACAGCAGTCACGTTTTTGTCTGCCGTAAACAGCAATGTTGTGACACTCTTAAACAGGACAATACTGCCATCTTCTGTACATGCATATGTGACAATGACATCTACGGCTTTTGTAGAGTGCAGTGCACAACTGCGCACACAAGGAGACGAGGCAGAATGCATCATCAGAGAGGGTGTTCAGCATGGTTAGAAAAATAGTGACAGAGAATAGAACAAGGATGGACAACTCAACCCTTAACTCGACAATGAGTAGATGAGTGTTATGTGTGTGTATATGTGTAAATAAATGAACACTGAAATTCAAGTGTTTCTTTTATATATATATATATATATATATATATATATATATATATATATATATATATATATATATATATATATATAATAAAATAAATATATATATATATATATATATATATATATATATATATATATACAGCTAGAATTCACTGAAAGTCAAGTATTTCTTATATATATATATATATATATATATATATATATATATATATATATACATATATGAAATACTTGACTTGCTTTGAAATAATAAGCCAAGCAGGTAAAAAGTATTTATTTCTATTTTATTGGGGGGAAAAATGGTGGGAATGTATGATAATATATTTGTTGGATTATTAGATAATATCTACGTTTAAAAAATAATATGCAATTGCATGGATTACATGGATCCATCCATCCATTTTCGACCACTTGTCCCTTACGGTTTTTCTGCCAAAATAGAAATAATTAATACATTTAGTCAGAAAAGATACTTTATTTCCTGGTTTTTGAGGGCCAAATAAAATTAAATGGGGGGCCTTGAGTTTGTCATCTGTGGTTAAAGTATTCATGAGTGGAAATGGCCTTAGAGAGGGTTGTGGAGGGATTGGGGGTGGATGGATGGGTTGAGACATCAAAGCATCAACCGCATTAACACTTTTATGCAAATCAAAAATGCCTGGAATGACTTTGTTTATTGCAACGGCGATTAAGAGCGCCGCTCGCTAATAGCCAGGATTAAAAAAGCCCGCAGCGTCCGTGTTGACATGCTCATCCTCGCTCGTTTGAAGCGTCCTCAATCACCATGGTAATGTCTCTAAGAACGACACTATGAGGAATCTCAAGGTCACCTTCTCATTAATTATGTGTTTTGCCACGCTCGCTCTTAAATAGTGAGCTCACCCCGCCCACTTTTACGGCTATGTTTTGTCGATTTACATCCCGGGGTTGTAAATTTGCTGATGCAGCTCCGGATGATAATAGCTTTAGGATGGGCCATGAAAAAAAGAAAAAAAAAGTTTAAGATGTCTGAAGTGTTTGATGGTTTCAATGTTAGCAGAACCCTGTCAGCAAAGAGAATATTAACTAGGACAGTAAAGGGGGGGGTCAGTGGGGGACACATTTATCAACTAATTATCAGTCTCTCTTTTAAGTGCTAATTGAATCCGCTCCTCTTTGGGGCATTTCCCCCTGTCAATTACAGCCTAAGAGGGATTTTAGCATTTGAAAAGTCGCAATGCAAGGAGAACAGAGTGGTCACTCAGGTCAGGAGGAGGCCTGGAATCCAGGAGGGGGGGAATAAAAGGAGGATATCAGGGAAGGGCTGTCCTCTGCCATCTTTCTGTGTCCCAAGCAGTGGGTGAAATGAAAGGAGGATGGCCTTATTAAAGGGGAACATTATCACCAGACCTATGTAAGCGTCAATATATACCTTGATGTTGCAGAAAAAGACCATATATTTTTTTAACCGATTTCCGAACTCTAAATGGGTGAATTTTGGTGAATTAAACGCCTTTCTATTATTCGCTCTCGGAGCGATGACGTCACAACATGACGTCACATCGGGAAGCAATCCGCCATTTTCTCAAACACATTACAAACACCGAATCAAATCAGCTCTGTTATTTTCCGTTTTTTCGACTGTTTTCCGTACCTTGGAGACATCATGACTCGTCGGTGTATTGTCGGAGGGTGTAGCAACACGAACAGGGACGGATTCAAGTTGCACCAGTGGCCCAAAGATGCGAAAGTGGCAAGAAATTGGACGAAATTTGTTCAAAATACGAGGGTGTGGGGAAAGCCGACAAAAATGGTCAGTCGTTTGTTCCGCACACTTTACCGACGAAAGCTATGCTACGACAGAGATGGCAAGAATGTGTGGATATCCTGCGACACTCAAAGCAGATGCATTTCCAACGATAGTGTCAAAGAAATCTGCCGCCAGAACCCCATTGAATCTGCCGGAGTGTGTGAGCAATTCAGGGACAAAGGACCTCGGTAGCACGGCAGTTTGTTCCCGCAGACAAGCAATCTAAACCCCCTGGATGTCTTGGCTCACACCGTCCCTTATGCCACCGAAGATGATCAAGAGAAGAATATCGACCCTAGCTTCCCTGGCCTGCTGACATCAACTCCAAAACTGGACGGATCAGCTTTCAGGAAAAGAGAGCGGATGAGGGTATGTCTACAGAATATATTAATTGATGAAAACTTTATTCATTACTCGCGGTTCTACGTAAATTATTATACATAAACTGTGTTTACCAATAATTTAGCTTAAAAACATTACAACACTTAAAAACAAACACATACCAATCGTTGGTTAGAAGGCGATCGCCAAATTCGTCCTCGCTTTCTCCCGTGTCGCTGGTTGTCGTGTCGTTTTCGTCGGTTTCGCTTGCATACGGTTCAAACCGATATGGCTCAATAGCTTCAGTTTCTTCTTCAATTTCGCTTAAGCCGCTGAAATCCGAGTCTGAATCCGAGCTAATGTCGCTACCTTGCTGTTCTATCCGCCATGTTTGTTTGTATTGGCATCACTGTGTGACGTCACAGGAAAATGGACGGGTGTACCGGTATATAACGATGGTTAAAATCAGGCACTTTGAAGCTTTTTTTAGGGATATTGCGTGATGGGTAAAATTTTGAAAAAAACTTCGAAAAATAAAATAAGCCACTGGGAACTGATTTTTAATGGTTTTAACCCTTCTGAAATTGTGATAATGTTCCCCTTTAAGCTGGAGACATACTGAGTTCAGGGTTTCCCCTTAATGTAATTGAACCACGGCATTTTTATTACCGCCACACCTTAAAAAAAGGTTGTTTTTTGTTTTACTTACTTGAAAGCAAACTAAAGTAGGCCCCAGAAAAAAAATCTAAGTCCGGCGCTATTTTTAACTTTTATTACCAATCTTATAACAAACAACGGCACATTTCCAACAGGTTTTACCTCCTGTGCGCGCACTTTCGTCTCCGTGAGTCCGCGCTTCCCCAGACACACAACAACACTTCCAAAACATGCAAATATTAAAAGGACAGCGGCGGCTTCTAAGAAAAGAAACTAGAGCAACAGCACGAAGCAAGTGCGACGTCATGCTCGCTGCAGCTTTCTTCTTTTGTCAGGGACATCGAGGGACTGAAGTAGTCTCTAAACACGAGTACATTCTATAGTAACATCAGAAGAAGATGCTACATTTGTCGCTGGTTATTTTTTAATTTTTTAGAGCTTTCAACCGACAGTAGAAGTGCTGTTCTGTCTTCTAATCGTCCATGGCGTTTCTACTCGTATGGATTCTTCATTCGTCGCTCCGAGCGACGTTTGTAAATTTTACAAGATAACTAAAACAATTCTTACTTACTAAAGCGTCCTATGTGTGATGTCTGTAGGAGTGTTTTCATACACATTTGTACATGCTATCAAGATATAATGAAGCTAGTGTCCTCCTGTTTAGTCCTTTCAACCGGAAGTAGACGTTCAGTCTTTCAGCCGTCCATAGCGTTTCTACCATGGTAGATTCTTCATTCATCACTCCAAGCAACGTTTGTACGTTTTACAATATATCTAAAAGTCACTGAAAGTCTGTATACACTTATAAAAATATGGCAAAACGATAAAAAATATGTTAATACTAATTCATAATAACAGATTTGTTTTAAATGTATGTATACATTTTTGTTGGCCTTTTTAAAGAAATTCATATCATCATAGCAATTTACTCAATGACGTCATGGTGACCACGCCCATAACCACCGCCACAGCTATCTTGGCAGTTAAGGGGAAACCCTGGAGTTCTATAGTCAGAATTAGTGTCAAGACTTGGACTTTGGCGTGGTTTGTTTTCCCATGGTGCAAAGGATTTGGACCGGACATGGCGTGAAGGTAAATACATGATTTAATAATAGACTATAAAAAGTATAAACAAAAGGCGCGCACAAGGCGGGGAACAAACTTGGCTAATAAAACAAAACTAGCACAAAGGCAGAACTATGGAAAAAAAGGAACAAACAAAAAGCGCTCACACCGGAGGTACAACACAGTGGCTTGAATAAACAAAAAACTTACGTGGCAAGAAAAGAGCAGCATGAACTATGACCTGGACAGAGTAAGCAGTGTGTCAAGAGTGCAGAGCATGAATGTGATGTCGCCAGGCCGACCAACAGAAAATGACAGGCTTAAATAGTCATGTGGTGATTGAAAACAGGTGTGTGAGTTCAAATGAATCAGGTGCGTGAGTCCAAGACGTGAAACAGGTGACACTAATGGTTGTCAAAGTACCAAACAAGGAAGTGCAACCAGGAACTAAAAAGAGTCCAAAAAACAAACAGCACATGGCCAAACAAAAACATGATCAACAGACCCGACAATTAGTCATTTTGTTATAATTAGGAATCTTGTGGATCATTTGATCAGTCTAGCATTTATACCAACAGGATTCGGCAGCAAAGTCTCAATAGGTATGGACCTTACTATGCAATCATTTCACGTCCGACTAGTCAAGTTTAGTGTGGAAACCACTTTGGAATCTAGATTTGTCTTATACACAAGACATAAGCGAGTCATAAACAAGTCGGTACTACAGATACTTGTCTCTGTTAACTCCTTTACTTAATGACCCCTGCTACCTCTAGCTAAATTACAAAAAGGAAACCATACAACAATTTGTCAAGGGGTGATTAAACGCCGGACAAGTCAGGGTTTGGGGTGTTGTACACATGTGCTCTGTTACAGGTGACTTAAGTGAATCAAGTAACTGATTCACATAAGTTTTTTTGCGCATAAGCTCTGCGAGTGGTGACGCCGGTATCTGATTTATTTGGGGTTAGGTCGGTATCGGATGTGAGGTTCTGGGCATGCCACATATGGTGACAGATTTGATTGAATCGAGTAACTGATTCACTTCATTCTAGTGAGTCCCTCCGACTCACTAGAATTCAAGTCAATACAATGAGTTTTCCCATCAATAATATTCAATATTTGTTCTTCCATAATATCTGTGGTCTACATAACATGTATTAATTGTTCTTTGGTCAACATTTTCCATAGATTATGTTTTAGAGACCTATTTCAAGCCGTTTCCTAAAATTCTCTATAGGATGTGCCATTTTGTGGGCGGTCTTGGAGTTGCTAGCTTTTCCATTGTGGGTGTGCTGACAGATACACACTATATTGCCAAAAGTTTTTGGTCACCCATCCAAATGATCGGAATCGGGTGTCCTAATCACTTGGCCTGGCACGCTTTTCCATCCGGCAGTCTGATGGACGAGTCTGAGTTTGGAGGTTGCCAGGATTTACATTACATTACATTACATTTCGGACTGCATTGTGTCAAGTGTGAAATTTGGTGGAGGAGGAATTATGGTGTGGGGTTGTTTTTCAGGAGTTGGGCTTGGCCTCTTAGTTCCAGTGAAAGGAATTTTGAATGCTCCAGGATACCAAAACACTTTGGACAATTCCATGCTCCCAACCTTGTGGGAACAGTTTGGAGCGAGCCCCTTCCTCTTCCATCATGACAAGGTCTTTAAAGACATGGATGACAGTCTTGTGTGGATAAACCTTGACTGGCCTGCACAGAGTCCTGACCTGAACCCGATAGAACACCTTTGGGATGAATTACAACGGAGACTGAGAGCCAGGCTTTCTCGACCAATATCAGTGTGTGATGTGCTTTTGGAAGAATGGTCGAAAATTCCTATAAACACACTCCGCAACCTTGTGGACAGCCTTCCCAGAAGAGTTGAAGCTGTAATAGCTGCAAAAGGTGGACCCACATCATATTGAACCCTATGGGTTAGGAATGGGATGGCACTTCAAGTTCATATGTGAGTCAAGGCAGGTGGCCAAATACTTTCGGCAATATAGTGTACGTTCGAACTATACGGTACTTTGTATTAGAAATGGCAAGAGCGGAGGATGCATGTGCATGTACGAGCCAGTCTGACCCACAAAAAGAGGATAGAGAAAAAATAATGAAGGTTATTGACTGGACTACAATGGCGGACTTGCGCAAAAGCACTTTGGGTAAATGTTTACTATATATGGAGATGGGGAAATTGGGGGAAAAAGTCACCAATAGGGAACATTCAAAACGGCTCGTTTGGAAAAAGTATGAAGGAATATTGTTTTATAAATAAAAGACAGGTACTAATAGGTAAGAAAAGTCAGTTTTGCATTATAGGGCCCCTTTAAAAGCCTACTGAAACCCACTACTACCGACCACGCAGTCTGATAGTTTATATATCAATAATGAAATCTTAACTAAAGTGCTTAACTAAACTAAAGTGCAATTTTAAATTCCGCGTGAAATATCCTGCTGAAAACGTCTCGGTATGATGACGTCAGCGCGTGACGTCCCGGATTGTGGAGGACATTTTGGGACAGCATGGTGGCCAGATATTAAGTCGTCTGTTTTCATCGCAAAATTCCACAGTATTCTGGACATCTGTGTTGGTGAATCTTTTGCAATTTGTTCAATGAACAATGGAGACAGCAAAGAAGAAAGCTGTAGGTGGGAAGCGGTGTATTGCGGCCGACTGCAGCAACAACACAAACACAGCCGGTGTTTCATTGTTTACATTCCCGAAAGATGACAGTCAAGCTTTACCATTGGCCTGTGGAGAACTGGGACAACAGAGACTCTTACCGGGAGGACTTTGAGTTGGATGCGCAGACGCGATACCGTGAGTACGCTTCCAAACATTTGATCGCTTGCCCGTACGTGCGTGCCGCTATGTGCATGTCACGTACGTAACTTTGGGGACTTTGGGGAAATATATGTGCTGTATGAACTTTGGGGAGGTGAACGGTACTTTGGGCTGTGGGATTGAGTGTGTTGTGCAGGTGTTTGAGTTGTATCGGCGGGTTATATGGACGAGAGGGGGGAGGTGTTTGTTATGCGGGATTAATTTGTGGCATATTAAATATGAGTCTGGTTGTGTTGTGGCTAATAGAGTATATATATGTCTTGTGTTTATTTACTGTTTTAGCCATTCCCAGCTGAATATCAGGTCCCACCCGCCTCTCACAGCATCTTCCCTATCTGAATCGCTCCCACTGCCCTCTAGTCCTTCACTCTCACTTTCCTCATCCAAAAATCTTTCATCCTCGCTCAAATTAATGTGGAAATTGTCGCTTTCTCGGTCCAAATCGCTCTCGCTGCTGGTGGCCATGATTGTAAACAATGTGCGGATGTGAGGAGCTCCACAACCTGAGACGTCACGCTACTCGTCTGCTACTTCTGGTACAGGCAGGGTTTTTTATCAGCGACCAAAAGTTGCGAACTTTATCGTCGATGTTCTCTACTAAATCCTTACAGCAAAAATATGGCAATATCGTGAAATGATCAAGTATGACACATAGAATGGACCTGCTATCCCCGTTTAAATAAGAAAATCGCATTTCAGTAGGCCTTTAAGTCTGTATAATTCAAATCAAGCTGCCGCAAACAGAAAAGGCCATCTCTCAGTGTGCCAGTGGAGAAAATAAAAAATGGAGGAAGGTCTGTTTATGAAAAAAAAAATGAAAAAAAAAAGCATAGGTTCAAGTAAGTGTTTCTAGGATTTCCTGAATATGCGTTGAAGGCCCACAGCAGCAGAGGCCTCTATTTACTCAGCACTTCCAAAAATCAACATCACCTCCCCCCAGATGTGCACTTGTAAAGAAGGAGCCTCACACTTCTCCGCCAGCATCAGCACATTCAGTGCAGGAACATGCCGTGTGAGCGTGATGGATGGTGAGCATCACCCGCACGAGCTCACCCCGCTCTTCCTCCTCTGTCCTCCCCCCGCCCCAATTTCAAGCCTCTGGGGTAGGCTTTGTTAGCCAAGCCCCCTCCCGTCCCTCCTTCCTCCTTCTCTTTACACTCAAGGCCCCTGGAGAAGCCTTCCCCTCCTCCATGCCTTACAATTGCCAACACAATGCGGCCCTTCCTCTCTGCCGTCCCCACAGGGTCTTGTGGCCCGCTTTATTGAAGGCTCTATGCTGTCCGGCCACAAAAAAGCCACGTCCTTAAAAAAATTGGGCCAAAACAAAACATCAAGGTAGGGGGTGGGTTCTGAAGAGGATGAAGAGATTCCCCTTCTGGCCCCTCCTCTTCCTCGCCGTCTTTATTAGTGGAATTATGTAAAAACTGATCCACGCTGATGTCAAATCCAGTAAATATGTCATGGAGCATTAAATGCGGATTACGCATTATGTAACACGGCACATTTTTCACGACAGGAAGCGGTGCCGTGGGAAGGAGTGTGTCGTTTTGTGAGGGGAGACAGAAAGCAGACCGCACCTTTCATCCCGCGCCCCGACGCTCGTTTATCACGACCACGGCGAGCGGCAATAGGGGGGATGTTTGTCCTCCACGTCAAGTAAGTGTCAGCGCAAGATGCATTAAGTATAAGGCGACTGGACACTGCACCGGACACACCTGCTGCCTTCCATCAGCGACATCCACCCTGAAATACGCTCATTGGAAGCGATGTCCTGGAGGATTGGAGCTAAGGTTTGAACTAGCCGATATCCGATATTCCGATTTTGTCCAACTCTTAATTAACGATTCCGATATCAACCGATACCGGTATATACAGTCGTGGAATTAACACATTATTATTAGGGATGTCCGATAATGGCTTTTTGCCGATATCCGATATTCCGATATTGTCCAACTCTTTAATTACCGATACCGATATCAACCGATATATGCAGTCGTGGAATTAACACATTATTATGCCTAATTTGGACAACCAGGTATGGTGAAGATAAGGTACTTTTTAAAAAAATTAATAAAATAAGATAAATAAATTAAAAACATTTTCTTGAATAAAAAAGAAAGTAAAACAATATAAAAACAGTTACATAGAAACTAGTAATTAATGAAAATTAGTCAAATTAACTGTTAAAGGTTAGTACTATTAGTGGACCAGCAGCACGCACAATCATGTGTGCTTAAAAAAAAAAACGGAAAAAAAAAAACACGATACCGATAAAAAAAACAAACGATACCGATAATTTCCGATATTACATTTTAAAGCATTTATCGGCCGATATTATCAGACATCTCTAATCACAACTTTCATTTAAAAAAAAATTATATTATGTTTATAAACTCAGGAAATGGGGAAAGGGACGGCGTGGCGCAGTGGAAGAATGGCCGTGCGCGACCCGAGGGTCCCTTGTTCAATCCCCACCTAGTACCAACCTCGTCATGTCCGTTGTGTCCTGAGCAAGACACTTCACCCTTGCTCCTGATGGCTGCTGGTTAGCGCCTTGCATGGCAGCTCCCGCCATCAGTGTGTGAATGTGTGTGTGAATGGGTAAATGTGGAAGTAGTGTCAAAGCGCTTTGAGTACCTTGAAGGTAGAAAAGCGCTATACAAGTACAACCCATTTATAATTTATCATAAATATGTCCCTGGAGACATGAGGAACATTATTTAAATGTTTTACTTCAATGCGCCACATTTATGTGCTCAAAAGTTGGTAACAGTTTTATCTAAAGTCCAGTCAGGATATATTTTGAAGTGAAATTTGCCAGCAAACACACCAGTCGGAGTCTCCTCACTCATCTTCGTATGCATTGACCTGATCACCGACCGGATAACAACTTTCAGGTAACCGTCCGCTGGTTAGGAGCACGCGCAGTCAAAATAAATTGAGTGATTAAGTGATTAAATTGAGTGGTTATTTTGTGATTAATTATTTGAGTTAACTCGTTATTTTTGACAGTGTTATGAAAACAAACAAAACACATGGAACTACAATATATTGAAATGCAGAGAACAGTTTTATTGAATAATTGTAATAATTGAACAACATTAACAAAAAAAAAGGTTGATATGCTATCAATCCGTAGTTTGTATATGAAGTTTTACAAAATGACCCAACGTCCCCGATTCGAGTCAGGTTAGCGCCAAACTGAGATGGATGACTGAATTAATCCAATTAGTCGCATATTTGCTTCGTTAAAGGGTACTCTGCAAAAAGGGTTTAGTTAGTTCGATCATTAGGAGTTTAATTAACCCGCCCTTAAACTAAGTGAGGCGAATATGCTTATCTTGTCAGTCGTCACGGTTTTTCTCATGAGCCTTTTCTTCTCATGGTCTCGCTAAATCTGTCTAATCTGGGACTTTATGAGGATTTGTAAGCGTGTTAGATTTTGATTAGGAGCAATAAATTAGCAGATGTAATAGAAATGTAGACACCTCGCTTAAGGGCATCCAGACCCTCATTTCTTTTATAATATTAGCCACAACCTGAAAATAAATCAGACTGCAGACTTAAACAAATATATTTAATTAATGTAGGGGTGTCAAACGTACGGCCCGCGGGCCAGATGAGGCCCGCAAACAGGTTTTATCCGGGCCTGCGGGATGAGTTTGCCAAGTATAAAAATGAGCCAACATTTTTGAATGAAAGAAACTGCTGTTCTAAATGCGTCCACTAGATGTCGCAATAGCAATTATTTGTATCTTTCTAGATCAGTGGTCGGCAACCCGCGGCTCCGACACTCTGATGCGGCTCAGCTGTATACTTGCCGACCCTCCCCGATTTTTCCGGGAGGTTTCCGGCTTTCAGTGCCTCTCCCGGAAATCTCCCGGGGCAAACATTCTCCGATTTTCACCCGGACAACAATATTGAGGGCGTGCCATGATGGCACTGCCTTTAACGTCCTCTACAAGATGTCGTCGCGTCTGCTTTTACACTATACTATCTGCGTGCCGGCCCAGTCACATGTTGTATGCGGCCTCAGCTTACACACGTAAGTGACTGCAAAGCATACTTGGTCAACAACACTGAGGGTTGTGATATAAACAACTTTAACACTCTTACTAATATGCGCCACACTGTGAACCAACACCAAACAAGAATGACAAACACATTTCGGGAGAACACCCACACTGTAACACAACATAAACACAACAGAACAAATACCCAGAATCCCATGCAGCACTAACTCCTCCGGGCTATATTATACACCCCCGCTACCACCAAACCCCGCCCCCCCCCCAACCCCGCCCACTTCAACCGACCCACGGAGGAGGAGGGGGGGGTGTGTATAATGTATGGGATTCTGGGTATTTGTTCTGTCGTGTTTATGTTGTGTTACGGTGCGGATGTTCTCCCGAAATGTGTTTGTCATCCTTGTTTGGTGTGGGTTCACAGTGTGGCGCATATTAGTAAGAGTGTTAAAGTTGTTTAAACGGGCACCCTCAGTGTGACCTGTATGGCTGTTGACCAAGTATGCCTTGCAATCACTTAAGTGTGTCTGCAGAAGCCGCATACAACATGTGACTGGGCTGGCAAGCTGTTTATACAGGCTGTAGAGGGCGCTAAAGGCAGTGCCATCATAGCCCTTATTATTGTTGTTAGGGTGAAAATCAGCAGACATTCGAGAGAATAGTTGCTCTGAAATTCGGGAGTCTGCCGGAAAAATTGGGAGGGTCGGCAAGTGTGATGCTGTCAAGCGGCATTCATATAGAACTTGGCAACCTTTACCACTCAAAGAGCCATTTTGACCCGTTTCACAAAATAAAGAAAACAATGGGTGCCACAAAACTCTTTTGAAATTTAAAATGAAATAACACTGCATACAAAGTTTTTTTTTTTGCTTTGTGCTATGTATAAACCAGGGGTCTCAGACACGCGGCCCGCACCTTAATATGAAAATTTAATGTTAGTGTTCTAGATCAGTGGTTCTCAACCTTTTTTCAGTGATGTACCCCCTTTGAAATGTTTTTTAATTTAAGTACCCCCTAATCAGAGCAAAGCATTTTTGGTTGAAAAAAAGAGATAAAAGAAGTAAAATACAGCACTATGTCATCAGTTTCTGATTTATTAAATTGTATAACATTGCAAAATATTGCTCATTTGTAGTGGTCTTTCTTGAACTATTTGGAAAAAAAGATAGGTTTTTATTTATATTTATGAAGGATTTTTGAATTGCTGCTATTTTTAGAATATTTAAAAAAAATCTCACGTACCCCTTGGCATACCTTCTAGTACCCCCAGAGGTACGCGTACCCCCATTTGAGAACCGCTGTTCTAGATGATGCTACATATGTAAAAAAAAAACAACAACAAAAAACCCACTAGATGTTAGTACATCAGCCAAGGAAAATGAGTAAACTACATAAATAACATCCTGTATTTTATATATATGTATATTTTTTTTTAAATCTTGATAGATTGAAAATTAACACCAATGAGTTGACTGATGAACATTATCACATCATTTATTCAGAAAGTATAAATAACGGCAAATAGAGATAGAGTACTATTAACCGCAACATCCATCCATCCATTTTCTGCCGCTTATTCCCTTTGGGGGGGTGCTGGAGCCTAACTCAGCTACAATCGGGCGGAAGGCGGGGTACACCCTGGACAAGTCGCCACATCATCGCAGGGCCAACACAGATAGACAGACAACATTCACACTCACATTCACACACTAGGGCCAATTTAGTGTTGCCAATCAACCTATCCCCAGGTGCATGTCTTTGGAGGTGGGAGGAAGCCGGAGTACCCGGAAGGGAACCCACACAGTCACGGGGAGAACATGCTAACTCCACACAGAACCCAAGACTACTCAGGACCTTCGTATTGTGAGGCAGATGCACTAACCCCTCTACCACCGTGCTGATTAACCGCAACATGTAAGTGTAAAAAACAACAAAAAAAACAACATTATGATTTGTACATTTTCAGAATGTGCTTGTTCTATTTCTAAACAAAGAAAACAATCTGAAGTTGTCTTTTCTCTTTTCTCCATGTGGCCCCCCCCCCCATCTAAAATGAGTTTGACACCCCTGCATTAATGTATGTAATCAGTAGTGTGATTGCAAGTGTAAACTTGTTCAGCTTGTTGGAAGCAAATAAACCCACAACCACTTGGACGTTAGATTCCTGGGCCTTGGATTCGGGGTCTTGTGATAGATAATAGTCAGGCGACAGTGATGAGTCTCACCTAAGCTCTGTGGTCATTAATTGGCGCTGGAGCCAAGCTGTGTCCTGTCATGCCGTCATGATGGAGAAGCTGGAGGAGCTCTGCAATTTTTCAACACTTACGAGCCAATTTGTCAAGATGGTTGCTAACTACGTCTAAAGTGTTTGCAGCAATGGCGCTCCGTGGCAAATGCTACCTCCAACTAACAAGTTCCATATCGTAACGGTGACACTTATCGTAATAGTGACACTTGGCGCTATCAGGACAAATACCGAGGGTGAAAAGTGCAGGCCACCTCTTGCCCTTCTTGCGCCTCAGAGGTCTGACGAGCAATCGGGAGGCCAGATAAGAAGCTCTTCAGATCGCCTGATAAGAGGGCGTCTTCTGATTGATGTAGGAATCTGTTTGCAACCTTCAGACGGGGCGAGGAGGTGGCGGCGATAAGCGAGTCAACGCCGGTGTGAGGACGGCAAAGGTCACCTGGTGCGTCTTTCGCCCTAAACGGCACAAGAGTGCAAATTATGTGGTTAATATCCGCTCAGAGACGTTAAAAACGTCACTGAGTCATCCTCTTACTGGCAATTGGTAATCCAATTTATCTATCTTCCATGACCAGGAAAAACAAGGTCCACCTTTAGCCATCGCAGGGACTAGGACAGGGGTCGGCAACCCGCGGCTCCGGAGCCGCATGCGGCTCTTTGATCACTCTGATGCGGCTCAGCAGCTAACTTGCTGAACCCCCCAATTTTCCCGTGAGACTTACGGATTTCAGTGCCTCTCGCAGAAAACTCCCAGGATTAATATTCACCGATTTTCACCCTTACAGCTATAATAAGGGCGTGCCATGATGGTACAACATTTGGCGACCTCTACAATCTGTATTAATAGCGTGCCAACCCAACACTTGTTTTACAATATACATTTGCTGCTTGCACACGTATAAAGTTAAAGTTAAAGTACCAATGATTGTCACACACACACTAGGTGTGGCGAAATTATTCTCTGCATTTGACCCATCACCCTTGATCACCCCCTGGGAGGTGAGGGGAGCAGTGGGCAGCAGCGGTGGCTGCGCCCGGGAATCATTTTGGTGATTTGTGACAGCAAGGCATACTTGGTCAACAGCCACACAGGTTACACTGACGGTGACCATATAAAACAACTTTAACACTCTTACTAATAATGCGCCACACTTTGAACCAAAACCAAACAAGAACGACAAACACATTTTGGGAGAACATCTGCACCTTAACACAACATAAACACAACAGAACAAACACCCAGAATCCCATGCAGCCCTGATTCTTCCGGGCTACATTATACACCCCCGCTACCACCAAACCCCGCCCCCACCCCAACCCTGCTCCCTCACACATCAGCCCCCCCCCCTCTCTCTGTGCGTCGGTTGAGGTGGGCGGGGTTTGGTAGCGGGGGTGTATAATGTAGCCTGGAAGAGTTAGGGCTGCATGGGATTCTGGGTATTTGTCCTGTTGTGTTTATGTTGTGTTACGGTGCAGATGTTCTCTCGAAATGTGTTTGTCATTCTTGTTTGGTGTGGGTTCACAGTGTGGCGCATTATTAGTAAGAGTGTTAAAGTTTTTTTTATACCGCCACCGTCAGTGTAACCTGTGTGTTGACTAAGTATGCATTGCTGTTACCTACGTGAGCAAGTGGAAGCCCCGTACAACGTGTGGCTGATCAGGCACGCTGATTGTAGTGGGTGCTATGTGCTGTACCATCACGTCACGCATGACGCTGACAAGCGCCATTCATTTAAAACCCGCGTGCCGCACCAGCTTTCAAATTCCTTATAAAGGTGTGGGCAATGTGTCTGAGACCACTGGTTTAAGCATAGCACAAAGCAAAGAAAAACATTTTTATGCAGTGTTATATCATTTAGAATTTCAAAAGAATTTTGCGGCTCCCATTGTTGTCTATAATTTGTGAAACTGGTCAAAATGGCTCCTTGACTGGTAAAGGTTGCCGACCCCTGGACTAGGAGGATAACGATATCCTGTTTCAATGACAAAGCTTGGCATTGAGCAGAACAACACTGGCATATCGGGATGACACATTATGTTATTAATTGCAGTAAGATGCAATTAATCAACAATTCCACATAAATCAAGCAATTATGTGATCCATGATCATATGACTGCATCCATGACCGCTTAAAATAAGGTGGCTAACCCTTTTTTTTTTTACTATCAATCCACGCGTCTATTTAGGCTTGTTCTGGGACAAAAATGTATTTCGATACTTTTCAATATAAAGCGGACCACAAAAAATGTCATTGATGGCTTAATTTTAACGAAAAATCTTATGAAACATTAAACATACGTTTCTTACTGCATTCAAATACTTTTGGTGATATTCGATACAACTTCTCTTTTAGTATTCGGCTGCTGATTTGATTGTATTATTTTGTCAAAATTATGAGGGACCTCTGACATCACATGGACAAAGATAAGACCTTCTGGGGGAAAGTTCTGTGGTCAGATGAAACAAAAATGTAGCTGTTTGGCCACAATACCCAGCAATATGTTTGGAGGAGAAAAGGGGAGGCTTTTAATCCCAGGAACATCATACCTACCGTCAAGCATGGTGGTGGTAGTATTATGCTCTGGGCCTGTTTTGCTGCCAATGGAACTGGTGCTTTACAGAGAGTAAATGGGACGATGAAAAAGGAGGATTACCTCCAAATTCTTCAGGACAACCTCAAATCATCAGCCCGGAGGTTGGGTCTTGGGCGCAGTTGGGTGTTCCAACAGGACAATGACCCCAAACACACGCCAAAAGTTTGTAAAGGAATGGCTAAATCAGGCTGTAATTAAGGTTTTAGAATGGCCTGACTTAAACGTGTGGACAATGCTGAAGAAACAAGTCCATGTCAGAAAACCAACAAATGTAGCTGAACTGCACCAATTTTGTCAAGAGGAGTGGTCAAAAATTCAACCAGAAGCTTGTGGATGGCTACCAAAAGCGCCTTATTGCAGTGAAACTTGCCAAGGGACATGTAACCAAATATTAACATTGCTGTATGTATACATTTGACCAAGCAGATTTGGTCACATTTTCAGTAGACCCATAATAAATTCATAAAAGAACCAAACTTCATGAATGTTTTTTGTGACAAACAAGTATGTGCTCCAATCACTCTATCACAAAAAAACAAGAGTTGTAGAAATGATTGGAAACTCAAGACAGCCGTGACATTATGTTCTTTACAAGTGTATGTCAACTTTTGACCACAACTGTATATATATACATTAGGTCAGGAAAAAACACAGAGGCTATATCATCCCTACAAGCCTGTTTCACAGGTTTCCCTGCTCGTCAGGGGATTTTGCGAAACAGGCTTGTAGGGATGATACAGCCTCTGTGTTTTTTTCCTGACCTAACGTATATTCCGCTCTACCCCGGAACACTGTATAACGGATAAACCACAGAAACTTGCACAACGGCAGAAACTATGAACAAAGAAACAAAACTTGCAAACTATGGCATGAATAAAGAAAACTTACTTGGACATGGCATGAACTGCGCAGAGGTTAACAGAGTGTGACAGGGGTATGAAGAGCATAAATGCGGGATGTCGCCAGGAAGACAAACTGAAAACAATGAACTTAAATACTACAGACATGATTAACGAAAACAGGTGCGTGACTCAAAACGTGAAACAGGTGCGTGACGTGACAGGTGAAAACTAATGGGTTGCTATGGTGACAAACAATAGTGCACAATGAGTCCAAACGTGGAACAGGTGAAACTAATGGGTAACCATGGAAACAAGACAAGGGAGTGAAAAGCCAGAAACTAAAGAGTCCAATAACTAAACAAAACAAAACATGACTAATACAAAACATGGTCACACAGACATGACAATATATAATATTTAATATCTGCTTACTTAGTTTTAACATGTATCTACTGTTAAAATGTAATTAATAATCCCTTATTCTTCTGTAGTTTGGATACTTGACATACGTTTTGGGTGATACTAGAAAGTTGGTATTATTCAAATACCAAGTAGTTACAGGGTCATGCATTGGTCAGAATTAAAGTTCTCCTGTGTCCAAGGATGTATTTCCTGACTTAATAAACAATAAAAAAAAATAAAAAAATTTGGTGATAATAAAAAAAAATATTGACCTAATCATTGTAGTATCGACTACATACGGCTATTGTACTGGGTATCATTACAGTCGATATTTGCATTGATCCACCCATTTGTTTACATTCAGGAGCCTTAGCTTGCTGTTAGGGGGTAGCTATTGTATCCTCCTACGTTGTGTCGTGAAGCATGTATAGCTTTTCCTCGTCCTGCAGGGATTATAATTGTAAGAAATGTAGTTTATTTGTCGCCATTGAAGCCAATATTAGTGATTTAGAAGTAGCGAAAACACATTGGATGGTCTTAATTGCGACATGCGCCTCGGCTTGCCATCAGGCGCATAAAAAAAAGACAGTAGTACCTTTTTTAAATTCATTAGTACCGCGGTACTTTATCAGTACCGGTATACCGTACAACCCTAGTCTAATCCCGTACCCGACTGTTTGATCACTCACTGCTCAACCCTGACCTGAATGTATCGTTTCCTGTTTCGAGGTTTTGTTTAGCGCTCCATCTCTGCTGTACTGTAACACCTTTCACACAGACATCGAGCGAAATAGCCGTAACAGAAGAACCCGGTATATTCTTTCTCCTGCTATCCGATCATGACATGCATTGAAACTTAACACAACGTAACAAATTCCAGCACAACAGTAGGATACATTTCAACCGTTTAAAGGCATCGGACCAGGCTGGATCAAGTACACAAAAACAGACTAAAACTAACGATATAACAAATGAAACGGTTCCATTGATACAAGTATCATTCCTCACTGAACGAGCAGATCCATTCACACTCACTCAATAGAACATGAACGTGTCCACATATACAGTAACCACTAATGTGTCCCCTTTACTTTGATACCAGGTTCATTCGTGTAGAACTTGCTGACACACCGAAAAACGATATCTATGTCATTTTTGAAAGAAATTACCCACAAAACACTCCATACCCCCTAATCCTGGCTTTGTGAAATACCTTTCCACATACATAGGGATGGGTACCTTTTATATTTGAATTGGTACCATATCCAATACCTGGAAAGAAGACTACGGTCTGTTGCTGTAGCCAGGAAATAGTCTTTGCCATTAAGATGAATGTGCCAGTCTAGTATTTTGTTACGCCCTGCAAAGTGTTTATACTGTAAAGATTGTACTTATTACACACCAATTGTTTGATTGTAACATCTCAGGTGCATTTTCGAGTACCAAATTTGTATCACTAATGCTATTATGTAGCATGGTAATGGCATATCCAATGTCAAATAGCATGGAGCTAGCACATATTGAAAACTGAAGCCTTATTTAACTTCCGAGTGTTGTCTATTAGGCATACTTGCTTTGTTGTTGAGTTGAGTTGAGTTTGTGTTTATTTGGAACATGCATGCATACAACAAGAGACATCACCATTTTCAGTTTCTCTATTCAACATGTTCGAAAAGGAGTAGGAAGAAGCAGAGCTTATTAAATCCTACCCCTTTACAGAGCAGTTGCTAAAATGTTTGTTCACTTCCTGTTCTCAATTTATTCACAATGTACTCCATAAGTACTAACAATAATAATAAATAAATAATAATTAGTGAAGTAAGTTATATTTCATATGGTGAGATGAGTAAGATTATCTAGAAAATGAATGGCTGGATGAGATAAATTCAGAATGTTTATCATGGTTGTTCTTCTTTGTACTCTGTAAACACTTTAAGTTTGAAGAGTTTCTTGAAGTGGATCACATTAGTACATTGTTTGATTTCTTTGCTTAATCCATTCCATCATTTAATTTCACATACTGATATACTGAAGGTCTTAAGTGTTGTACGTGCGTACAAAGGTTTTACGTTTCTCTAAGATTATATTTGTCCTCTTTCTTTTGGCATCCCCAAAAGGGACAAGCTGTAGAAAACGGTTGGATGGATGGATGGATGAAAATTGAGGGTGTTTTTCAGTACTGGCGGAAATCGGTTGGTACCTATAAAAGTACCAAATTCAGGACCAATCCCTACACACACACTCTGATACTGTCAGATACTTCTAAATCGGAAAATCAGCAAAGAGACATAAGCCTCTGATTTTAAGTTGAGATTTAAGTATAATTATATGCCGTCAGTGGTCTCAGACCAGGATCAAGTTATTTTGGGCAAATACTAAGAGTTTGGACAAGATCATCCATACCAGCCTACTCAGGACACACTAGCTCTAATGTCTTTAATAGGGTAGCCAGGCCTTTGGCGTTCCTCGTAACTCAGAGGCAAGTGACCTGGAAAAAGCTGGCAATCATGGTCCAGAAGCTCCATAAAGACATTCATGTGACGGCCGAAGAGGAATAAATGCGTAAGATAATAAAAGGCGGCATGGTTGAGGACCAAAGACAAGACCGGTTAATACAGCCTGTGCGTTTTTTTTCCTCCTTTTGGGTCAAAGAGGAATGTCGGGATAAAGAGTTATATGATATGAGCTGGATGAAATAAAATCCTCGAGGCCTGAGGTCAGCAAACAATCAGGGACATAAGGCGTCCACAGGAGTGGCAAGGTGATGAAACGTGTCCAAAATTAGTTTTGTATCATCAATATGTTTTCAAACTCTAAAATCCAGTCTCTAAGAATTCAATACAGCGTATACTCACATCGATTTGGTCACGTTGCCACACACACACACACACACACACACACACACACACACACACACACACACACACACACACACACACACACACACACACACACACACACACACACACACAGTTCAAACCTTAGCACTTTCATTTTAAAGGAACCATCAATACTACGAGTTTTGCTTTAGAGAAACGTGCATTAGTCTTTATGTTGTTCTTAATGTCACAAACAATGGTACACTCATTCATTCATGCATGTGGTCAAGAGAAAAAAGTATTAATTAATGTGATTGCTCCTTCCACCAGCTGATGAATGATAGCCAGCGAGGCTCGCCCTGGCCGCAACGTTTTTACATGATGCAGCTTGTTGATAAAAATGTTTAAAAAAAAAAAAAAGTTTCTCAAAATTCTACAGTGCGCCTTATAACCCGGTGCGCCTAATGTAAGGAATAAGTTTGGTTGAGCTTACTCAACTCGAAGCTATTTTTTTTTGGTACATGGTGTAATGATAAGTGTGACCAGTAGATGGCAGTCAAACATATGAAATAACTGTAGACAGCACTATGATAGCAATATGTCTCAAGTAAACCACACCAACATTTTAAATGTTCCATTTAAAATATAGAATATTACACACGGCGCTCAAAAATCTATCAAAATGTTTTAGTACGACTTTGGTAAGCTATGAAGCCGCACCGCTTGATGGGTTGTACTGTGCTTCAACATACGAGTATTATTATGGTGTGTGTATAAGGTAAGACATTATCTGGCGTTTTGTTTCGCAATATTAATGAAAAGCAACTTTTCTTACCTTCTGGTATCTGCTGATCTGTATTTGGGATCTGCATAAGTCCTGAAAAATTGTGCGCGTCCACGAGTCAATAAGCTTCTTTTTTTCCCTCTATCTTTTTGTTATGTGACATTCATCCTCCGCTGTTGCCATTTCTAATATAAAGTGTAAAGTTATTACTTATATCTGTCAGTAAACTCGCCATGAAAGCGCTAAAACATATCGGTGTAGTGAGTACACATTATTCACCCAAGGAACTTTAGTTATTAGAGTTCCGGTCGGACGTTTTTTCACGGGACACATTTCCGGTGTGGTTGTTTCCGGATGAGGAGATGCTGCTCTGTTATCGATTTAAGTAAAGTCTGAATGTCATTAAAACAGTTAACTCCATCTTTTGACACTTCTTCCACTCCCATCCTTGCACGCTACACCGCTACAACAAAGATGACGGGGATAACACGCTGTCGAAGGTGAGCCACGTAAATAAGACCGCCCACAAATCGGCGCATCCTGAAGCGACTGTCAGAAAGCGGCTTGAAGATGATCTGTAAAACATAATCTATGCAACATTTTGACCAAAGAACCACCATTACATGTTACAGTATTTCCTTGAATTAGCGCCGGGGCGGTAATTAATTTAAAACCTCTTTAAAATCTCTTACAAAAGGCATGCAGTAAATTTAGGCCTGTGCTTATAAATTTGAGTGTGATGTAAGGATACCATCATGAAAAGCACATTTAATTAAAAAAAACGTTATTATGGTCTTACCTTTACTTATAAATGAAGTCCATGCGCCACTCCTTCTGAACAAAAGCATCGATAACTTGTTTATAAAAGTCTTCCTTATCTTTCTTCAGTTTTAAAAGTCTCTCTGTCTCGATGGAGATCTTCCTTTAATTATTACCTCCTGCTTCGACTGAAAGTCCAGTTTAGAAAACTGTTGTTGTCACTTCTTCTGCAGCCGAGTAGTCGCAAGAATGATTCCTGGGATCACTAGCGCCCTCTACCACCATGAGGCGAGAGTCATTTAATGACTCATATTTGACACACGCAGCTATATTAATAAAACATTTTTACTGTTCTTTTTAGCATATTCAATAGCTTGGACCTTAAATCCTACTGAATAGCTCTTTATCTTCTTCCCTTTATGCGATTTTAAATTACTGAAATTAGCCTCCTCCATTTTGGAAAATGATGCCTTTTAACCTGGTGCGCCCTATGGTCCGGAAAATACGGTAACTCGTAAAAATAAGCTACTTGAAAACATTAATTACAATTTAACTTACGAAATTGTAACCCCGCTCACGGTTTTAATTACACAGAGAAACTAAGAACGCACTTGACAAAGGTATGCAGTTGTTGTGTTACTAAAAGACTGAGCTCGGCAATAAAAAGCAGTGGTAGATCTAGTACGGGGGTGTCAAACGTACGGCCTAAGGGCCGGATCAGGCCCGCGAACAGGTTTTATCCGTCCCGCGGGATGAGTTTGCTAAGTAAAAAAATGAGCAGAAATTTAAATATTCAATATTTAAAATATTTGTTTTGTTTTAGTATGTTGTTTGTTTGAGGACAAACATGACACAAACCTTCCCAACTGTTAGAAAGCCCACTGTTTAATATGTTTGTGTGTATGCTTCACTGATGAGAGTACTTGCGAACATTGTTTTGTCCTACTCATTTTGGCAGTTCTTGAACTCACCATATTGTTGACTGTGACGCAACAGTTTGTTTACATGTCAAATCTTCCACTCCTTCTTTGTCCCATTTTGTCCCCCAAACCTTTTATGCTGTGCGTGAATGCACAAAGGTGCGCTTTGTTGATGTTATTGATTTGTTGGAGTGCGAATCAGGCATATTTGGTCAGTGCATGACTGCAAGCTAATCAATGCTAACATGCTATTTAGGCTAGCTGTATGTACATATTACATCATTATGCCTTATTTGTAGGTATATTTGACCTCATTTATTATACTTTACTTTTATCCGGGGGCGGTATAGCTTGGTTGGTAGAGCGGCCGTGCCAGCAACTTGAGGGTTGCAGGTTCGATCCCCGCTTCCGCCATCCTAGTCACTGCTGTTGTGTCCTTGGGCAAGACACTTTACCCACCTGCTCCCAGTGCCACCCACACTGGTTTAAATGTAACTTAGATATTGGGTTTTCACTATGTAAAGCGCTTTGAGTCACTAGAGAAAAGCGCTATATAAATATAATTCACCTCACTTCCTCTATGTGTATAATTTAGTTTTGCATGTTTCATGACACATAATCTGTATGTAATATTGGCTGCATTTCAGATGTGTGCCATGTTGTTCCAGACCACAGCAAACATTACCTAGCTTGCCAAAGATTGTAATAAATCTATTAAAAGAAGACAGCCTGCCATTTCCTTTAACTTGGACACACACATCTATACCTTTGGCCATTAAAGTGTA
Organism: Nerophis lumbriciformis; assembly: GCF_033978685.3. Lineage (NCBI taxonomy): Eukaryota > Metazoa > Chordata > Actinopteri > Syngnathiformes > Syngnathidae > Nerophis > Nerophis lumbriciformis. Next base: position 16,057,322 of record NC_084564.2, on the reverse strand, counting down.
TAATGTAGAGTTGTCTCACCTTCTGAGTAGCCTCTGATTTACTAATGCTGTAAAAATGTGTAGAATAAATATTACATTTCAACATATCTGTCAACAAGGATTTGCTTCAGCCTGGGACACATGGTAATTTTGATAGTAGGCTATTATAGCTAATATAGACACTTGCTTTCATTATAACACTTACCGTATTTTTCGGAGTATAAGTCGCACCTGCCGAAAATGCATAATAAAAAAGGAAAAAAACATATATAGGTCGCACTGGAGCCCGGCCAAACTATGAAAAAAACTGCGACTTATAGTCAGAATAATACGGTATATACGGCTTTTCATTTTTTGCGGCTCCAGACAGATTTGTTTTTTGTATTTTTGGTATAAAATAAAATTATGATTTGTACATTTTCAGAATGTGCTTGTTCTATTTTTAAACAAAGAAAAAAATCTGACGTTGTCTTTATTTTTAAGTTATCGTGCCGTGATTTTACCAGTCCGCCCCACTTGGGAGTATATTTTCCCCCCCCCATCTAAAATGAGTTTGACACCCCTGATCTAGTAGATCTTAATGAAGGATTTGCGCACACATGACCAAAGGAAATAGAAACCTCACCTGAGCACACATGGATAATTCCCAACAGCAATACAAATCCAGTAGAAGTTGAAGACATCATTCAAGGTCTTGCTTAATAAGAATCCTCCCCCACCACTTCTTCTTCTTCTTCTTCTTCTTCTCGTAATCCAAATTATTCACAAAAAAAGCATCCACGCCGTCATGTCAGAGGGGGAAGCATCCAGAGTCCACAGTGGGAAGAAGAGAAAGTCAACAACACATGTCTTCTCCTCTCTAAAGTGTGCGGGAACGTACGGAGAAAATGGAGTTGTGTCCACTCAGCAGAAGCATCCCCGCAGCCTTTAATCGCTCCTTTCAGTCCCAATAATAATAATAAAAAAAGATATAACCTCCTCTCCGAGTTACATTATTCCAGTCCGGAGTTGGGGAAACTTTGCGCGCAAGTCCCGTGTGCGTCTGGTCCGGACAAGAAGAAGAATCTCAAAGCAACTTTTCCATCCCACTTTTTTTTCTTTTTTCTTTTTGCTTTCTTTCTTTTTTTTTTTTTTTTTACATCCCGAACCTTCAGAAGCTTGGCGGTGGTAGAAAGCCGCGCAGAGGAGCTCCCACTCGCTGCTTTTTCATTCAGGGAAAAAGCAGGAATGACGCGCCTATTGCCATGCACACACACACACACACACGCACTCACGCACATACACGCACACACGCCTCCTTCAGTCCTGCCCCTCCACGGAGCTCTTTTCCAGTGGGGAAATTTAACCTCTTCTTGTCCGAATCCATCCACACTCACTGCATTCAACTCTTAGCCACCATAGTTCCAACATTAACAGTAAAAAAAAAATTCGGTTCACATTCAAATCGCGATTCTTATTCATCTCGATTCTACATCCACCAAATGTTGCTATTTTTCTCTTACAATTTAGAACAACTTTATTATATCCACAAGGGAAATTGTTCCACACAGTAGCTCGGTTACAAAGGATGGAAAGGACAATGCAGGTATAAAGTACATCAAAAATATACCATAGTAGCAATATAAAATATAACATATGTAATATTTACACATGATATATACAGTACATCAGGGGTGCCCACACTTTTTCTGCAGGCGAGCTACTTTTCAATTGATCAAGTCGTGGGGATCTACCTCATTCATATATATAATTTATATTTACTTATTTATGAAATATATGTTTTTGTTAACAAGTTAAAGGTGTTTAATGATAATGCAAGCATGTTTAACACATATAGTTAATATTGTTAACAAGTTAAAGGTGTTTAATGATAATACAAGCATGTTTAACACATATAGTTATTATTGTTAACAAGTTAAAGGTGTTTAATGATAATGCAAGCATGTTTAACACATATAGTTAATATTGTTAATAAGTTAAAGGTGTTTAATGATAATGCAAGCATGTTTAACACATATAGAATCCTTTCTTTCATGAAGACAAGAATATAAGTTGGTGTATTACCGGATTCTGATGACTTGCATTGATAGGAATCAGACAGTAGTGCTGATAACGTCCACATTTTCAAATGGAGGAGAAAGAAAGTCCTCCTTTCTGTCCAATACCACATGAAAGTGGTTGGTTTTTGGCATCTTATTCGTCCAGCTTCCGTACTCCTTTGTATGCACTTTACAAGAAATACATTGGCGGCAAACTCCGTAGCTTGCGCACGCCAGCTTTCTGAGACTCTTATTTTGTTAGCGCAGGCAGGATGAAGCAGCGCTTTTATTGTGCAACTGTGCAGTCGGTCTTTGGGGTTTTGACGACAGGTACGGCGCCAGAGTCTGTTGAAATAAAAAGTGTTTCTCGCCTTCCTGTCGGTAATTTTATCTTACTAATGAGCTGGCAGCAGCCACCGTCATCTCAGAAGACCCTCGGGTGCCGTGAATGTCAATCAAGCGACGAAAGTGACGTCATAGTGAAGATTTATGATCGCTCATTTTTAGGACTATTTTTTTAATGCCTGGCTGGCGATCGACAGACACACCCTCCGCGATCGACCGGTAGCTCGCGATCGACGTAATGAGCACCCCTGCAGTACATAATATATACTGATATACAAACCCCGTTTCCATATGAGTTGGGAAACTGTGTTAAATGTAAATATAAACGGAATACAAGGATTTGCAAATCCTTTTCAACCCATATTCAGTTGAATGCACTACAAAGACAAGATATTTGATGTTCAAACTCATAATAATTAACTTATAATTTCATGGCTGCAACACGTGCCAAAGTAGTTGGGAAAGGGCATGTTCACCACTGTGTTACATGGCCTTTCCTTTTAACAACACTCAGTAAACGTTTGGGAACTGAGGAAACACATTTTTTTAAGTTTCTCAGGTGGAATTCTTTCCCATACTTGCTTGATGTACAGCTTAAGTTGTTCAACAGTCCGGGGGTCTCCGTTGTGGTATTTTAGGCTTCATAATGCACCACACATTTTTAATGGGAGACAGGTCTGGACTACAGGCAGGCCAGTCTAGTACCCGCACTCTTTTACTATGAAGCCACGTTGATGTAACACGTGGCTTGGCATTGTCTTGCTGAAATAAGCAGGGGCGTCCATGGTAACGTTGCTTGGATGGCAACATATGTTGCTCCAAAACCTGTATGTACCTTTCAGCATTAATGGCGCCTTCACAGATGTGTAAGTTACCCATGTCTTGGGCACTAATACACCCCCATACCATCACAGATGCTGGCTTTTCAACTTTGCGCCTATAACAATCCGGATGGTTCTTTTCCTCTTTGGTCCGGAGGACACGACGTCCACAGTTTCCAAAAACAATTTGAAATGTAGACTCGTCAGACCACAGAACACTTTTCCACTTTGTATCAGTCCATCTTAGATGAGCTCAGGCCCAGCAAAGCCGACAGCGTTTCTGGGTGTTGTTGATAAACGGTTTTCGCCTTGCATAGGAGAGTTTTAACTTGCACTTACACATGTAACGACCAATTGTAGTTACTGACAGTGGGTTTCTGAAGTGTTCCTGAGCCCATGTGGTGATATCCTTTACACACTGATGTCGCTTGTTGATGCAGTACAGCCTGAGGGATCGAAGGTCACGGGCTGAGCTGCTTACATGCAGTGATTTCTCCAGATTCTCTGAACCCTTTGATGATATTACGGACCGTAGATGGTGAAATCCCTAAATTCCTTGCAATAGCTGGTTGAGAAAGGTTTTTCTTAAACTGTTCAACAATTTGCTCACGCATTTGTTGACAAAGTGGTGACCCTCGCCCCATCCTTGTTTGTGAATGACTGAGCATTTCATGGAATCTACTTTTATACCCAATCATGGCACCCACCTGTTCCCAATTTGCCTGTTCACCTGTGGGATGTTCCAAATAAGTGTTTGATGAGCATTCCTCAACTTTATCAGTATTTATTGCCACCTTTCCCAACTTCTTTGTCACGTGTTGCTGGCATCAAATTCTAAAGTTAATGATTATTTGCAAAAAAAAAAAAAAAAAGTTTATCAGTTTGAACATCAAATATGTTGTCTTTGTAGCATATTCAATTGAATATGGGTTGAAAATTATTTGCAAATCATTGTATTCCGTTTATATTTACATCTAACACAATTTCCCAACTCATATGGAAACGGGGTTTGTATTACATTGTATTATATTTTTATATCAAATACACAATATAACAAATCCCAATTACCATGCACAATATTACAGTATATGTAACAGCTGCAGCAAAAAAAGGGGCAATATAAAATAGAGAGTATATCCAGCAGAAAATATACATTATATTATATATACATATATATATATATATATATATATATATATATATATATAGATACGTTAGGTCAGGAAAAAACACAGAGGGTATTTCATCCCTACCAGCCTGTTTCGCAGGTTTCCCTGCTCTTCAGGGGATTTGAGCAGGGTTAGGCTTGTAGGGATGATATAGCCTCTGTGTTTTTTCCTGACCTACCGTATATTCTGCTCTACCCCGGTATTGAGCACTGTATAACGGATAAACCACAGAAACCTTGACTATATATATATATATATATATATATATATATATATATATATATATATATATATATATATATATATATATATATAGTAAATTCCGCTACTTTTCTCTTAACACTTTAAACGGCTCATAAAACGGTGTGGCGAAATTATGGATTTTTCTCAATAAAGGCAATAATAAAATACACCTACAACATGTTTTATTGTTTGTGCTAACCCGCCATCTTATGGACGAGTTTGCACACTGCAGGTGTCCTTTCATTTACAGCAGGGGTCCCCAAACTATGGCCCGCACAATCATCCAAAATCCAGCCATTGGGAAGTCCCAAGTTTTTTGTTATTATTATTTTTTTTAAATATGTCCTTTCTAATTCCTTTTTCACCGCTTGTTACTCTCGGGGTCTCCTAGCCACTCAGGCAAATCATATTGTCTAAAAATGCATTTTCCCATCGATAACATGACAGCGCTTTTTCAGTCAACTAGTGCACGTGGAATATATATATATATATATATATATATATATATATATATATATATATATATATATATATAAAACATTTTTTATCCCAATGCAGCCCCCGAGTTAAAAAGTTTGGGTAATGCTTTGTGTTTTGTTTTGTTTTTTCAACCGGAGTTTGTCTTTCAGCCGTCCATAGCGTTTCTACTTGTATGGATTCTTCATTCATCACTCCAAGCAACGTTTATAGGTTTTACAATATAACTAAAACTTTATACCTACTAAACCATCCCATGTGTGATGTCTGTAGGAGTATATTCATGCATATTTGTACATGCTGACGGAATGTAAAGACATTAGCGTCGTTTGCATGAGTTAATATGCAAACACGTGTCTGTGTTAGTATTATTAACCAACAATGGTAATCTTTTTGTATTGATTCAGTTTCACAAAATCCTCAGTAAATCAAGTTTGTTTAGCTGATTGGACAGCTAGCTTCCGCAGCTAGTGGGTTCATGACTATGACTTTCTGTTTTGTTTTTTGATCAGTCGTTCTACTGCCGTGTGAAAGACACCGTTTGGAAACAATTAAGGTATGTAAATAAACATTTACCTAATATTTCAGTGTAATTAACTAAATTCACAACGTATATATCTGCGGCTTATAGTCTGGTGCGCCTAATATATGGAAACATATTTTTTCTTCTAACATTTAGTGAGTGCGACCTATATCCCATAGCCCGGAAAATACAATATTCCTAATTTTCAAAAATCTGTTTTTTTAATTATTTAAAAATAAATAAATAATTGATTTTCGGAAATACGTTTTTCGGCCATCTCCATGCAACCAGAAGAAGCTTTTTTTCTAAACTGTAGCTCGTTTTGAAAAAGTTTCATTATGATTATTATAGCAAAAAATACACTCCGAGAACCGGTTTGATTAGAGAATCGTGTTGAAACGAGAACTGATTCTGAATCAAATCGTCACCCCAAGAATCGCAATCGGATCAAATCGTAACATGCCAAAAGATTCACACTTGTAATAAATATGTATCTATATCCCTACTCTCAAAAATAGAGGTATGAGACAACAACATGCCTGTACCTATAGAGGTATAATTTTAAAGAAGGTTCGCACAAGAGTACAATATAGAAGTAGCCTAGACCTTTTGTCATACCAAAAAGTGGAACCTGGATTTACGAATTTATCTGGACTGCAAATTAATTTCTTCCCAAATCTGAGAGGGAAGTTTGCCAACTATGTAAAAATACAGTACAACCTGCGGTAAAGCCCAATCTTCGAGGGTAATCGCTAGGGCTGCGAATCTTTGGGTGTCCCACGATTCGATTCAATATCGATTCTTGGGGTCACGATTCGATTCAAAATCAAATTTTTTTTTTTCAATTCAACACGATTCTCTATTCAAAAACGATATTTTCCCGATTCAAAAGGATTCTCTATTCATTCAATACATAGGATTTCAGCAGGATCTACCCCAGTCTGCTGACATGCAAGCAGAGTAGTAGATTTTTGTAACAAGCTTTTATAATTGTAAAGGACAATGTTTTATCAATTGATTGCAATAATGTAAATTTGTTTTAACTATTAAATGAACCAAAAATATGACTTATTTTATCTTTGTGAAAATATTGGACACAGTGTGTTGTCAAGCTTATGAGATGCGATGCAAGTGTAAGCCACTGTCACACTATTGTTCATTTATTTTTATTTTTATAAATGTCTAATGATAATGTCAATGAGGGATTTTTAATCACTGCTATGTTGAAATTGTAACTAATATTGATACTGTTGTTGATGATATTCATTTTTGTTTCACTACTTTTGGTTTGTTCTGTGTCGTGTTTGTGTCTCCTCTCAATTGCTCTGTTTATTGCAGTTCTGAGTGTTGCTGGGTCGGGTTTGGTTTTGGAATTGGATTGCATTGTTATGGTATTGCTGTGTATTGTTTTGTTGGATTGATTAATTAAAAAAAAATAAAAATAAAAAAATAAAAAAATAAATAAATAAATAAATAAATGAATAAATAAAAATCGATTTAAAAAAAATGAGAATCAATTCTGAATCGCACAACGTGAGAATCGCGATTCGAATTCAAATCGATTTTTTCCCACACCCCTAGTAATCGCCATTACGTTGTCTTATGGATCTGCGCACGTGCAGTCCCACATCCACACAGACACACTTACACACATAACAACGCTTGATTGTGATGTAACAACAATCATTTGTACACAAATAAACAATGTAGGAGTTACAATATTATCAGGAAATGATCAGAAACACTTCAGTTCACATTGGTTTAAGCAAGCTATCGCTAACAGACTGAATAACAACACATTAACTAACAAACCTCCCATCAGACCCGGACCACATTGAAATATGAAGTATAAACAGTAAAACATTGAATATTAGGAACATGTGAAAGTTTGACTCATACCTTGTTTACTTCTGTGACGACTTCCTTAAAGTTTTGTAATCAATGCAAGGTCTCAAAGCAGTTAAAATGCGCCAACCATAGCAAAGTGTGGAGAGAGTGTTTGTTGCATATTACCCATCATGCAATTTATAGTGGTGTAATTTTAAATTGTATTGTGCCAAGACATGTTCCAAAGACATGCACCTGGGGATAGGTTGATTGGCAACACTAAATTGGCCCTAGTGTGTGAATGTGAGTGTGAATGTTGTCTGTCTATCCCTGCGATGAGTTGGCGACTTGTCCAGGGTGTACCCCGCCTTCCGCCAGATTGTAGCTGAGATAGGCTCCATCACCCCCCGCGGCCCCGAAGGGAATAAGCGGTAGAAAATGGATGGATGGATGTTTTGTAATGTCCACAAAGTTCAGTGAGCAGGTTGTGTGTTGCATGCAACCATGTGTGTGTTAACGTTCTGTGTTGGTTATAGTTTTTTTTTTGCACCATGAGCGATAAAGGTTATTTGGATTGGGTTATATAAATAAATACTATGCATTTAATGTTTAAATATAGTACTCAAGGTCATTGGCTAAATGTCCTTATGACGGCGGCATCTTTACAGCATTAGATGGCAAATCAATAAAAAAATAAAATTTGAGGCATATCACTTGACAGACTTCTTCCTATGCCGACACACCCTCACACACTGTCACTAGCTCTGTGGTGCACTCAGAATTTGAAAATACAGAAGCTCCTTAACTTTTAACAGCCAGGTCGTTACAATGAATTAAAATAAAAAACAATCTCCACTATTGTCGGTTATTGTGGTTATTTCCTAAGTGTTTCAAACCACACATTTTTTTTTGGACTCAAAATATCGTCAAAAAAGGCTTTAAAAAATCAGCCCGCCCATACAGAATATTGTAAATAATGTAAATAATTCAATGTGATTATCTTGTGTGATGACTGTATTATGATGATAGTATATATCTGATAGTATATATTTGTATCATGATTTAATTTAAGTGGACCCCGACTTAAACAAGTTGAAAAACTTATTCGGGTGTTACCATTTAGTGGTCAATTGTACGGAATATGTACTGCACTGTGAAACCTACTAATAAAAGTCTCAATCAATCAATCAATGCTGCCGGAGACAAAATGTCTGCGCTTCGAGCCACACAATGGGGGATGAAATGTTCGTACACATGCACAAGGTTCGTACATCGAAGCTTATTTTTATTCGGTTTGTGGCTAATAAATTAAAAAGTTCATATGAACAGGCATTTTGTAAATCACACATATTCTAAATGTGTACCATTTAAGGGTATCTGCAGCATTAAAACTGTGTTTGGCTCATGACAATATCTATTTAGTAGTACTTTAAATATAATTATACTTAAGGCATTTAAATCCATTGACTCCGAGAGGGACAAGCGGTAGAAAATGGATGGATGGATGAATAATCTTAATGATATATTTGATCCAATTTTCTATTAATAGCGTCTTTGATTATTGCCATCATCTCTATTCTATTAACTTTTATTCATCATTGTTAACATAATGTTGCTTTATTTGTTCTTTTTAATTATCCTGGCACTATCAGGATATCAACAAAATTATTAAGTAGACAAAGGGTACAAATGTCTCTCAAAAAGTTAATCCCTCAGGTACAAGCATTGTAGTCTTTTAGGTACACGCTGGTACCTTTTAATTTTGAGAGTACAAACAGCATATTTCACCTAAAAACAATCCCAATACAGCACAATTACTGATGATTTTTTATTAAGGGTGAATGTAGGGTTCGACAGATGAATTCATTTGGACAATAACAAGTAAACCACTAAGAAAATGCTAATTTTAACATACACAACACCCCTGAATCCCTACAAATTAAACATGTCAGGTAAAATAAAAACACACAAAGTAGAAAACTTGCCCAAAGTTAAAAAAATTTTAAACAAAAAAAATTGAATAAAAACACTACTGGCTAACTTATGTTACCAACAGTGGTTTAACACAACATATATATATTTTTTTTACAATTATTAACTTAATAATAATTTTGTCTGGCTGTAGATTCTTACTGTGAATAACCCTAAACTGCACACATAATATAGGCAGTTATTGAGACTACATGTAACACACTGTGTTGGTAATATTGCAGAATTATTAGAGTGGAAGGAGCTAAAACACTCAAACATATAAATTAGAATGCATATTTGGTTTTCAATACATCAGTTTAAAGGGGAACATTATCACCAGACCTATGTAAGCGTCAATATAAACCTTGATGTTGCAGAAAAAAGACCATATATTTTTTTAACCGATTTCCGAACTCTAAATGGGTGAAATTTGGCGAATTAAACGCCTTTCTATTATTCGCTCTCGGAGCGATGACGTCACAACGTGACGTCACATCGGGAAGCAATCCGCCATTTTCTCAAACACCGATCCAAATCAGCTCTGTTATTTTCCGTTTTTTCGACTGTTTTCCGTACCTTGGAGACATCATGCCTCGTCGGTGTGTTGTCGGAGGGTGTAACAACACGAACAGGGACGGATTCAAGTTGCACCAGTGGCCCAAAGATGCGAAAGTGGCAAGAAATTGGACGTTTGTTCCGCACACTTTACCGACGAAAGCTATGTTACGATAGAGATGGCAAGAATGTGTGGATATCCTGCGACACTTAAAGCAGATGCATTTCCAACGATAAAGTCAAAGAAATCTGCCGCCAGACCCCCATTGAATCTGCCAATTCAGGGACAAAAGACCTCGGTAGCACGGCAAGCAATGGCGGCAGTTTGTTCCCGCAAACGAGCGAGCTAAACCCCCTGGATGTCTTGGTTCACACCGTCCTTTATGCTACCGAAGATGATCAAGAGAAGAATATCGACCCTAGCTTCCCTGGCCTGCTGACATCAACTCCAAAACTGGACAGATCAGCTTTCAGGTAAAGAGAGCGGATGAGGGTATGTCTACAGAATATATTAATTGATGAAAATTGGGCTGTCTGCACTCTCAAAGTGCATGTTGTTGCCAAATGTATTTCATATGCTGTAAACCTAGTTCATAGTTGTTAGTTTCCTTTAATGCCAAACAAACACATACCAATCGTTGGTTAGAAGGCGATCGCCGAATTCGTCCTCGCTTTCTCCCGTGTCGCTGGCTGTCGTGTCGTTTTCGTCGGTTTCGCTTGCATACGGTTCAAACCGATATGGCTGAATAGCTTCAGTTTCTTCTTCAATTTCGTTTTCGCTACCTGCCTCCACACTACAACCATCCGTTTCAATACATGCGTAATCTGTTGAATCGCTTAAGCCGCTGAAATCCGAGTCTGAATCCGAGCTAATGTCGCTATAGCTTGCTGTTCTATGCGCCATGTTTGTTTGTGTTGGCATCACTATGTGACGTCACAGGAAAATGGACGGGTGCATATAACGATGGTTAAAATCAGGCACTTTGAAGCTTTTTTTTAGGGATATTGCGTGATGGGTAAAATTATAAAAAAAACTTCGAAAAATAAAATAAGCCACTGGGAACTGATTTTTAATGGTTTTAACCCTTCTGAAATTGTGATAATGTTCCCCTTTAAGGCTAATTGTATGAAACTTAGCCACGATCCCTTTTATTGTAATTTTATACAGCATATTAAATTAGCTTATATGTATACACTTTTTAGCATCTGGACCAATTTGTGGCATTATAACCACGCACTTTATTTATTTATAAAGACATATTATAATGCTTTTCCCATCCGATTGCGTTGTGTTCATTTTTACCGCAGCCTGTTTAGGCAGAAAACTAATTGGGATTACACGAATGGTGCTTTCTATTGGTTTCTCCCAAATAGTGAACATGACCGCTTTACATGATTAAATATGCAGTAAACATAAATGCACACGAAAGATTAAAGGTACAAAATACACAGAAAAGGTATTGATTACACATACTAGTTTTCAATGACCGACACAAACTCCCAATTCAAAAGAAAGACCGAAAAAAAGAGCCAATTATAATCTAATGTATGTTTAATTAGAATATAAACCACAAGGCTGCTGCAATGCTGCTACTTCTTTGCACTTTGCTTTAAGAGAAAAACAGAGCACCTCCTAAAGCTCTGTGCATGAATAATTGATAAAGTGGCAATAAAAGATGATACGGGCGTGGAAAAGTGAGTGGCATAAAACAGAATTGCTAAAAAAAAAAAAAAAAAAAAAAAAGCTTTTCTCTTACACTTCCAGAGAAAAGAGAGAATGAGAGTCACTGCACTCAACTACATTTGTTACCAAGCAGCGCCCTCTAGCGAAGCTTGCCAGAACTGATCTACCATGGTGGATGAAGTGCAAGCTGGTGGATACATGACCTCTGACCCTGCAGGAGCGTTTCAAATGTGGCATGTAGCAAAAACATGAATCTATAAATAGAGAATATAGTGATTGCTAAGTTTCAGGTGTATTTAAAGTAAGTCATACAATAAGAATATGTTTTAGAAGGAGTCTGCAACATAATAAATATGGTTTTTGTCATTATATAAACATGAATAGTAATGTCGACCACCACTGACAGGACAAATCATTTAAATAAACAATATATGGAACTTAAAACCAGACAAATATAGTACAATAACTGCATGTTTATTAAATATACCTTGAAAGGGATCACTCATCTACAACAGGAGATAAACAATAATGAAATTATTTTAAAGGTATGTGGGAGTAATTTCAAAATATTGACAAAAATATATGAATGTAAGCCAGAGGTGCCAAAGTTTCTACACTGAGGGCCACACACTGAAAAATCAATACATGTTGGGGACATTTTGATATTTTAAATTTTAAATTCCATTAGAATATATACATTTTTTTTTTACCTTTATGGGTCCCTCAAGTTTGGTCCCGGGGACCCTTAAGGGTCTCAGTCATATTTTTTTTTTTTAAATAAGTAGTATTTTTCCACGCTTAAATCTCTAGATCGACTTCATATCTGTTGATATAAAGTTTACAAATTTTTTTATGTTTAATGCCCTTTTTGTAGAAGAAAATTCAGTTTTTTATGGGAAAAACACATTTGCTAAATTCTCCCCTCCAACATTTTTCAAGGTGGAATATTTGATGTGAAGTATTTGAAGTCTTAAATAGGTCAATAATTCATAAAATTAACTTTAATTTTGATTCATTTGAATTAAAAAAAAAAATCCCACTTAAATTTTTGAAAGGGCCCAACTCATAAAAGTGATAAAATTAAGTCATACATTATTTTTGTTTTGTTACTTTTCTACGCCTGAATCTCTAGATCAACAAATCCATCTGTTGATTATAATTTGCTATTATTTTTTTATGTTTGTTTTATGCTCTTTTTGTCATAGACAACTTTTCATGGTTGAAAGTGGAATGTTTGATGTGAAGTAATTAGAGGCTTCAAGATAATAATAATTCATAACTTTAATATTGATGGCAAAAACTCAAAATATGCTAAATCTCCCCCTCGGCCCCCAACTATTTTTTCAAAGTGGAATATTTGATGTGAATTAATTGGGGCCCTAAACAGGTCAATGATTCATAACAACATTGATTTTGAGTCATTTGAATTTTACAAGCAATGACAGTTGGAGAAAAAAAACCCACAAACATTTTCAGAGATCTAAAAGAGCCCAACTCATAAAAGTGTTAAAAAATAAGTCATGCATTATTTTTATTTTGGTACTTTCAACGGCTAAATCTCTAGATGAACTGTTGATTATAATTTTTTTTATAATAGCAGCGGTTCACTTCTTTTTACACTTGCAACAATGTCAAAAATGGAGATTAAGTGAGGTTCATCTGTACCGTGACGGGACTTCGCATTAACTTGTCATCATTACGCATTAAAATAAAACTTGTTTATGTTTATAAGCCGAATCACCGACACAGGAAATAAAATACATGAATAAATGCGCGATAAAAAATAACTGTAAACATTTTTTTTTTAATCAAGCAAAGTGTCCTGCACATTTCTCTGATTGCATATTTAATATTTGACGTTTAAAATAAATAATTTAAACTACCTTGAACACTGGAAACATAGCATTTGTTTCATATGGAGGGCCAAATCTGACAAAATTAAATAAATACATCTTAAAATAATTACTTTAATGTGTCAATAATTAATTATAATTGGAATTAAATATATGAATGTGTTATTAAATGTGTCATAATATATATATATTGTAAAATTACTTTCAATCATTTACTGAATTAATTTAATAATTTCACAATTTAATTAATTATTTCAAGATTTATTATAATATATAATATTTCGTTATTTAATTAATTATTGAATTCCCTATTTCAGGATTCAATGATTCAATTACGTAATGGCACATTTACGTATGTAATATCTAAAGATGTATTTATTTATTTAAGTTTGTCCCATTTGGCCCTCCATAGTTGCATGCCCTCACTTCCTAAAATGACATTTTACCATAAAATATAATCATTTTCAAAAATTATTCAAAAATAATGCATTTTTTACATTTGTGTTAGTACTTATGTTCTTAAATTGAAAAAAAAAGAAAGAAAGACTGGTTAAATTAACAATTTAGTAGTCTTGTCCCTGGGTTTTCACTCACTCCTGTTGCCCTTTTAAAAACGTAGAATATTCCATATTCTATCATCTAAATGAAGTTAGATCATTCAGATTAAACAAAAAGTAAATATATATTTTTATTTGTTTGTATATTTCATGATATTTCAGCAATTACTGCAGCGTCTTAAAATAAAAAAAATACAATTTTATGATGTTATGTTTATTTTTTTTAAATATTTCTAATGATATTAATGTGGCTATATTACCTAATAAAGACTTGTTCCCGTCACTTTCAGCCATGTATCTCATCTCCGGCTTAGGAACCTTGTTCAAAAATTAAATAAAGCCGATACACATTTTGAGTAGTTCAATACTTTTAGATTCAGATTTCAAAACAGATTATTTTTTCCAGAGTTAAATCAAGCAAAGGGAAGCGTTCTAATGGAACGGTCCTTTTATGTTTTTCTAAGCAATGATTAAACGGTCCATCTAATACTGACAACATTGGCACTTATCCATCCATTTTCTACCGCTTGTCCCTTTTGGGGTCGCGGGGAGTGCTGGAGCCTATCTCAGCTGCATTCGGGTGGAAAGCGGCGTACACCCTGGACAAGTCGCCACCTCATCACAGGGCCAACACAGATAGACAGACAACATTCACACTCACATTAACACACTAGGGACCATTTAGTGTTGCCAATCAACCTCAACATTGGCACTTATTTCATAGTTATTTCATTTTGGAACGCCCACTTTTAAATGTGGGCGGGCCCTGCAACAGCCTGCTGACGTCACCTACAGAAGATTGGAGGCAATTTCATTTGTTTTAGTAGCGTCTTTATCCTGAATCATGATATTTTTGCACAGAATTTGAAAGGAATGCTGAAATATGTCTGCCAGATGCATTGTTGCAGGATGTAGCAATACAACTAAAGTATGGACCTCTCCTGTCAAATTGACTCGTGCAAAATGGGACGGACTAAGAGAGAGAAGTGTAATTTGCAACTATCATTTTAATGATTCTGACTTCTAAGAAGAAATGTTTTGGTTGGAGTTTGAATACATCTTTAAATAATTACTTTAATGTGTCCAAAGAAAATTATAATTGGAATTAAATATGTAAATGTGTCAATAATGTATTTTTAAAATTACATTCAATCTCTCAATTAATAATTTATTTAATTATTTTACAATTTAATTAATTTTATTCTTTATTAAAGGTTTGAATGGAAATTTTTGGGAAAGAAAACTCAAGCAAAACGTGATCCTGATAATCAGGAGCACCCTCGAGGGGAGAAATACTGAGTCAGACCCTGCAAGAAGCAAGAAGAAGGTAAGACGCTAGTGTTTGATTTTGTGTCCTCTTCTACTGATGTTTTCCTGAATATTGAAAGAGCACAAGGAAACACAGGTTTTGGTGTCTATGGAAGACCAGGGAAGTTAGTAAACAATGTTTTTTTTTTTACATTTATTTTTTGCTCATAATGTTAATTATATCAATTTTGAAGTAATCATGCAATTAGACTTAGACTTCCTTTTTATTGTCATTCAAATTTGAACTTTACAGCACAGATAAGAACGAAATTTCGTTACATAAGCTCATGGTAGTGCAGGATAAAAAAGCAATAAGGTGCATATATAAATAAATAAATATATTTAAATAATATATATATAATATATATATATATATATATATATATATAAAATAAATAAATATATATAACATATATAAATAAATAAATAAATATATATAACATATAGGGGAATAAGCGGTAGAAAATGGATGGATGGATGGATGGATATAACATATATAAATGAATAAATAAATAGATTACTGTACAGATAAATATATTGCACTTTTTCACATGTGTCCACGTTTATGGATGTATGTTATATTGTCTTTTTTATTCCAGCGAGTTAATCCATTTTGGGGGGAGTTGAGGGGATAATTTAATTATGATGCGTTCAAGAGTCTTACGGCTTGAGGGAAGAAGCTGTTACAGAACCTGGAGGTTCTGCTTCGGAGGCTGCGGAACCTCTTTCTAGAGTCCAGCAGTGAAAACAGTCCTTGATGAAAATAATAATTCTCATGTCTTTATCCACATTATGCAGGTTTATGTCCGAGAGGGGCCGCCATATCGATGAAAAGGGCTGTTCCAACTACCAATTATTCAAAAACTAATGGAAGTTATGGTAAACGACAGCCAGGAGTAAAAAAAACACATCAAGAGAACTTGTGAGTGAAATTCCACTCATCTGAACGCCATGGTTCTTTTAATTATTTTCACATTTATATGAAACCTAAACATGTTAATGTGATACTAAAGCGATGGGTTTGACCCTGGAACAGATTATTTATGCTTCCTCAATATGGGATTGATTGTTTGCAAATAGAAACACATTGGAAGTGGACCATTTTATATTCAAATGATTCAATGACTGCACTATGAACAACACAATTAACCCAGTTTCTAGGACCTAATACAAACCCTGTTTCCATATGAGTTGGGAAATTGTGTTAGAAACGGAATACAATGATTTACAAATCATTTTCAACCCATATTCAGTTGAATATGCTACAAAGACAACACATTTGATGTTCAAACTGATAAACATTTTTTTTGTGTGCAAATAATCATTAACTTTATAATTTGATGCCAGCAACACTTGACAAAGAAGTTGGGAAAGGTGGCAATAAATACTGATAAAGTTGAGGGATGCTCATCAAACACTTATTTGGAACATCCCACAGGTGAACAGGCAAATTGGGAACAGGTGGGTTCCATGATTGGTTATAAAAGTAGATTCCATGAAATGCTCAGTCATTCACAAACAAGGATGGGGCGAGGGTCACCACTTTGTCAACAAATGCGTGAGTAAATTGTTGAACAGTTTAAGAAAAACCTCTCTCAAGCAGCTATTGCAAGGAATTTAGGGATTTCACCATCTACGGTCTGTAATATCATCAAAGGGTTCAGAGAATCTGGAGAAATCACTGCACGTAAGCAGCTAAGCCCGTGACCTTCGATCCCTCAGGCTGTACTGCATCAACAAGCAACATCAGTGTGTAAAGGATATCACTACATGGGCTCTGGAACACTTCAGAAACCCACTGTCAGTAACTACAGTTGGTCACTACATCTGTAAGTGCAAGTTAAAACTCTCCTATGCAAGGCGAAAACCGTTTATCAACAACACCCAGAAACGCCGTCGGCTTCGCTGAGCCTGAGCTCATCTAAGATGGACTGATACAAAGTGGAAAAGTGTTCTGTGGTCTGACGAGTCCACATATCAAATTGTTCTGGAAACTGTGGACGTCGTGTCCTCCGGACCAAAGAGGAAAAGAACCATCCGGATTGTTATAGGCGCAAAGTTGAAAAGCCAACATCTGTGATGGTATGGGGGTGTATTAGTGCCCAAGACATGGGTAACTTACACATCTGTGAAGGCGCCATTAATGTTAATGTAAAGGTTTTGGAGCAACATATGTTGCCATCCAAGCAACGTTACCATGGACGCCCCTGCTTATTTCAGCAAGACAATGCCAAGCCACGTGTTACATCAACGTGGCTTCATAGTAAAAGAGTGCGGGTACTAGACTGGCCTGCCTGTAGTCCAGACCTGTCTCCCATTGAAAATGTGTGGCGCATTATAAATAAATAATAAATGATAAACGGGTTGTACTTGTATAGCGCGTTTCTACCTTCAAGGTACTCAAAGCGCTTTGACACTACTTCCACATTTACCCATTCACACACACATTCACACACAGATGGAGGGAGCTGCCATGCAAGGCGCTACCAGCACCCATCAGGAGCAAGGGTGAAGTGTCTTGCTCAGGACACAACGGACATGACGAGGTTGGTACTAGGTGGGGATTGAACCAGGGACCCTCGGGTCGCGCACGGCCACTCTTCCACTGCGCCACGCCGTCCCTTATGAAGCCTAAAATACCACAACGTAGACTCCTGGACTGTTGAACAACTTAAGCTGTACATCAAGCAAGAATGGGAAAGAATTCCACCTGAGAAGCTTAAAAAATGTGTCTCCTCAGTTCCCAAACGTTTACTGAGTGTTGTTAAAAGGAAAGGCCATGTAACACAGTGGTGAACATGCCCTTTCCCAACTACTTTGGCACGTGTTGCAGCCATGAAATTCTAAGTTAATTATTATTTGCAAAAAAAAAATAAAGTTTATGAGTTTCAACATCAAATATGTTGTCTTTGTAGTGCATTCAATTGAATATGGGTTGAAAAGGATTTGCAAATCATTGTATTCCGTTTATATTTACATCTAACACAATTTCCCAACTCATATGGAAACGGGGTTTGTATACCCATCTTGCCTTTAAAAAAAAAAAGTGCCCAAACCAGACTAGAGGAATGCAGCAAACATTTGACCCGCGACACACTTCCCGGGCGTGAAGTTGACAAATGTTCCCCGCGTTAACGACACTTACTGTGAGGACATTTGCTCGCTCTCCCCTGGGAACGCCTGGAAGTGTGATAGTGGTTCTGATGGCGGCTCGAGAGAAGTCCAAAGTTGTCGGGTGGACGTTTGCACCAGCGAGAAAAGTGCTGACCCCCGTGTGGACCCCTGTAATCTTTGGGGACCCCCAGCATGACGAGCACGCCTAATAGCAACACCAGCAGGCATGAAATTCGCATAGTGAGGAGCGGCAACAAGAAGAAAAATGGCAGCTTGGGCTCCTGCAAAGAACGTCAATCCGATTCCATGATGTTACCCGGAATGTTCCTACCAAGAGTCCTTCATGCTAACTGACAATGTTTCCCTTCCTAAAGCACGATGGCATCTTAATGAGGGCACGTTTAGATACCAAGTAGCAATGGTAGAGCCCGCACCCCCTTTTAGATCTCAGCACCTCAATGAGGAGATTGTCTCCTTTCGGGGACCTCTTCGTTAAATATTCCCAGGGAGCGTTTTTAAGGACGTTCCATCTTTTCTTATGATGTTTCTATGCACGCGATCTTGCAGCCTCCATGCTGAGTCGCCATTCACGCGTGTTGGAACGCCGCACAAAACCCGGGGCCTCCTCGGCAAAAGAGGTGACGGGGTGACGGGAAAGGAGCCCACATTCTCCTCAGCTGCCGAAGACTAAGACGATTTAACGGCTTTCATTCCCATCTCGCTCAAACTCCAAACGGGCACAAAAGGCCTTTGAGGTGCTCTTGTTAGCGGAATATGAAAGGTTGCGTTTATTTGATGCATAATGAACATCACATGTTTACTAAACTTGCCCCGAAAAGGAGTAGGTAGAAGCAGAGTTGATTTAGTTGGTAGTTTGGTAAACGTCCTGTGTGTAATTTGTGTAATTTTATTTTTCATTCAAATGACATTTCTCCCAAATACTGTGTGTGTTTAGTTTTAAAACGGTTTTGAACGGGGACAGACAAAGGGAACAGAGGAAAAAAAACAAAAAACGTTGAAGAATATGTTTATTTTTAATAGCTGAAAAAGTTTTCTACAAAATTTATTACACGATATAATTGTTACCGTATTACAAAATTAAACAAGTAACAACAAAAGCTCCGGAAAAATAAAACACACAAATAATTAAAAATGTATTAGAGAAATAAATAAGGAAGTACGAATTGACAGAAATATTGGATTGAAAAAAAAAAGGACATGTTATGTGAAAAATAATATTTTAATTGAATTGAATTAAACAAAACAGATTGAAGAATAGATCATAGGTATTAGGTAGTACAAACCCCGTTTCCATATGAGTTGGGAAATTGTGTTAGATGTAAATATAAACGGAATACAATGATTTGCAAATCATTTTCAACCCATATTCAGTTGAATATGCTACAAAGACAACATATTTGATGTTCAAACTGATAAACTTTTTTTTTTTGTTGCAAATAGTCATTAAGTTTAGAATTTAATGCCAGCAACACGTGACAAAGAAGTTGGGAAAGGTGGCAATAAATACTGATAAAGTTGAGGAATGCTCATCAAACACTTATTTGGAACATCCCACAGGTGTGCAGGCTAATTGGGAACAGGTGGGTGCCATGATTGGGTATAAAAACAGCTTCCCAGCTCAATCTTTCACAAGTAAGGATGGGGCGAGGTACACCCCTTTGTCCACAACTGCGTGAGCAAATAGTCAAACAGTTTAAGAACAACGTTTCTCAAAGTGCAATTGCAAGAAATTTAGGGATTTCAACATCTACGGTCCATAATATCATCAAAAGGTTCAGAGAATCTGGAGAAATCACTGCACGTAAGCGGCATGGCCGGAAACCAACATTGAATGACCGTGACCTTCGATCCCTCAGACGGCACTATTTCAAAAACCGACATCAATCTCTAAAGGATATCACCACATGGGCTCAGGAACACTTCAGAAACCCACTGTCACTAAATACAGTTGGTCGCTACATCTGTAAGTGCAAGTTAAAACTCTCCTATGCAAGGCGAAAACCGTTTATCAACAACATCCAGAAACGCCGCCAGCTTCTCTGGGCCCGAGATAATCTAAGATGGACTCATGCAAAGTGGAAAAATGTTCTGTGGTCTGACGAGTCCACATTTCAAATTGTCCATCCAGACTGTTATCGACGCAAAGTTGAAAAGCCAGCATCTGTGATGGTATGGGGGTGTATTAGTGCCCAAGACATGGGTAACTTACACATCTGGGAAGGCGCCATTAATGTTGAAAGGTAGATACAGGTTTTGGAACAACATATGTTGCCATCTAAGCGCCGTCTTTTTCATGGACGCCCCTGCTTATTTCAGCAAGACAATGCCAAGCCACATTCAGCACGTGTTACAACAGCGTGGCTTCGTAAATAGAGTGCGTGTTCATGTTCTCCCCGTGATTGCGTGGGTTCCCTCCGGGTACTCCGGCTTCCTCCCACCTCCAAAGACATGCACCTGGGGATAGGTTGATTGGCAACACTAAATTGGCCCTAGTGAGTGAATGTGAGCGTGAAAGTTGTCTGTCTATCTGTGTTGGCCCTGCGATGAAGTGGCGACTTGTCCAGGGTGTACACCGCCTTCCGCCCGAATGCAGCTGAGATAGGCTTCAGCGCCCCCCCCGCGAACCCTGGGGGGAAATTCAGCGTCACAGTTCGCTCACAATAAACACTTAGGTCTTTTTTACATGTGAATAATATAAATACAGTCTATTATACAGCATTATTCACATGTGAATGATATAAATACAGTTTCTAATAATATAAATACAGGTCCTGTTCTGTCTCCTTGTAATGTTTGTCGGATCTTGAATGGGATTCTGATGAAAATCTTAATTTCCCCTCTGGGATTATTAAAGTATTTCTGATTCTGATTCTAAAACATGCTTGCTAGGCTAATTGGAGACTCTGTGATTAGCTGGCGACCCAAAGTCAGCTGGGATAGGCTCCAGCTCACCTGTCACTCTAATGAGGACAATCATTATAGGAAATTGATTTATTATATGCTGGTTAACTTCTTTTTACACTTGCATGACTGTTTGAATGCCACTTCAAACATTGCCTGTACCGGTACAGTTAAATGATTTATTATGGTGACAGTTTGACCCTGGAACTGAATTAGAGATGTCCGATAAATGCGTTAAAATGTACCGGGTAATATCGGAATTTATCGGTATCGTTTTTTTTTTTTATTATCGGTATCGTTTTTTTTTTGTTTTTTTTTAATTAAATCAACATAATAAACACAAGATACACTTACAATTAGTGCACCATCCCCAAAAACCTCCCTGCCCCATTTACACTCATTCACACTCTTTCACACAAAGGGGTTGTTTCTTTCTGTTATTAATATTCTGGTTCCTACATTATATATCAATATATATCAATACAGTCTGCAAGGGATACAGTCCGTAAGCACACATGATTGTGCGTGCTGCTGGTCCACTAATAGTACTAACCTTTAACAGTTAATTTTACTCATTTTCATTAATTAATAGTTTCTATGTAACTGTTTTTATATTGTTTTACTTTCTTTTTTATTCAAGAAAATGTTTTTAATTAATTTATCTTATTTTATTTTATAAATTTTTTTAAAAAGTACCTTATCTTCACCATACCTGGTTGTCCAAATTAGGCATAATAATGTGTTAATTCCACGACTGCATATATCGGTTGATATCGGTATCGGTAATTAAAGAGTTGGACAATATCGGAATATCGGATATCGGCAAAAAGTCATTATCGGACATCCCTAAACTGAATAATTCTCAATCTTCATCCTACTGTGTTCCTATTATCATTCAAAATAGATCATCTTCTCCCCAGTCAGCAATGCTAAACTAACAGGGAATTTCCAGCCTCAGCGACATTTAGTCAACAGACTAATGTGTCTCACTTTACGACTTCCTGGATGGGAAGTTTGTTTGATTTATACGCGCGGCCGTGACAGTCTGGCGTGGACGAGAGAGAGAGACGCCCGACGAGGACAAGAAGAAGAAGAAGAAGCTGAGGCAGACATTAATTAGAGGCGGGAGGAAGGAGACAGGCGATGACCTTCGGAGGATAGATCATATTGCTGTTGGAGGGCCGCAGCTAAAAGAGGCAACAAATCATCTCTGATTGCACGACGAGGGAGCGTTTGAAGCACCTCCGGCAAAGAAAAGGAAAAAAAAAAGCTGCAGATTAGAAATGTGCAAAGTGACTGTAACACCTCCTCAAAGTGTTTACCAGTACAGCGGTACATCGGTTTCCGTTGTAGAGGGTTCAAATCTTATACAAACCCCGTTTCCATATGAGTTGGGAAATTGTGTTAGATGTAAATATAAACGGAATACAATGATTTGCAAATCCTTTTCAACCCATATTCAGTTGAATGCACTACAAAGACAAGATATTTGATGTTCAAACTCATAAACTTTATTTTTTTTTTGCAATTAATAATTAACTTAGAATTTCATAGCTGCAACACGTGCCAAAGTAGTTGGGAAAGGGCATGTTCACCACTGTGTTACATGGCCTTTCCTTTTAACAACACTCAGTAAACGTTTGGGAACTGAGGAGACACATTTTTTAAGCTTCTCAGTTGGAATTCTTTCCCATTCTTGCTTGATGTACAGCTTAAGTTGTTCAACAGTCCGAGGGTCTCCGTTGTGGTATTTTAGGCTTCATAATGCGCCACACATTTTCAATGGGAGACAGGTCTGGACTACAGGCAGGCCAGTCTAGTACCTGCACTCTTTTACTATGAAGCCAGGTTGATGTAACATGTGGCTTGGCATTGTCTTGCTGAAATAAGCAGGGGCGTCCATGGTAATGTTGCTTGGATGGCAACATATGTTGCTCCAAAAGCTGTATGTACCTTTCAGCATTAATGGCGCCTTCACAGATGCGTACCGTATTTTTTGGAGTGTAAGTCGCACCGGAGTATAAGCCGCACCTGCCAAAAATGCATAATAAAGAAGGAAAAAAACATATATAAGTCGCACTGGAGTCCGGCCAAACTATGAAAAAAACTGCGACTTATAGTCCGAAAAATACGGTAAGTTACCCATGTCTTGGGCACTTATACACCCCCATACCATCACAGATGCTGGCTTTTCAACTTTGCGCCTATAACTATCCGGATGGTTCTTTTCCTCTTTGGTCCGGAGGACACGACGTCCACAGTTTCCAAAAACAATTTTAAATGTGGACTCGTCAGACCACAGAACACTTTTCCACTTTGTATCAGTCCATCTTAGATGAGCTCAGGCCCAGCGAAGCCGACGGCGCTTCTGGGTGTTGTTGATAAACGGTTTTCGCCTTGCATAGGAGAGTTTTAACTTGCACTTACAGATGTAGCGACCAACTGTAGTTACTGACAGTGGGTTTTTGAAGTGTTCCTGAGCCCATGTGGGGATATCCTTTACACACTGATGTCGCTTGTTGATGCAGTACAGCCTGAGGGATCGAAGGTCACGGGCTTAGCTGCTTACATGCAGTGATTTCTCCAGATTCTCTGAACCCTTTGATGATATTACGGACCGTAGATGGTGAAATCCCTAAATTCCTTGCAATAGCTGGTTGAGAAAGGTTTTTCTTAAACTGTTCAACAATTTGCTAACGCATTTGTTGACAAAGTGGTGACCCTCGCCCCATCCTTGTTTGTGAATGACTGAGCATTTCATGGAATCTACTTTTATACCCAATCATGGCACCCACCTGTTCCCAATTTGCCTGTTCACCTGTGGGATGTTCCAAATAAGTGTTTGATGAGCATTCCTCAACTTTATCAATATTTATTGCCAGCTTTCCCAACTTCTTTGTCACGTGTTGCTGGCATCAAATTCTAAAGTTAATGATTATTTGCACAAAAAAAATGTTTATCCGTTTGAACATCAAATATGTTGTCTTTGTAGCATATTCAACTGAATATGGGTTGAAAATGATTTGCAAATCATTGTATTCCGTTTATATTTACATCTAACACAATTTCCCAACTCATTTGGAAACAGGGTTTGTAAAAACCTCACTATTTTTTTTTTTACATAAATCCAATTTATCCGATACCCCAAAATGCTAACACACTAGCCAATAATTATCAATTTACATGCAGAGAAACAATGCAAAATGCATATAAATGACAAATGAAATGGATAAATTCACCATCACTTTTACCGTTGTTGAAAACTGTTGATAAGCACTTTAATACTTTGCAACAACTTCTTTTTTGCATGCTACAGTGTTTCTCACCTTCTTTATCAAAGTGCTTGTTATATCCAAAAAGACACGGCTTCACGACTTTGTTTACATCTACTGATGCAATTACACGCACGCGCTAACAAGTCACAATGTTGTGACTATGTGCTGTCGTAGGTGTTGCTCCAAAGTGCCTGGTCGCCCCACCTCAGCATGAAACACAAGGGGGAACTACCGGTAATCACATTTTTAACCGTAGATATACAGTACAGGCCAAAAGTTTGGACACACCTTCTCATTTTAATGTGTTTTCTTTATTTTCATGACTATTTACATTGTAGATTGTCACTGAAGGCATCAAAACTATGACACCTGTGAAGTGAAAACCATTTCAGGTGACTACCTCTTGAAGCTCATCAAGAGAATGCCAAGAGTGTGCAAAGCAGTAATCAGAGCAAAGGGTGGCTATTTTGAAGAAACTGGAATATAAAACATGTTTTCAGTCATTTCCCCTTTTTTTGTTAAGTACATAACTCCACATGTGTTCATTCATAGTTTTGATGCCTTCAGTGACAATCTACAATGTAAATTGTCATGAAAATAAAAAAAAAACAGATTGAATAAGAAAGTGTGTCCAAAGGTTTGGCCTGTACTATACATTGATTAGATATGTCACGCCGTGCCTATAGAGAGTGTAAGCTAGTAGTGCCAAAGTAACAAAGTATTCCATCGTTGTATATATATATATATATATATATATATATATATATATATATATATATATTGTATAATTATACATAAAAAAATTCTTATTAAAACTATAGAATTTTTTTGCCCGACTTGAACCATTTGATACTTAAAAAAATAACAAATAAGACTTTCAAAGTACAACATATAAAACACTTTGACCAATACTGGAAAATAAGAGCAGACAAAATATGGGATAAAAAGACAAGATTTTAGGAAAAAAAAAAATAAATAAATAGTGGAGTTATCTGGCCATGCAGCTAATTAATTTTAGTCAATAAGACATCCTAAATTAAAATTTGTATATCTAGAAATAAGCAGGACTTTTAAGATAGAAATAAGTATTTTATTCTGAAAACAAGCATTAATCTACTTGCAATTGTTAAGTTAAGTAAACATACCTCGGATTGTTGCAGTATCTTTAAACAAGATTTCCTATGTGGGGAAAAGCTAAATGTTTTATTTGAATGGTTATTTTCTAAATTTTAACATTTTTAAACTACAATAGACAAAATATAATTATTCCTGATACAACTAAGATATGTGCTGATTACTTTTAAATCAGGATTAGTGGCTACAATGAGCGTGTCTTGCAGTGCAAAGCTTTTCAAAGCGGGGTTTGAAGCAGGATACTGCATGATACTGATAAAGCACCCCACTATTTGAGAAGGACTGCTGTATATCTACGATTGTAGCTGTCGCTAAGGCGACAGTGCAAGACCAGGCTCTCGACAACATATTGTTTGGCGTTCAGTGACACTCTGGAAACACAGACTTTCAGGCTCTGGCTGACTTTGATTGGACTGTTGCTGTATGATACCATTTTTTTAAAAAGAAGCACAGAGACTGTACTAAAAGCAAGACATATGTGTATGAAAAGCAAGGTGGCACTGTAAAAGAAAATATCAGTAAATGTGAGGAAGGGGGTGTCCATGCAGTACAAAGGCGGATGAGGCGATAAACAGGCTGTTGCTTTTCCGCTTGCCTGCGTGCGCTCAGTCCCTCTTTTTCCCCCTCACTGTCTTTTAAAAACAGGCCTCACATTAGCATCTGTTTAGCGTCAGCCCCAGACATGGCCTGTGGAGAAAGTTACTTTATAAAAAAGCTATCGCATAACATTCTGGCGGTCGCACTTTGTATTATTGACATCAATAAACCTGCAGGACGTCGTTGGATTTAGTCTCTCGCTTCTGCGCGAGCTTTCTGCAAGCTGCAGTTTATTAGGGGAGTGAGCTACTGAACATCAGTTCTTCTTTGTTTATTGCTAACAAGAAAATGTCCTACTCGGATGGCTTCTCTTTGTCTGACATAAGAAACAAGAGCATTGTGTTACAAAGACGCAAAAACGTGTCCGTTACTGTCCCACGGAAGAAGCACGATCCCAAAAGTCATAACCAAAGAGGCACTGATGCAAAGAGTACAATTGTCAAACTATGGCTTAAGCCTGTAAGCTCTTTAGCATTCCATGTTGCATGTCTGCATGAAAGGTGTCTCGGGGTTTTTTTTGGTTTGTTTTACGTCAAACAGGAAAAAACAGTTAAACTGTAGAGAAGCGAAACATTCAACTTTGTGGCCCACGGTTCATTTTTTATTGGCTCCCGATTAATTCTAAAGACAAAACAAACAGAATTAGACGTTACAACGACAACAAATGGAACTGGCCTAAATCCAGCCAACTTAAAAACAACTTGTGTGTTTTACTGCAGTGTTTCTTAACCGTAGGCCCACCAAAAAATATCGGTTTCTCAGCTGTGGTCCGAATGTGTACTCAGTTGTAATAAACTTTTCCACCACCTGTGGCAGTAATGACAATTTCAAACTAACAAAAGAAGTCTGGAGCTAAAGTCATAGAGACATTTCTTAAGCGCAAAAATTATGACTAATGTGGTGAAGCTGCGTATTCATTTGCAGTTTAGTTAAGAACCCTATTTGTTATTAATTTCAGCACAACATAATTGTATATAAATGTAGTTTTTGTCAGTTATTTATGAGTCCCTTCTTATGCAGTATATTTGATTAGTATTTATTTTTTTAATCAGCCTGACCTCAGTCCTATGTGTTACATAAATAATATTTGTGAGTAACACATGATTTCATATCATTTGACAAGGTGTTAAACCAGGGCTCCCCAAACTACGGCCCGCGACCCTGAGTCAAAAAGTAGAGATGTCCGATAAATGCGTTAAAATGTAATATCGGAAATTATCGGTATCGTTTTTTTTATTAACGGTATCGTTTAAATTTTTTTAATTTTTTTTATTATTATTATTTTTTTATTAAATCAACATAAAAAACACAAGATACACTTACAATTAGTGCACCAACCCAAAAAAACTCACTCCCCCATTTACACTCATTCACACTCATTCACACAAAAGGGTTGTTTCTTTCTGTTATTAATATTCTGGTTCCTACATTATATATCAATATATATCAATACAGTCTGCAAGGGATACAGTCCGTAAGCACACATGATTGTGCGTGCTGCTGGTCCACTAATAGTACTAACCTTTAACAGTTAATTTTACTCATTTTCATTAATTACTAGTTTCTATGTAACTGTTTTTATATTGTTTTACTTTCCTTTTTATTCAAGAAAATGTTTTTAATTTATTTATCTTATTTTATAATTTTTAAAAAAAAGTACCTTATCTTCACCATACCTGGTTGTCCAAATTAGGCATAATAATGTGTTAATTCTACGACTGCATATATCGGTTGGTATCGGTATCGGTTGATATCAGTATCAGTAATTAAAGAGTTGGACAATATCGGAATATCGGCAAAAAGCCATTATCTGACATCCCTATCAAAAAGTTTGGGGACCCTTATGTTAAACTATAAATAGGATATACATCTGTGGACAGCGACAGGTGAGTTGATGGCCCAGGTGGGCCTTGTTATCTAATCGCCTGTCGCCTTTATTAGCAGCAGCCGGCACGAGACACGTGGTTGGAGTTGGAGTGGGAGCCAGACAGAGCGAGAGAGACATGAACAAAGATGCAAATAAAACAGTGTTGTACCCTGAAATCCGGACTCTCGTGGCAGTGTGTGGTGGTCCGAGGAACCCACTAGAGGGCAACCTCTACAACATCATTATTGAATACGATTAAAATCAAGAGTAAGATGACTAATTCAGTGTTAATATTTGAGTGGGTCCCGGGCCCCTGTGTAGTAGAAAAGTTGGGCCCCAAGGTCAAAGAGGTAAAGAACCCCTGTCTTACTGTATTTGGTCGTTGATGATTTCTGTGTTTTCCGGTGCGCTGAAGCCCTTAAAAATGTTTCGGTTTATTCAATAAACATGAAAATTATAGTAAAGAATAATAAGAAAATAAATACTTCAAGGGGGTTATAAATTATCAGAGGTGGGTAGTAACGCGCTACATTTACTCTGTTACATCTACTTGAGTAACTTTTGGGATAAATTGTACTTCTAAGAGTAGTTTTAATGCAACATACTTTTACTTGAGTATATTTATACAGAAGAAACGCTCCATTTATCTACATTCAGCTCGCTACTCGCTACTGATTTTTATCGATCTGTTAATGCACGCTTTGTTTGTTTTGGTTTGTCAGACAGACCTTCAAAGTAGGATCTATCACATGCCTGCGTTTCACCAATCAAATACAGTCACTGGTGACGTTTGACTCCGTTTACCAATCAAACAGAGCCAGGCGGTCACATGATCAACTGCACATAAAGTTTCAGCGGCAACAAGCTTGAGCTTACATGAACTCAACCTCAAATTTGAGGAAGCACATCGCGGTAAGTAACGTTAGTAGATATTTTGGCAGTCACCGTAGGCTGATGTTAGCTTCCCTGCTATGAATCACTGTCAAATGTACATCGTGTGGGGACATTTATTAACGCACTGCAGCCTCACAGACAGAGACACACTCAAACACACACTCACACACACACTCACACATGCATACAAACACCAATCAGAAGTGCACAGTGTGTTCCCAGGTGCAGCCCACACCTATCAGTTTATGGTTTGCGTAAAGGCTAACTTGTTATTTTCCTTTGTAATCTCTGCCTACTGAGCCTATGGTGCTGTTAAGTTATTGTGGCTCAATTTGCCTTAATTTTTTTTATGTTAATATATTATTATTTAATATATATTATTGTTTTAGTTGCTTAAGAGATATTCCTGGCCCTGAATTTGCTCATTGCTATTTTTATGTTTTTGTGCATTATTTGTTGCTGTCATCATTAAACGAACAGGTTACTCATCAGTTTCTCAGTACTTGAGTATTTTTTTCACAACATACTTTTTACTTTTATATATTTGGGTGACTACTCCTTACTTTTACTTGACTAATACATCTCTAAAGTAACAGTACTCTTACTTGAGTACAATTTCTGGCTACTCTACCCACCTCTGTAAATTATACTAATTTGCTTAGTCAGTTATAACACAAATGTGTCTGGCTCAGATAGTTCACCATGAATTGATTGACATTATTGTATTGGTTTTAGTGTACTTAGTGTATAAATGTATCAAAGTGGCCCCCGCCTCCCTCAGTCTTTCAGTACGCGGCCCCCTGTGTTAAAGCAACAGAAAGGAACACCCTATAGTTGTTTAAAGTGTCTCTTACTCAGCGATGAAGCAAAATAACCGCATCAGAGCCTTAACAACAGATTGTGTTTTATTTAAAGTTTGAGCACCCCTGTGTTAAAGCAACAGTAGGGGATAGTTGTGTCGCTCACACGGCAATAAACAAAATAGCGGCTTCAGATTTAAACGAAACAATGACGCGGGAAAAAAAATACGCTAAAATGTGGCTTTTACAGGCAGTTTCAAGGGAGCTAATGTCCATTTTTTGGGTAATGCATTTGTTTAATAACAAAAGAAGCGCCGCCAACAAATGCTAACACGCTAAATGCTAACAAAAGTCAAAATATGTGGCAGATGCACAAGAGGTGTCCTGGCTGGTCCACCATCATTTACAGTAAAACCATTAAAACAGTGAGACGATAGTGTCATATTCTCCTTACCGCAATCCAGTGTGTGGTTAAAAAAAACGTGTTTTGAAGCTAGTCGTCTAAGATCCTATTTTTACATAATGTAGCTTTAAAAGGGAATGAAAACAAGCGAAAGTTGTCTGAGGTCCAAAAAATGGAAAGTTATTACTCAAAGAAACTTTATAGAAGAGTTTGATTCCCCCGTAGACAACCCTTTGACAGGACCACCGGGTCCGACATCAGAGTCCGAGCCACCCTCGCGTGCGGGAAAAGAAGCGATGGCGCTCCAAGCGTTCGCCGCCGCCGTCGCCTTGAGAAATGAAAACGCCACTTCTCTATTTCTTCCTCGCTGTGTGTCTGCATGCAGCTGCCAAAACAAACTGGCGCTGCGAAGGACGTGATAAATATGAGCGATGGGATATCTGCTGGCGCTGACCTCACACCACGCGACCCGGTCGGGGGAGCAGGTGCTGTGCAGATTTACAACCCCTGCTGACCCCCCCCCCTACCCCATTTACCACCTCCCACTGCCATCTGATGATATACTCCGTCACACTGCTGAGCGTGCACGACACCCCCCCGGCCCTCTTGCCTTGCATTGGCCTGAGCCCCAGCAGCAAGTCGACTACGTTTGAATCCTGTCACACCTATTAACAGCCGCCGTGATGTTACACACCCCATCAAGTCACTGTTGGAGTGCAGAGCGGCTTTAAGAGGCAACCAAGACGTCACTTTGGATGCTTCGGAAAATGAATGTCGTTTGAAACTACAAACCCCGTTTCCATATGAGTTGGGAAATTGTGTTAAATGTAAATATAAACGGAATACAATGATTTGCAAATCATTTTCAACCCATATTCAGTTGAATATGCTACAAAGACAACATATTTTATGTACAAACTGATAAACATTTTTTTTGTGTGCAAATAATCATTAACTCTAGAATTTGATGCCAGCAACACGTGACAAAGAAGTTGGGAAAGGTGGCAATAAATACTGATAAAGTTAAGGAATGCTCATCAAACACTTATTTGGAACATCCCACAGGTGTGCAGGCTAATTGGGAACAGGTGGGTGCCATGATTGGGTATAAAAACAGCTTCCCAAAAAATGCTCAGTCTTTCACAAGAAAGGATGAGGCGAGGTACACCCCTTTGTCCACAACTGTGTGAGCAAATAGTCAAACTGTTTAAGAACAACGTTTTTTCAAAGTGCAATTGCAAGAAATTTAGGGATTTCAACATCTACGGTCCATAATATCATCAAAAGGTTCAGAGAATCTGGAGAAATCACTCCACGTAATCTCTAAAGGATATCACCACATGGGCTCAGGAACACTTCAGAAAACCACTGTCACTAAATACAGTTGGTCGCTACATCTGTAAGTGCAAGTTAAAACTCTACTATGCAAAGCGAAAGCCATTTATCAACAACACCCAGAAACGCTGCCGGCTTCGCTGGGCCTGAGATCATCTAAGATGGACTCATGCAAAGTGGAAAAGTGTTCTGTGGTCTGACGAATCCACATTTCAAATTGTTTTTGGAAATATTCGACATCAAAAGAACCATCCGGACTGTTATAGGTGCAAAGTTGAAAATCCAGCATCTGTGATGGTATGGGGGGGCATTATTGCCCAAGACATGGGTAACTTACACATCTGTGAAGGCACCATTAATGCTGAAAGGTACATACAGGTTTTGGAACAACATATGCTGCCATCTAAGATGGTGCCATTGCACAAACAATAACACACCTTTTCAGTGTCTCCGTCTGTGTTTAATGAAAACTATTTGTTGATTACAAAACTTTATGGCCGTTAGCGAGGAAAAATCAATAAATTAGCCACAGCATTCTATAAGCCGCAGAGTTCAAAGTGAAGGAAAAGTATAGTCCGGAAAATATGGCAATAATAATTGTCATGAAAGGTCTTGACAGCGATGACGCGATGGAATTGCGTGTGTTTTTATATCAAACACAAGATAAAAAGAAAGGGAACGTTAACGCAGCACAAATTTTCATATATATATATATATATATATATATATATATATAATCCAGAACTCCTCTAAAGTTGCTTAAAACATCACAGTACAAACATCAGCCTTGAAATAATTATTGAACCCAAGGCTTTTTCATGACATACTGTGGTACTCGGGTTTTCTTACGCCCCACTTTTCATAGGATTCATTTTTTGACAAACATTTTCGGCATCATTTTGTCCTGGTTCATCAGTTCTTGTCCAGCCAAACATTGCACGAGACAAGCCAGTCTGTTTACCCATGGAGTCACCTGCCAAATCAACACTCCCACTTCCTAGTGACTCAATCTAGACTTTAAAAAAAATTGAGTATCATTGCATGATTAGCTACCATGGGGCAAAATAAAGTTGCGAGTGCCAGCACTTCAATAAAGAAGGTGAGTCACACTATGGAATTCAAGAAAAAAACTCTTGTGTGTTTACTTAATTTTTCCCAAGATGGCTTCCCAAGCTCCTTTGATCAAGCAGTTAAGGTATGAAAATAAAGTTCCTTGAATCTTTTCTCCCTTCCTCCCTCTCCGCTCATCGTCATCTTCGCCAGCAAGAGTCTTCAATAAAAGTAAAAGTAATGTTAAATATTAATTTATCCATCTCATTTGTCTTCTATACCAGTGTTTTTCAACCTTTTTGGAGCCAAGGCACATTTTTTTCATTGAAAAAATCCGGAGGCACACCACCAGCAGAAATCATTAAAAAATGAAACTCAGTAGACAATAAAAAGTCGCTGTCGCAATTGTTGGATATGACTTTAAACCATAACCAAGCATGCATCAATATAGCTCTTGTCTCAACGTAGGTGTACTGTCACCACCTGTCACATCACGCCCTGACTTATTTGGAGTTTTGTAGTGTTTTAGTTCTTGTCTTGCGTTCCTATTTTTGTGGCTTTTCCTATTTTGTTGGTATTTTCCTGTTGCAGTTTCATGTCTTCCTTTGAGCGCTATTCCCCACAACTGCTTTGTTAACGTGGACCCCGACTTAAACTGTCACGACATGGACTTTGACGCAGTTTCCTGCAAGGATTGCTTTCCCAAGATGCAAACGAACTGGACCGGACATGGTGTTAAAGGTAGATACATGATTTGATTAAGACTATAAAAAGGTACCAACGAAAAGCGAGCACAAAGCAGAGATACAAACTTGACTATGAAACAAAACTAGCACTTGGGCAAAACTATGGACATGAAATGAACAAAAACTTACGTGGCATGGCATGAAGCATAAACTATGGAAAACATGAATCTCATGGGTAGCATGGGTCGCGGAGGTAACAGAAGGTAATGTCGCCAGGCTGACTTCCTGGCAACTATCGGCTTAAATAATAGTGACATCATTAACAACAGGTGCGTGAGTCCAAGACGCGTGAAACAGGTGACACTAATGGTTGTCATGGTAACAAAACAATGGAGTGAAAACAGGAACCAAAAAGAGTCCAAAAACCAAACAGGACATAACTAAACAAAACATGATCACAGACATGACATAAACAAGTTGAAAAACTTATTGGGGTGTTACCATTTAGTGGTCAATTGTACGGAATATGTACTGTACTGTGCAGTCTACTAATAAAAGTCTCAATCAATCAATGTTTTAGCAATCAAGAATATTTAAGTTGTTGGTATCTTTTTTTGTGGGGACATTGTTGATTGTCATGTCATGTTCGAATGTACTTTGTGGACGCCGT
This sequence comes from Nerophis lumbriciformis, assembly GCF_033978685.3. NCBI lineage: Eukaryota > Metazoa > Chordata > Actinopteri > Syngnathiformes > Syngnathidae > Nerophis > Nerophis lumbriciformis. The sequence continues at coordinate 16,023,224 of NC_084564.2, read as the reverse complement.
CTCTGCTCCACACGCTGTAAGTCTTTGCTGTTGTTCAGCATTCTGTTTTTGTTTACTTTGTAGCCAGTTCAGTTATAGTTTTGTTCTGCATAGCCATCCCTAAGCTTCATTGCCTTTTCTTAGGGGCACTCACCTTTTGTTTATTTTTGGTTTACGCATTAGATACCCTTTTACCTGCACACTGCCTCCCGCTGTCGCATGCATATTGTGATCACGACAAACTATCGTCATCTCACACAACCTGTTCCCGACATCTACAAAGCAATTAACTACCGGCTGCCACCTACTGATATGGAAGAGTATTACATGGTTACTCTGCCGAGCTCTAGACAGCACAGACACAATCGGAACAATGATAACTGATACTGTGTGCACAATAATGATACAGTATCAACGACAATATCAACAAATGTTCTTTATCTGTTATATCTCCTTCTTTGCAAGGGTCAACAGAAAGTGACCGAGCATTAGCATCTTGGAAAAACACATTTACATGGGGTAATAAAATGCACCACTCAGCCCCTCTACCTTTTACCTCTTGCTCCCGCTCGCCTGAGATGCACCACTAATAGCCCCGTTTCCTGGCACGCTGCTAAGCTAAGCCTCGTGGATCAGGGAGATGAAAATGAGATTGGACTGGGAACAAGAATCTCTTCTCTGGGCTGCTTATGTTGTCCTTGCCAAGGCGGACAATGGGGGAATAAGGTGTGAGAGTACAGCTTGCACTTTGCTTGCCCTTGTTACATTGAGACTGATGACGCTCCACAAACTGATGCCCAGCACCGGCCTCCCAGAAGGGATTGCGTTCCATCCCATAGGTTCTTAATGTATGGCGTCTTAAGTGCAGCATTTTTCTGCAATGAGAGTCCTGGAAGACTTTCATCCGTCTGTTTGGCAGCAGCTATTGTACAGGTTCTCTACAGCAGTGTTTTTCAACCACTGTGCCGCGCACTAGTGTCGTGAGATACAGTCTGGTGTGCCGTGGGAGATTGTCTAATTTCACTTATTTGGGTTAAAAATAGGGATGTCCGATAATGGCTTTTTGCCAAGATCCGATATTGTCCAACTCTTTAATTACCGATACCGATATCAACCGATACCGATATATGCAGTCGTGGAATTAACACATTATTATGCCTAATTTGGATAACCAGGTATGGTGAAGATAAGGTACTTTTTTTTTTAATTAATAAAATAAAATAAGATAAATAAATTGAAAACATTTTCTTGAATAAAAAAGAAAGTAAAACAATATAAAAACAGTTACTAGTAATTAATGAAAATGAGTAAAATTAACTGTTAAAGGTTAGTACTATTAGTGGACCAGCAGCACGCACAATCATGTGTGCTTACGGACTGTATCCCTTGCAGACTGTATTGATATATATTGATGTATAATGTAGGAAGCAGAATATTAATAACAGAAAGAAACAACCCTTTTGTGTGAATGAGTGTGAATGGGGGAGGGAGGTTTTTTGGGTTGGTGCACTAATTGTAAGTGTGTCTTGTGTTTTTTATGTTGATTTAATAAAAAATAAAAATAATAAAATAATAAAAACGATACCGATGATAAAAAAAAAAAAACGATACCGATAATTTCCACTATTACATTTTATTTTATTTTATTTATTTATTGATTTTTTTGGGTTGGTGCACTAATTGTAAGTGTATCTTGTGTTTTTTATGTTGATTTAATAAAAAATAAAAATAATAAAATAATAAAAACGATACCGATAAAAAAAAAAACCCAATACCGATAATTTCCGATATTACATTTTATTTTATTTTATTTATTTATTTATTAATTTAAAAAAAATAAAAAATTCTGCACTAACCATTTTATTAGACCGTGTCTTACAGTACATTTTTATCTAGGTAAACAAAACAATAATAATACCGTATTTTTTGGACTATAAGTCGCAATTTTTTTTCATAGTTTGGCCGGGCTCCAGTGCGACTTATATGTTTTTTTCCTTTATTATGCATTTTCGGCAGGTGCGACTTATACTGCGGTGCGACTTATACTCCGAAAAATACGGTAATTCTCTCTAAGTTTGATAAAGACACCATTAAAAAAAAAAAGATTTATATTTTTCTCTTCCATTACCACCCAAGATTAAACAAACTCACTTTAAAACCATGTAGCACCATATAATGCCTTGCAAAGGTCTATATACACAAATGTAAAAAAACCCCCCAAAAAACTACTTCAATTTGTATCTGAAATCCCTAACAATTATAAAAACAAAAAATGCCCAAATTCTTTACTCATTCTGATATTACATTTTAAAGCATTTATCGCCGATATTATCGGACATCTCTAGTTAAAAATATTTTTTGCAAACCAGTAATTATAGTCTGCAAATGATGTGTTGTAGTTGAGTGTCGGTGCTGTCTAGAGCTCAGCAGAATAACCGTGTAATACTCTTCCGTATCAGTAGGTGGCAGCCGGTAGCTAATTGCTTTGTAGATGTCGGAAACAGCGAGCAGGTAAAAAGGTGTCTAATGCTTAAACCAAAAATAAACAAAAAGCGAGTGCCGCTAAGAAAAGGCATTGAAGCTTAGAGAAGGCTATGCAGAACAAAACTAAAACTGAACTGGCTACAAAGTAAACAAAAACAGAATGCTGGACGACAGCAAAGACTTACTGTGGAGCAAAGACGGCCAACAATGTACATCCGAACATGACATGACAATCAATAATGTCCCCACAAAGAAGGATAAAAACAACTGAAATATTCTTGATCGCTACAACAAAGTAGATGCGGGAAATATCGCTCAAAGGAAGACATTAAACTGCTACAGGAAAATACTAAATAAAGAGAAAAAAACACCAAAATAGGAGCGCAAGACAGGAACTAAGACACTACACACAGAAAAACATCAAAAAACTAAAAAAAGTCACGGCGTGATGTGACAGGTGGTGACAGTACAGCTACTTTGAGACAAGAGCTATATTGATGCATTCTTGGTTATGGTTCAAAGTCATATCCAACAATTGCGAGAACGACTTTTTATTGTCAATATCAGCTGCTGAGTTTCATTTTTTTATGTTTTCTGCTGGTGGTGTGCCTCCACATTTTTTCAATTAAAAAAATGTGCCTTGGCTCAAGAAATTTTGAAAAACACTGCTCTACAGGTTGTGGGTCTTCCATCATTAAGGTGCCTAGTTATACAAAAGTGACGTTTTAAAGATGTTTCGACAGCAATATGTGTCGCTAGAGCAGTGATTCTCAAACTGGGGTATTAGTGCGCAGGCTCCATCTAGTGGTACGCCAAAGAATCACTTAATTAAATATTCAAACACAGTGTTACTGTTCAAACTGTGTGTAATTTTGCTGTAACCACAAATATTAAATATACTTTTTATATACAACCTTTGCCTTGTTTAGGCCTACTACGCTACTGTATTTTAATGTTGGTCCTATTTATGATACTTGGAGAGCCAAGTGTTTTCTGAGGTGGTACTTGGCAGAGGTGTGGACTCGAGTCACATGACTTGGACTCGAGTCAGACTCGAGTCATGAATTTGATGACTTTAGACTCGACTTGACAAAATGTAAAAAGACTTGCAACTCGACTTAGACTTTAACATCAATGACTTGTGACTTCACTTGGACTTGAGCCTTTTGAATTGACATGACTTGCTACTTTCCCCAAAACCCAAAGATGAAAAAGTTATTCGGGAGCGCTCCGTATTTTTCATTGTGTACTTGTCTATCAGCGTTGCGTGTGTCAGCTGGTGTGCTCTCAGTACAACAGCCAATCAAATTAGATCTACTTTGTTTTCATCACACAGCATTCATCCAATCAAATTGCAGGACAACCAACAAAGAAGACATGTCCAAACCACACGCCAGTGAACAAAAAATGATACCTAAAATAATTTTGTTTGGGTATAAAAATTACGAGGTGGTCAACACAAAACGGTTTGCAGTATGCAACACATGCGGTTCGAAAATTACTGATGGAGAGGCAACAACTTCCAACTTCGTCCGGCATTTGAAGTTGCACAAAGAACGGTAAGTTTTGAATGTAAGATAACGTTTATTGGCTAAGTAACGTGACTTTTATTTGCTGTGTAGTTAAATCAGTGAGGCTGTAAACTCACTGCTAACGTTATAACGTTATTGCAAACACGGGAATCTGTTGCAGTTCACTACCTTATTCATACTTTTTGTTCAGTGATTTTTTTTAAGCAGGGTTACGTTAGTCAATATATCACACGTAACGTTAGACGGCGGTCAGCAGCGCCGCGTATTTTAGCCACCTAAAAAAAGACAAAAATAGTAAAATAAAGGTCAGTTAAAATGTATACTATATTATGAATATGTGTACCGTTTTAGCTAGCTTTCTGACATACTGTTGGTTGTTTACCTCAGCGGTCCCCAACCACCGGGCCGCGGCCCGGTACTGGTCCGTGTATCGATTGGTATCGGGCCGCACAAGAATTTTTTCTTTTTTTTTTCTTTTTTTAATTAAATCAACATAAAAAACACAAGATACACTTACAAGGAGTGCACCAACCCAAAACAACTCTCTCCCCCCTTTTGTTCTGGGCATTGAACATGAAGACTCTTCCTTCACTGTTCCGAGTGGCCATGAGAGTCTTGGCAGTGCCTGCCTCCAGTGCTCCAGTGGAGCGAGTTTTCAGCCATGGTGGCATCATACTACGCCCCCATCGTGCACAAATGACTGACAGACTCTTGGCTAATTTGGTCTTTTGCAAATGCAATGCAGCATAGGGCCCTGACATATAAAAAGTACAACTTTTTTGTTATGTTCACGTATATGTCATGTTTTTTCAATGTTAACACTTTTGTACAAATAAGTACATTTGCACTTTATTTTTCAATGTGTTTGTTCTGTAAAGGAATGAGTTAATGTTTAAAATGACTGGTTAATAGTGCTATTATAAAGTGCAATGTCAGCACAATTTTCTTTCCTGCAATTTAAAATGCACTTGTTTTAATAAATAAATACAGCGTTTGAAAAGCATACACAATCTGTGTTAATATATTAGTCTGTGGTTAAAAGGACTTGAAAGGACTCGAAACTCAAAATGCAGGACTTAGGACTTGACTTGAGACTTTCCAGTCTTGACTTTGGACTTGACTCGGGGCTTGCCTGTCTTGACTCGGGACTTGACTCGGACTTGAGGGCAAAGACTTGAGACTTACTTGTGACTTGCAAAACAATGACTTGGTCCCACCTCTGGTACTTGGTGAAAAAGGTTAAAGAACCACTGCTCCAAAGCAGTGTTTTTCAACCTTTTTTGAGCCAAGGCACATTTTTTGCATTGAAAAAACCCGGAGGCACACCACCAGAAGAAATCATTAAAAGACAAAACTCAGTTGACAATAAAAAGTCATTTGGATACGACTTTAAACCATAACCAAGCATGCATCAATATAGCTCTTGTCTCAAAGTAGGTGTACTGTCACCTGTCACATCACGCCCTGACTTATTTTGAGTTTATTGCTGTTTTCCTGTGTGTAGTGTTTTAGTTCTTGTCTTGCGCTCCTATTTTGGTGGCTTTTTCTCTTTTTTTTGGTATTTTCCCAAAGCAGTTTCATGTCTTCCTTTGAGCGATATTTCCCACATCTACTTTATTTTATCAATCAAGAAGATTTCAGTTGTTTTTATCCTTCTTTGTGGGGACATTGTTGATTGTCATGTCATGTTCGGATGTACATTGTGGACGCCGTCTTTGCTCCACAGTAAGTCTTTGCTGTCGTCCAGCATTCTGTTTTTGTTTACTTTGCAGCCAGTTCAGTTTTAGTTTCGTTCTGCATAGCCTTCCCTAAGCTTCAATGCCTTTTCTTAGGGGCACTCACTTTTAGCTTATTTTTGGTTTAAGCATTAGATACCTTTTTACTTGCACAATGCCTCCCGCTGTTTCCGACATCTACAAAGCAATTAGCTACCGGCTGCAACCTACTGATATGGAAGAGCTCAAGACAGCACCGACAATCAACAACAACACATTATTTGCAGACTACATTTACTGGTTTGCAAAAAATATTTTTAACCCAAATAGGTGAAATTAGATCATATCCCACGGCACACCAGACTGTACCTCACGGCACACTACGCGGCACAGTGGTTGAAAAACACTGCTCTAAAGCACCAAACGTGTGAACAATCTATCATCTCCCCCACCATGTGTAGCAGCTTTGTTGAAAAAAGAAAAAAAATCCCCAAAAATCAGGCTTCGCTACACATCATAAAGATGCGTTTCTTCAGCGAATAAGCTAACCTACTGTAGTATGATGTTATTGTAACTGTAATATTGTAACTAGGTTTGAGTATCGTTTCGATATAACAGTAAATTATAGTTTATCCCGTTCCGCCCCTGACCGTGGTAGACACATTTAAAAAAAAATAAAAATAAAAATAATATTCATTATAAATTGGATATTTTATCATTAGTTAGGGTAAAACAAATGTCCAAATACGGTTTTTAACATTAGGGGAGTCCTGTAGACACGAGACAACACCCACACTGCCACCTTTTCACTCCTTTAATCCAATATAGTAATGCTGCCTGCGGCTGACCCAATCAGTGGCCACGTTACTGATTGGTTTTGCTCTCATTTAGTGGATAATACTACTGTAGTATTGCTCTTTTTAGTTCAGGGCTATTCAACTACATCAGGGGTGTCAAACTTGTTTTCATTGGGGGCCACACCGCAGTCAAGGCTGCCATTAGAGAGCCGCTTGTAGCAGTAAAAATGTAATGAATTTGCCAATGAATTTAAATATTTTAAAAATGTTTTACGTAAAGAGTAAAAAAATCTGTGGATTTTACCACTGTTTTTTTTTTACAGAAAAAAACGGCCAGCGTAGTTGTTAGACTTTTACTGTAAAATATATGGTGTTTTTATTATTATTACTCTTTTTACAACATATCACTGTAAATAGAAATACAGTACCGCTGTTTAACTTTATTTTGGCAACACAGCTGCCAGTTTTTTACCATAATAAAATGTTGTACCATAAAATCATCAACCGTGGATTTTACCATGAATTGATTAACGTGGACCCCGACTTAAACAAGTTGAAAAACTTATTCGGGTGTTACCATTTAGTGGTCAATTGTACGGAATATGTACTGTACTGTGCAATCTACTAATACAAGTTTCAATCAATGTATCAAAAACAATTAAAAAAATGAAACCTGACAGCTCAGTCGACTTAATTTTACTGAAAAAAACCAAACATTGGTCGTTTTTTTTCAATTTACAGTAACATGTAATAGGACTCCTCTTCCTCCTATCCAGGAGATCGCAAAAAGCCGCTGCCTGACCAGGGCTCAGAAAATCTGCAAAGACTCCTCCCACCCCCACCAAGGACTGTTTTCACTGCTGGACTCTAGAAAGAGGTTCCGCAGCCTCCGAAGCAGAACCTCCAGGTTCTGTAACAGCTTCTTCCCTCAGGCCGTAAGACTCTTGGACGCATCATAATTAAATTATCCCCTCAACTCCCCCCAAAATGGATTAACTCGCTGGAATAAAAAAGACAGTATAACATACATCCATAAACGTGGACGCATGTGAAAAAGTGCTATATAGTTATCTGTACAGTAATGTATTTATTTTATATATATATATATATATATATATATATATATATATATATATATATATATATATATATATATATAAAATTTATATTTATATATATTTATTTATTTATATATGCACCTTATTGCTTTTTTATCCTGCTCTACCATGAGCTTATGTAACGAAATTTCGTTCTTATCTGTGTTGTAAAGTTCAATTTTTAATGACAATAAAAAGGAAGTCTAAGTCTAGTCTAGTCTAAGTCTAATATGCTGTAAAAAAAAAAAAACTCCCTAAATTTTGCAGTAAAATCTCTTAGTCATTTTTATAGAGTACAATTTGATGGATAACTTACTTCGAAATCATGAGTTAAGCAGATATTTAAGTATTTATTTGGAATTTGACCAAAAAAGTTACATAATATAATATTTGTTGCAATATTGGACACCATTTTTTCCCCCTGTCAAACTAGAAAAAAAAACCTTTATTAAGAAAATAAGAAAGTAAGGAAAGAAAATATAAGGTATTGACACATTATTTCCAGGCTTTTGCTGGCCATTTAAAATGACGTGGAGGGCCAGATCTGGCCTTCTGTTTGACACCTGGTAACTATTTCATGAAAAGGGCCCGCAGCTTCAAGAGCCTAAGGGTCGGACATCAGAAAGTGGCTGTTTCGTTAGAAAGTGCCTCCGCAGGTTATATTTCTTTGAGACTGCGTTTACTTAATCGCGAAGTAAACACATCGGCTTTCACACTGCACTGTCAATAAATTAATTATTCTGCCCTCCCTACTAGTTTCCAGCATGTGCAGCTAGTTAACAGAATGAAGAAAAAGAAGCTCTAGTTTTTGTTGAGGATTGATGTTCCTTTTTTTGAATGATTTTTCTTCCTTAGTTTTATTTCTTTACACTTCTTCCTTCATTTAGGTTTGTAAACATAAAATAAACATAACAAAAGTACAACGTCCATTGTGTATTTTATAGGGATGTTGATAAATGCTTTAAAATGTAATATCGGAAATTATCGGTATCGTTTTTTTATTATCGGTATCGTTTTTTTTGTGTTTTTTTTTATTAAATTAACATAAAAAACACAAGATACACTTACAATTAGTGCACCAACCCAAAAAACCTTCCTCCCCCATTTACACTCATTCACACAAAAGGGTTGTTTCTTTCTGTTATTAATATTCTGGTTCCTACATTATATATCAATATATATCAATACAGTCTGCAAGGGATACAGTCCGTAAGCACACATGATTGTGCGTGCTGCTGGTCCACTAATAGTACTAACCTTCAACAGTTGATTTTACTAATTTTCCTTAATTACTAGTTTCTATGTAACTGTTTTTATATTGTTTTACTTTCTTTTTTATTCAAGAAAATGTTTTTAATTTATTTATCTTATTTAATGAATTTTTTAAAAAGTACCTTATCTTCACCATACCTGGTTGTCCAAATTAGGCATAATAATGTGTTAATTCCACGACTGCATATATCGGTTTATTTCGGTATCGGTTGATATCGGTATCGGTAATTAAAGAGTTGGACAATATCGGAATATCGGATATTGGCAAAAAGCCATTATCGGACATCCCTAGTATTTTACATAAATAAAATAGGTTTATTGTTAATGTAGTCACACAAAAAACTACAAATGTTTTTCCATATAGAAATTACACAACATTCACACACCAAACATTGTATGTGACTTATCACTATTACCGTTGTTGCCCTCTACTGGTCAAATTTAGCACTACATGTATTAAACAAGGTTTGATCATTAGTCTCAGACAAAAAACAACAACTTGTTTTATTTTATTTTGCCTATTTATGGCCAAAGATACATAGAATATGCTTAGAAAAAAAAAAAAGTTTTAAAAGGTGCCAAATCGCTACGTTTCAAGCGGTGCCGGTACTAAAACGTGCCCGTAAAGGAGCACATAGAAATGTAGTCCAAAAACAAAGCACTTGTGAATTTTGCAACATGCAAGTTTCGAGAATAGTAATTTAAATACTAAAGTAATATAAATACATTTATAACAAAGTAGTACATTCACCAATATGAAGTAAAAACCAACAAATTATTACAGCAAAACTAGCAGCAATAAAATATTTTTTTTAAATTTTTTTATAAGATTTGACCGTACTTTAAGTGCATACGTCTACACCATTCAGGCAAAACTCATATTTAATACATGCGATAATGTCAATATTAGACAAGGATATTTGCTACTTAACCCTACATGCAAAAGTCATTAAAATTAAGTTTGTGTAAAGACCTGCTGTGTTGTAATTTTGATACTCAGAATTCCGATGTCCGTGAATGCACCTCGCCGTAAGTGTGATTGGTGCATATTTAATGAGGAAGTGTTGTGTTGCTGGTGCGGAGAGCAATGGAGAAAGGTTTGTTGGACCAGAGCACTTCTGTTGGCCTATTAAGGTTCAGCAATATATAATGTTTAAAAAGTGTGTCAGACTCTGTGTGCCTGTGTCAACACGCTGCATTATTTAAACCAGGAGTGTCCAAAGTGCGGCCTGGGGGTCATTTGCGACCCGCAAACCGAGTTTTGCATACTGTCGGAAAAAAAAAAAATAACAGTAAAAATGTCTTAGTCACCTATAATACAACATTTTGTCATGTATATAACATATGTTTTTAATTTTTTTTAATTAAAAAAAATACTTGTTGAAAAAATTAGAAGCTCCCGAAATAATGAAATAAAAAATATAAACAAAGTTTAGTGTGTTAATTAAACAATTAAAATAATACTAACTTATGAATTAATTAATTTAACAATAACAAACACTATTAAATGTTTATTAATATTAATGTGAACATTAATATTTTCGCACAGGCAGAATTTTTGCACAAATTAAGTTATGCAGTTAAAAAAAATGTTATTAAAAAAATAAAAATAAAATATTATCAATATTTTATTGTATTCTTATAGGTAAAAAAACAACACTGAAAATGTAAGAAAAAAGAGCAAACACATTTCAAAATTAATGAGAAAAAAATGAAATGTTCTAATAGTGTTCAATAATGATAATTATAATAATGATTATATTTATAATTATAATAATGATTATAATAATACTATATATAGTCACATACAACACAGAGCTGAAACAAAGGTTTGTCTTTACACACACACACACACACACGCACACGCACACATTAGTGTTACAACAATACCAATATTTTGGTAGCGGTACTAAAATGATTGCATTATTGAGTTTATTTGAACAAAAAAATCTTAGGGTACATTAAACATATGTTTCTTATTGCAGTTAAGTCCTTAAATAAAATAGTGAACATACAAGACAACTTGTCTTTTATTAGTAAGTAAACAAACAAAGGCTCCTAATTAGTCTGCTGACATATGCAGTAACATATTGTGTCATTTTCCATTCTATTATTTTGTCAACATTATTAAGGACAAGTGGTAGAAAATTTATTATTAATGTACTTGTTCATTTACTGTTAATATCTGCTTACTTTCTCTTTTAACATGTTCTATCTACACTTCTGTTAAAATGTAATAATCACTTATTCTTATGTTGTTTGATACTTTACATTCGTTCTGGATGATATCACCTATTTAGGTATCAATCCGATACCAAGTAGTTACAGGATCATACGTTGGTTCTATTCAAATGTGTCCAGGGACATATTTCCTGAGTTTATAAACATAAAATACATTTAAAAAACCCGAAATAAGATGTTGTGATGCCAAAAAACATTCTAGCTTTATCCCACAAATTTGACAGCAACAAGTGAACAAACTCGTCCTGTACGCACTGTAGCATATTCTACGCCGGCTAATGGCCCTCCACAGTGCGAAGCCACGTGACCTCTATTCGTGACTTTTATTCTTTGGCTTTTAACACTACGTGAGTTGTGTGGTCCTCTGTGGTCTTCTATGTTTTTAAAATTGTTATTTTTTATTTATTGTTTTAATTGGTTTTACCCTTTAAAATAGTTTTTAATCATATTCATTTTTATATTGGTTTTATATTTATTTATTTTTTTGGTTTTTATTGTTATTATTTTATTCATTATTGGTGGAGCTAAGGATAATATTTTAATATTGTTTTTAATAATGTTGTACAGCTCTTTGGAAACATTTCTGTTGTTTAAATGTGCTATATAAATAAAGTGGATTGGATTGGATTATCGCAGCGGCCTGCAATATATATCGCGATACAGATCTTAGGCTGTATCGTCCTTCCCTTGTTAGCGACATATCTCCCATAGCCGTGCCAGTGATCTACTTAAGCGCCCTGCAGGAATTATAACTGGAAAACACTTTTACGTGACCAAGCTTAGTGTAAATGATAGTTTTCCTGATTGCACTTAACGATACGTCCGTGCAGCGGACAGTTGCGACGCGTTCACGTCTAAGCCGACCGTTTTTAATCCCATCAGTGCACGACAACGAAGCGTAATGGATCTGGCCCGGTCAGCGAATCGGAAATGAGACTAACGTGTGCTAATACTTGACTTCAGTGGAACGCGGCGGCGCCACGGAGCGTGACTCCTCGCTGGGGAACGCCACAACATAATTTTGACGGCCGGCGGGTTGTGACAAGAGGACCTTTACGGGGTCGATCTGCAAACACTTGAGAGCACAGCCAGTAACGTCACGATGGCGCTGATGTTTAACAAGAGCGCTTTGTCTTTGTCGCGACCTTTCGGATCATTTACTTTGCAGCTGGGGCTGAAATTGGACCTTCTCGGCTCCGGCAGCCGGGCACCAATGAGTTCCTCACCTGGGATTAGCTCGGCGAGTCCAACTTTGCAACACTTTCCGAGTGCTTTCATGAGACCCTCCAGACCCGTGCCGCGCCCGCTCCTAATCGTTTCCCGATATCAAGCGGCGAGCATGGCATCCATTATGAATGAGGGCGAGCGGGCGTCATGAGACATCGCGCTAACGCCGACACACGCCAAGGAGTCGGCTTTTTGCTTTCTCCGCTTGAGAGGAAGAGCGGGACTTCATAGAGAATATTTATGACCCCGCCATCGCTGAAAACCACAAAGAGGTTTCATTTGTCAGATGATCAGAAGGCAAACTGGAAGGAAAACTAAAGCGCAGCATTTTTGTCAAGATCTCATGCATGAGTAGGTGATGTCCAGCTACAGCACAGGAGTCAAACTCAGGGCCCCCGGGGGCCACATCTGGCCCGCCACATCGTTTTATATATGCCATTGAAAACCTGTCAATAAAGTACTTTATTTCTTCTTACTTAAAGTATTTATTTAAATGTTGACAGAAAAAAATACATGTACTAAATACAGTTCAATATGTTTTAACGTTTATATTATCTGATAATTTAAAACAATTCATATTGTTAAAATATAAATAACTACTTAAATATCTGCTTGACTTATGATTTTAAAGTTATCCATCAAATTGTGCACTGATTACTGATTACGCAGTCGCCAGAATTTTACCGTAAAAAAAGTGGTATTGTTTTTCCATGTACAGTAATACACTGTAAAACTGTAGATTTTACAGTAAATAAAACAAGCAGCTCAGTTGCCGAAATGTTACCGGAAAAAAACGGGCTATCTTACACTGTGAAAACAACAACTGTAGATTTTTTTTGTAAAAAAAACTGGCAGCTCATTCACCAGGATTTCACCGTAAAAATAAGTGGTATTGTTTTTCCATGTAGAGTAATATACTGTAAAACTGTAGATTTGACCGTAAATACAACAAGCAGCTCAGTCACCAGAATTTTACCATAAAAAATAAGTTGTATTTTTTTTCCATGTACAGTAATATACTGTACAAACAACAACTGTAGATTTTAGAGTAAATAAAAGAAGCAGCTCAGTCACCAGAATTTTACCGTTAAAAAAAATGGTATTGTTTTTCCATGTACAGTAATATATTGTAAAACTTTAGATTTTACAGTCAATAAAACAAGAAGCTCAGTTGCTGGAATGTTACCGGAAAAAAACGGGCTATCTTACACTGTGAAAACAACAACTGTAGATTTTTTAGTAAAAAAACTGGCAGCTCAGTCACCAGAAAATTACCGTAAAAAGTGGTATTGTTTTTCGATGTACATTAATACACTGTAAAACTGTCAATTTTACAGTAAATAAAACAAGTAGCTCAGTTGCCAGAATGTTACCGTAAAAAAACTGGGCTATCTTACACTATGAAAACAACAACAGTAGATTTTTTTAGTAAAAAAACTGGCAGCTCAGTCACCAGAAAATTACCGTAAAAGTGGTATTGTTTTTCCATGTACAGTAATATACTGTACAAACAACTGTAGATTCTGCAGTAAATAAAAGAAGCAGCTCAATCACCAGAATTTTAGCGTAAAAAAAAAAGTGGTATTGTTTTTCCATGTACAGTAATATACTGTAAAACCGTAGATTTTACAGTAAATAAAACAAGCAGCACAGTAGCTGGAATGTTACCGAAAAAAACGGGGCTATCTTACACTGGGAAAACAATAACTGTAGATTTTTTTTTGTAAAAAAAACTGGCAGCTCAGTCACCAGGATTTCACCGTAAAAATAAGTGGTATTGTTTTTCCATGTACAGTAATATACTGTAAAACCGTAGATTTTACAGTAAATAAAACAAGCAGCACAGTTGCTGGAATGTTACCGAAAAAAAACGGGGCTATCTTACACTGGGAAAACAATAACTGTAGATTTTTTTTTGTAAAAAAAACTGGCAGCTCAGTCACCAGGATTTCACTGTAAAAATAAGTGGTATTGTTTTTCCATGTACAGTAATATACTGTAAAACTGTAGATTTGACAGTAAATAAAACAAGCAGCTGAGTCACCAGAATTTTACCATAAAAAAAAGTGGTATTGTTTTTCGATGTACAGTAATACACTGTAAAACTGTAGATTTTACAGTAAATAAAACAAGCAGCTCAGTTGCCGGAATGTTACCGGAAAAAAACGGGGCTATCTTACACTGTGAAAACAACAACTGTAGATATTTTTAGTAAAAAAAACTGGCAGCTCAGTCACCAGGATTTTACCGTAAAAATAAGTGGTATTGTTTTGCCATGTACAGTAATATACTGTAAAACTTTAGATTTTACAGTAAATAAAACAAGCAGCTCAGTCACCAGAATTTTACCATAAAAATAAGGGGTATTGTTTTTCCATGTACAGTAATATACTGTACAAACAACAACTGTAGATTCAACAGTAAATAAAAGAAGCAGCTCAGTCACCAGAATTTTACCGTAAAAAAAGTGGTATCGTTTTTCCATGTACAGTAATATACTGTAAAACTTTAGATTTTACAGTCAATAAAACAAGAAGCTCAGTTGCTGGAATGTTACCGGAAAAAACGGGGCTATCTTACACTGTGAAAACAACAACTGTAGATTTTTTTGTAAAAAACTGGCAGCTCAGTCACCAGAAAATTACCGTAAAAAGTGGTATTGTTATTTCCATGTACATTGATGCACTGTAAAACTGTAAATTTTACAGTAAATAAAACAAGCAGCTCAGTCACCAGAAAATTACCGTAAAAAGTGGTATTGTTTTTCCATGTACATTCATGCACTGTAAAAGTGTCAATTTTACAGTAAATAAAAGAAGCAGCTCAGTTGCCAGAATGTTACCGTAAAAAAACTGGGCTATCTTACACTATGAAAACAACAACTGTAGATTTTTTTGTAAAAAAAGGCAGCTCAGTCACCAGAATTTTACCGTAAAAAAAGTGGTATTGTTTTTCCATGTACAGTAATATACTGTACAAACAACAACTGTAGATTTTACAGTAAATAAAACAAACAGCTCACTTGCCAGAATTTACCGTAAAAAAAAAACTGGGATATATCTTACACTGTGAAAACAACTGTAGATTTAAAAACTAACAAACTGGCAGCTCAGTCACGAGAATGTTACCGTAAAAAGAAGTGGTATTGTTTTTCTATGTACAGTAATATACTGTACAAACAACTATAGATTTTACAGTAAATACAACAAGCAGCTCAGTCACCAGAATTTTACCGTAAAAAAAGTGGTATTCTTTTTCCATGTACAGTAATATACTGTACAACTGTAGATTTTACAGTAAATAAAAGAAACAGCACAGTCACCAGAATTCTACCGTAAAAAAAAAGTGGTATTGTTTTTCCATGTACAGTAATATACTGTAAAACTGTAGATTTTACAATAAATAAAAGAAGCAGCACAGTCACCAGAATTTTACCTTAAAAAAAAAGTGGTATTGTTTTTCCCATGTGCAGTAATAAACTGTACAAACAACAATGGAAGTCCTATGTATCTCCTACATGCATTACAATGCAGTGTTTGTCTTTGTTTCCATTATTATATTGTGCCAATCGATAACGATGTATTCCAAACGGGACTTCATTTTTTGTGTAAAGACGAAAATTGCTAACCACAACACAAGGTCTAATCTTGGCGATATTGTATTTTCACAGCGACAATAAAGGTGACCAACTTTTGGCAGAGCAACTTTTTGATCAACTTCATCTTCAACTCCTGCCTCATCAATAAAATCTCTCCACAATGGTGAGACTTTGGCTTGTCAATGTCAAAAGTCAGAACTTTTTACGTATACACGCTAACTCAGCACTAGTCCAGCGTAGCAGATGCCATACATCCAGAGGTGGGTAGACTAGCCAAAAATTGTACTCAAGTCACTTTAGAGTACGATGAATCAAGTAAAAGTAAAAAGTAGTCATCAAAATAATTACTTAAGAGTAAGTAAGTATTCCGTGAAAAAACTACTCAAATATTGAGTAACTTGTGAGTAACTTCTGATGTATTTAGTAGCTATTTTTGAATCGTTCTTGGACTACAACCTTAGTTGGTGTAAGACATAACGATCAAATACAATTGACTGCAGCATGTTCTCTCTAATTGGAATCGGAATTCTTGTAGGTGAAATGTGAACATTTTTACTGACACAAACGCAGAGGAGGGTTGTAATGAGCTACATTTACTCCGTTACATTTACTTAATTTTTTTGATAAATTGTGCATGTCAGACGTGACTCTGCAGCAGATATCGGGGGCGGTGCCTCTAGATTGGCAGACTGGGGTGGTGGTTCCTCTCTTTAAGGAGAGGAATCTCCTCAGCCTTCCCGGTAAGGTCTATTCAGATGCACTGGAGAGGAGGCTATGCTGGATAGTCAAACCTCAAATTCAGGAGGAGCAGTGTGGTTTTCGTCCTGGTCGTGGATCTGTGGACCCGCTCTATACGGCGGGGTTCTTGAGGTGGCATGGTAGTTTGCCCAACCAGTCTACATTTTCTTTGTGGACTTGGAGAAGGCCTGTGACCGTGTCCCTTGGTAAGTCCTGTGGTAAGTGCTAGGATGGGGTAATCAGACCGTCTGATTGTGGCGGTCCGCTCCCTGTATGATCTGTGTCAGAGCTTGGTCCGCATTACCGGCAATAAGTCAGATCCATTCCAAGTGAGGGTTGGACTCCGGATCCGGTTTGGTGGCTCTACAATTTGGTGTCTGCTTTTTGCAGATGATGTGGTCCTGATGGGTTCATCTAGCCAGGATCTTCAGATCTCACTGGATCTGTTCGCAGCCGAGTGTGAAGCGACTGTGATGAGAATCAGCACATCCAAGTCCGAGTCCTTGGTTCTTGCCCGGAAAAGGGTGGAGTACCATCGCCAGGTTGGGGAGGAGACCTTGCTCCAAGTGGAGGAGTTCAAGTACCTCGGAGTCTTGTTCACAAGTGAGGGAAGAGTGGATCGTGAGATCGACATGCAGATCGGTGCGGTATCTGTAGTGATGCGGACCCTGCATTGGTCCGTCGTGGTGAAGAAAGAAGCTGAGCCGGAAGGCAAAGCTCTCAATTAACTGATCGATCTACGTTCCTACCCTCACCTATGGTCATGAGCTTTGGGTTATGACCGAAAGGACAAGATCACGAGTACAAGCGGCCGAAATGAGTTTCCTTCATCGGGTAGAGGGGCTCTCCCTTAGAGATAGGGTAAGAAGCTCCGTCATTCAGGAAGAGCTCAAAGTAAAGCCGCTGCTCCTCCATATCGAGAGGAGCCAGATGAGGTGACGTCTCCCCGGGGAGGTGTTTAGGGCACATTCGACCGGTAGGAGGCCACGAGGAAGACCCAGGACACGTTGGGGAGACTATGTCTCCCGGCTGACCTGGGAATGCGTCGGGATCCCCCGGGAGGAGCTGGACGAAGTGACTGGGGGGAGGGAAGTATGGGCTTCCCTGCTTAGGCGCCCCCGCAACCTGACCTCGGATAAGCAGAAAAAGATGGATGGATAGATGGATGGATGTACTAGTCAGAGTAGTTTTTTTTCAACATACTTTTACTTGAGTATTTTTGTAAAGAAGAAACATTATTTTTTACTCCGTTACATTGAGTTTCATTCCAATCGTTACATTTATTTATATCATAATTTGTAATCTAGGCTTTGCGAATACAAATTCATTTGTCAGGGACTGTCACTGACTCTGTTTGACCAATCCAACGTAAGCTTTAGTGACGTACTTGACTCCATCCCAATAACCAAACGGAGCCTGGCATTCTCCCTGGCAAGGAATAACGTCTGACAAAGCAGCAAAACATTCTTCAATAATTACTTTTAAACTAGTAAAAATAACTTTTACATCTTGTGCTGTCATCTGTGTCAGTCGAAATGTTCACATTTCATCTTACAGGAGTTCTACTTTTAACTAGAGAAAACATGCTGCAGTTAATTGTAAACGATGTTTATGTCTTACACACACCAACTACGGTTGAAGTCGAATAACCATTAAAACATAGTTACTAAATAAATCAGAAGTTACTCAATTCTTATATAATAATTATTATTTTGACAATTGCTTTTTACCTTTACATGAGTCATATTTTTCTAAAGTAACATCCATCCATCCATCCATCTTCTTCCGCTTATCCGAGGTCGGGTCGCGGGGGCAGCAGCCTAAGCAGGGAAGCCCAGACTTCCTTCTCCCCAGCCACTTCGTCCAGCTCCTCCCGGGGGATCCCGAGGCGTTCCCAGGCCAGCCGGGAGACATAGTCTTCCCAACGTGTCCTGGGTCTTCCTCGTGGCCTCCTACCGGTCGGACATGCCCTAAACACCTCCTTAGGGAGGCGCTCGGGTGGCATCCTGACCAGATGCCCGAACCACCTCATCTGGCTCCTCTCGATGCGGAGGAGCAGCGGCTTTACTTTGAGCTCCCCCCGGATGACAGAGCTTCTCACCCTATCTCTAAGGGAGAGCCCCGCCACCCGGCGGAGGAAACTCATTTCGGCCGCTTGTACCCGTGATCTTGTCCTTTCGGTCAAAACCCAAAGCTCATGACCATAGGTGAGGATGGGAACGTAGATCGACCGGTAAATTGAGAGCTTTGCCTTCCGACTCAGCTCCTTCTTCACCACAACGGATCGATACAGCGTCCGCATTACTGAAGACGCCGCACCGATCCGCCTGTCGATCTCACGATCCACTCTTCCCTCACTCGTGAACAAGACTCCGAGGTACTTGAACTCCTCCACTTGGGGCAAGATCTCCTCCCCAACCCGGAGATGGCACTCCACCCTTTTCCGGGCGAGAACCATGGACTCGGACTTGGAGGTGCTGATTCTCATCCCAGTCGCTTCACACTCAGCTGCGAACCGATCCAGTGAGAGCTGAAGATCCTGGCCAGATGAAGCCATCAGGACCAAATCATCTGCAAAAAGCAGAGACCTAATCCTGCAGCCACCAAACCGGATCCCCTCAACGCCTTGACTGCGCCTAGAAATTCTGTCCATAAAAGTTATGAACAGAATCGGTGACAAAGGGCAGCCTTGGCGGAGTCCAACCCTCACCGGAAACGTGTCCGACTTACTGCCGGCAATGCGAACCAAGCTCTGACACTGATCATACAGGGAGCGGACCGCCACAATCAGACAGTCCGAAACCCCATACTCTCTGAGCACTCCCCACAGGACTTCCCGAGGGACACGGTCGAATGCCTTCTCCAAGTCCACAAAGCACATGTAGACTGGTTGGGCAAACTCCCATGCACCCTCAAGGACCCTGCCGAGAGTATAGAGCTGGTCCACAGTTCCACGACCAGGACGAAAACCACACTGTTCCTCCTGAATCCGAGGTTCGACTATCCGGCGTAGCCTCCTCTCCAGTACACCTGAATAGACCTTACCGGGAAGGCTGAGGAGTGTGATCCCACGATAGTTAGAACACACCCTCCGGTTCCCCTTTTTAAAGAGAGGAACCACCACCCCGGTCTGCCAATCCAGAGGTACTGCCCCCGATGTCCACGCGATGCTGCAGAGTCTTGTCAACCAAGACAGCCCTACAGCATCCAGAGCCTTAAGGAACTCCGGGCGGATCTCATCCACCCCCGGGGCCTTGCCACCGAGGAGCTTTTTAACTACCTCAGCAACCTCAGCCCCAGAAATAGGAGAGCCCACCACAGATTCCTCAGGCACTGCTTCCTCATAGGAAGACGTGTTGGTGGGATTGAGGAGGTCTTCGAAGTATTCCCTCCACCGATCCACAACTTCCGCAGTCGAGGTCAGCAGAACACCATCCGCACCATACACAGTGTTGGTAGTGCACTGCTTCCCCTTCCTGAGGCGGTGGATGGTGGTCCAGAATCGCTTCGAAGCCGTCCGGAAGTCGTTTTCCATGGCTTCCCCGAACTCCTCCCATGTCCGAGTTTTTGCCTCCGCGACCGCTGAAGCCGCACACCGCTTGGCCTGTCGGTACCTGTCCGCTGCCTCAGGAGTCCCATGAGCCAAAAGAACCCGATAGGACTCCTTCTTCAGCTTGACGGCATCCCTCACCGCCGGTGTCCACCAACGGGTTCTAGGATTACCGCCACGACAGGCAACAACTACCTTGCGGCCACAGCTCCAATCAGCCGCCTCGACAATAGAGGTGCGGAACATGGTCCACTCGGACTCAATGTCCAGCACCTCCCTCGTGACATGTTCAAAGTTCTTCCGGAGGTGGGAATTGAAACTCTCTCTGACAGGAGACTCTGCCAGACGTTCCCAGCAAACCCTCACAATGCGTTTGGGCCTGCCAGGTCTGTCCGGCATCCTCCCCCACCATCGCAGCCAACTCACCACCAGGTGGTGATCGGTAGAAAGCTCCGCCCCTCTCTTCACCCGAGTGTCCAAAACATGAGGCCGCAAATCCGATGACACAACTACAAAGTCGATCATAGAACTGCGGCCTAGGGTGTCCTGGTGCCAAGTGCACATATGGACACCCTTATGCTTGAACATGGTGTTCGTTATGGACAATCCGTGACGGGCACAAAAGTCCAATAACAAAACACCACTTGGGTTCAGATCCGGGCGGCCATTCTTCCCAATCACGCCTCTCCAGGTTTCACTGTCGTTGCCAATATGAGCGTTGAAGTCCCCCAGTAGAACGAGGGAATCACCCGGGGGAGCACTCTCAAGTACTCCCTCGAGTGAATCCAAAAAGGGTGGGTACTCTGAGCTGCTGTTTGGCGCGTAAGCGCAAACAACAGTCAGGACCCGTCCCCCCACCCGAAGGCGGAGGGAAGCTACCCTCTCGTCCACCGGGTTGAACTCCAACATGCAGGCTCTGAGCCGGGGGGCAACAAGAATTGCCACCCCAGCCCGTCGCCTCTCACTGCTGGCAACGCCAGAGTGGAAGAGAGTCCAGCCCCTCTCGAGAGAACTGGTTCCAGAGCCCTTGCTGTGCGTCGAGGTGAGTCCGACTATATCCAACCGGAACTTCTCTACCTCGCGCACTAGCTCAGGCTCCTTCCCCCCCAGCGAGGTGACGTTCCACGTCCCAAGAGCTAGCTTCTGTAGCCGAGGATCGGACCGCCAAGTGCCCTGCCTTCGGCTACCGCCCAGCTCACATTGCACCCGACCTCTATGGCCCCTGCTATGGGTGGTGAGCCCATTGGAGGGGCTAAAGTAAAGTAAATGGTAAATGGGTTATACTTGTATAGCGCTTTTCTACCTTCAAGCTACTCAAAGCGCTTTGACACTATTTCCACATTCACCCATTCACACACACATTCATACACTGATGGTGGGAGCTGCCATGCAAGGCCCTAACCACCATCAGGAGCAAGGGTGAAGTGTCTTGCTCAAGGACACAATGGACGTGACTAGAATGTCATACACTGCACAAATGTCAGTGTATGATATAAACATTATTTTTACTAGTTTAAAAGTAATCATTGAAGATTTTTTTGCTGCCTTGCCTGGCATCATGTCACTTTTTAGAGTCAGTACTTTTCTATGCACTAAATGAGTCTGATTTGTCAAATAATTCATTTTTTAAAATTTTCCCAGCTAAGTGTGAAGTTCTCGTTTCCATGCTTTATCTCTAAAGTGACTGTTGGCCATGCGCAGTGGACTTCTCGTACACTAGGGGGCGACTGTGGTCATTTCAGCTTGTTTAGCTTTGTGGAAATGTAAATTTAGTAGAAGGAGAGAATGCTACAAGCTAATAAGCTAGCACTAGTAACTTTTTAGCTCCGGGTCTAACAGATAAGTCCAACTTTCCACTGCTATTTGGTGTTTTAATGTGTTTAAATGACACTTGTGTTTATTATGAACGTCAAAAACATACAAAAAGATCACTATATCAGAGTCAACTGTTTTACGAGGTTACTGTTCACCAGTTCTCTCAAACAGCCTGGATGTGGTGGCGTCATGTCACGTGATTAAAGTGTCTTCTTTGGCAACATTCTGACACTTATTAAAAACAAGTAGTATTGTACACTTTAAACATACTGACCTATTTCAGCCTCTATAGCTGTACTTTGTACTTGTTATTCCTAGCCAGGTAGGATGCCAGGTTAAGTGTCATTGGTGGAATGGTTTCAAAATCCACTATTGCTTACATTGGATTGGTGAAACATGTGACAGTGCCTGCCGTAAGAAGGCTCGCTGACAAATTAATATTTGCAAGCCCTAATAAATAGATTATAATTAATTACAATGTAAATAAATTTAATGATCGGAATGAAGCGCAATGTAACGGAGTAAAAGTAAGTACAGTATATTGCATTAAAACTACTCTGACAAGTACAATTTATCCAAAAAGTTAATTAAGTAAATGTAACGGATGAATGTAGCACCTTACTACTCACTTCTGGGTATATCATGAATTGATTAAGGTTGAAAAACGTATTCGGGTGTTACCATTTAGTGGTCAATTGTACGGAATATGAACTGTACTTTGCAATCTACTAATAAAAGTCTCAATCAATCAATCAATCAATCACATAAATGTAACATTAAGCAGGACAACGCAAATGTTAGCAACACTAGCATAGCTATGTAAGCTACACGCTAACATTAAACTCACATTTTTACAGCAAAAATCGTTAGTTTATTTGCTAAAAATAACAACAACAAAAATTGTCTGTTGCTGAATGACAAATAATAGGTAGAGTTCCTAGCTTTATTTTAAGATGTGTAGCAAAGCCTTGCTTTAAGAATATAGGCATCTTTAATGCTGTATATGTTGAAAACTACGTTAAATAAGTTAATGTAATGTTACTGATACACAAACAAAATCAGGTTTTTGCACAAATAAGCCATTAAAAGATGCAAAAGTAGTCTTAATTAGCTTCAAGCTGGTTCAACCCTTGAGTGGTGTTCGGGTCTGTGGGACCCGTTTTAATTTTTTATTAAAAGAAAAATGATACAATTAATTAATTTTTTAAAATGAGATTCACTGACTTTGGCTCATTTTCTGTGAAGAAAATATATAAGAATACATATTTAATGACCACACACCATACACTCCCCCTACACATTTCTATTACATATAAGATGTCCGGGTCCACTGGACCCGGGGCTAATAGAAGTGTGGAAATGAATGTTCTGTGTACCACACACACACACACACACACACACACACACACACACACACACACACACACACACACACACACACACACACACACACACACACACACACACAGCAGGCCTAGACAGGAGGAGGACAGAGTGTAGGTACACAGAACATCAGAGGGTCAATTGTGCGAGAAAATGAGAGCAGACAGTGTTGACAAACAATGTTGCAACCTTGTGTGGGAACCGCAGGTGCAGAAATACAAAAAAAGAATCCCTGTGGGATGCAGAAACTGGCAGAGAAATTTTCCGTGCAACGTTCATATTGTTGTTACTCTAGCCAGCGTTTGTGGGTCTGATGGACCCGTTGCATTTCGTGGATTTTAATGCCTCACAATCAAACACTTTATGTTAAAATACTGAACAGATGTGTATTGGGATAAGGTAAACATCTGTTCAGTATTTTAACATAAAAGTGTTTGATTGTAACAACAATTTGAACATTACACAAGGGTTAAGATAGTGTGACATCCCTAAAGTGAATTTTGCCTTTCAGAATGTCATTATTGATTTATGTTCATGTGTGAGAACTCAAAGACGTCCGTTTAGTTTCAACAAAGGTCACATTAGTAGCAACGGCGTCAAAGCGGCAGCATCAGTACCTGTGTAGCCCAAAGAGTTGTCATCCTCATGCTCGGTGGTGGGAGCCGTCGTGGGACCCTCTCCGACCCCGTCCTGCGCCACTCCCGTCTCTGTCAACAATAACAGCACAGGGACTGAGAACCGGGGCGCACTCGCGTCGTCCCCGCCGCATCCCCGATGGAGGCCCAGAGCAAGCGCGCAGAGAAGAGCCCGGCTCCATCTTTGGGGACCCATGATGCACGCCGTGACACGCGACAATACCCCCCAAATTATCACCCAATCAGGACGCGAGAGGACTCGGAGGACGATGCGTCTCAGCAGGAGGTTGTGGCTGTGTGGAGACCGTCATCTCCGAGTGTGGCAATAAGTGGCGAGCACATGGGCAGGACATGGCGAAGGGAAGCGGGGGGGTTCTGACTGACACATGATTGACACATGCAAATACAACCATGCGCCGTTAATTGCTAATCATCTCCGACTTTTGTGTCCTCTTCATGGTGACAGAGCTGGGGGGCGGGGCAAAGGGTGCGGGGGTCAAGAGAGGGCGACAGGAGGCCAAGTCATGGTGCCTCAGTGACGAATAAATCACACACAGCCATGTGGCTCCATCTCTTTGGGGGTTCGTTCGGGCGAGGTGAGCCAACCCTAATCAGGGACGGACCATGTGCACCCCCCCGCCCCCCCAAACGCCGAGTGTCAGTCTATGTCGGAAGCGTTAGTCTCATCAATGAGACCTGGCTTCACTTCTGACAAACAGCAGGAGGCCAGACGGAGGATACTTCACTGGAGGGTGCTTGAGATCAGCAGAGTGTGACCACCCGAGGGGGCTGCTCTTTATTTTGCACGCCCTCCGCCCACCATGGCACGCCCCTTTGCCCCCCCAAAAAGGCAGTCAATTTTGCATGCACAGACTCAACAAGGCATCAATACCACCTTACAACAGATGCACCCTATGAAGTGTTTATTAAATGTTACTTGCTGCTTAATAACTGCTCCTGTGGCCATTTCAAGCTGCTATATAGCCTGGAAAAGCGTTTATGATTTTTTTCTTTTTACGAAACAGCTAATAATGATTTTATCATTTTGTTAATAATTTATATGCCGCTATACGTGACTTTACGACATTTTGAGTTTGATGTCACTATTTGGCAAGTTTGTGGTAGCACTTAATAATAGGGGTACAAAGTAGGCATACATAGGTTAGTGATTGATTTGTCAAACATTTTAAAAAGTTATAACTAAGATTTTTTTATTTTTTTAACTGTACACGTGATGTCAATATTTGGCAAGTGAGTTAGCGATCCGTGGTAACCCCTAACAATAAATGTAATAATACACATCAAAAGTACTATAAATAGGTTAATAATGGTGTTATTTTTAATTTTTTTATTTGTCAGTAATTTATGCACAGTTAAAATTGTTTTGTTTTTTTCAACAGTACAAGTGTGCCAGCTTAGTAGCACATTCCAAGAAGGGTACACATAAAAAGTAGGTATACACAGTTTAATAATGGTGTTATAAATTATTTGTGAATCATATATAAGCAGTTATAAGTAAGTTTACAACATGTTTTAACGGAACACCTGTGATGTCACTATTTGGCAAGTAAGGTAGCAGTCTGTGGTAGCACTTTCCAATAAGGGTACATATAAAATTAGGCAGCAATAGGTAATAATTGTGTTTTAAATTTTTGGTCAAATATTCATAAGCAGTTACACCTAATATTATATATATTATAATATATAAATATATATATTATAATATATATATTATAATATATATATAAATATATATATTATAATATATATATATATGTATATATATATATATATATATATATATATATATATATATATATATATATATATATATATATATATATATATATATATATATATATATATATATATTATAATAAAAAAATATAATTTTTTTTTTTTTTTTTTAACAGTACAATAATATCACTATTTGGCATGTGAGGTACTAGTCTGTGGTAACACTTCACAATAAAATAAAGATACATATCTAAAGTACCGGTAGGTATAAATAGGTTAATAGTGGTGTTATTTATTTTTGTATTATTCGGCAAATATTTATAAGCAGTTACGAGTCATACCAAAGACTATAAAAATGGGACCCATTACCTCCCTGCTTGGCACTCAGCATCAAGGGTTGGAATTGGGGGTTAAATCACCAAAAATGATTCCCGGGCATGACCACCGCTGCTGCCCACTGCTCCCCTCACCTCCCAGGGGGTGATCAAGGGTGATGGGTCAAATGCAGAGAATAATTTTGCCACACCTAGTGTGTGTGTGACAATCATTGGTACTTTAACAAGTTGTTGTTTTTTTAACAGTATGACTGTGATGTCACTATTTGGCAAGTGAGGTACCAGTCTGTGGTAGCACTTTCCAAGAAGGATACATATAAAAGTGGGCATAAATAGGTATGTGTTAACAATTATTTGTCAAATATTTATAAGCAGTAATAAGTAAGATTTTTTTTGTTTGTTTGTTTTTGTTTTTTAACAGGCTTGATGTCACTATTTAGTAACACTTCATAATAAAGGTACACATCTAAATTAGGCATACATAAGTTATAATGGTGTTATTTCTTATTTTATTATTAGTCAATAATTTATAAGCAGTTAAAAACATTTTTTTCAACAGTACATGTGTGGTGTCACTATTTGGCATGTGAGTTAGCAGCATAAATAGCACTTTCCAAGAAGGGTACATATAAAAAGTAGGATTAAATAGGTTAAGATTAATGTTATAAAATATTTGCGAATTATATGTAAATAATTATAACTAAATGTTCAACTTTTATTTTGACAGTATGAGTGTGATGTCAGTATTTGACAAGTGAGGTTCCAGTCTGTGGTAGCACTTTCCAAGACTGGTACATATAAAAAGTAGGTATACATAGGTTAATAATGGTGTTATAAAAATATTTATTAATTATTTATAAGCAGTTCTAAGTTTACAACATTTTCTTAACAGAATGAGTGTGATGTCACTATTTGGCAAGTGAAGTACCAGTCTGTGGGAGCACTTTACAAAAAGAGTAAATAAAAATTGCATTTTCAGATTGTTTAGTTAATAACGGTGTTACAAATGTATATTAATTATCAACTAGAATTTGCAATTCCGGTAAGAATTGTGTGTGAATGCCCTATGTGTCTGAGCCGCATAACCGCCAATACGCATGAGTGGAACTGAAATGCTTGAATGTCCAGGGTGAGTGGAGTGTGTGGATGTTGGAATGGTTCGAATCGGTTGAGAAATGTGTGATATGCAGAAGTTTGTATATTGGCCGTTCATTTTCAATGGGGGAAAATTCCTGGTAATTCTGGGCAATCAGGGAATTTTCTGAACCAGGGGTAATGCCGGCTTGAATGTCCAGGGTGAGTGGATGTTGGAACGGTTCAAATGGAATGATAAATGTGGGATATGCAGATGATTGTATATTTCCCATTCATTATCAATGGGGAGAAAATTACCGGAAATTCGGGGGGAAAAAAACAGAAATTTGGGGAAAGAGAAAACATTTGCTTTCGATGTATGTCAAGAGCAGTGGGTTGATGGTTGAAAGGTCCAAATCGGGTAAAAAGTGGCATAACATTATGGGCATTTTATATCTATGAATACGTCCATTTATTTGAATAGGAATTTCCTGAAAATTTGAGAATTTTAGAAAATATAGGTAATACAACAATTGTCCTATATGTTATGAATAGGTTGGTGCTGGAATTTTTTCAAAACGGTTGAAAAATGTTGACATAGTATCAGTTTAAAGTTAAATGGGTATTAGACTTTATTGATCCACTGGGGAAATTGTTCCCCACAGTAGCTCAGTTACATAGGATGAAAAGGGTAAGGATGGAAAGGAATTCCAATATTTCGGAATTCCTGCCATTTCGGGAAAACTGGGAATTTGTACGCAAAGAGAAATGGTAGTTTTGTTGTCCCAATTAAGAAGAATATTTTGACGGTGGAATGGTGAAAAAAGCTTGAAAAATGTGGACTGTGAAAACTTTCCAACAAGAAGTGAAAATAGGGCTTTGGAAAACAGGGAATACATGAAATCTTTTTGAACTTGGAAAATGGTAGTTCGATTGTCCAAGGTGAGTGGAGTGTGTGGGTGGTGGAACGCTTCGAATCGGTTGAGAAATGTGTGATATGCAGAGGTTTGTATATTGGCCATTCATTTTCAATGGGGGGAAACTCCTGGTAATTCTAGGTAATGAGGGAATTTTCTGAACCAGGGATAATGAATGTCCAGGGTGAGTGGATGTTGGAACGGTTCAAATCGAATGATAAATGTGGGATATGCAGATGATTGTATATTTCCCATTCATTGTCAATGGGGAGAAAATTACCGAACATTCGGGGAAAAAAAACAAAATTTGGGGAAAGAGAAAACATGAGCAGTGTGGGTTGATGGTTGAAAGGTCAAAATCGGGTAAAAAACAGCACAACATTTTGGGCATTTTATATCTATGAATACGTCCATTTATTTGAACAGGAATTTCCTGAAAATGTGGTAATTTTAGAAAATATAGACAATACAACAATTGTCCTATATGTTATGAATAGGTTGGTGCTGGAATTTTTTCAAAACGGTTGAAAAATTTTGACATAGTATCAGTAAAAAGTTAAATGGGTATTAGACTTAGACAAACTTTATTGATCCACTAGGGAAATTGTTCCACACAGTAGCTCAGTTACAAAGGATGGAAAGGGTAAGGATGGAAAGGAATTCCAATATTTCGGAATTCCTGACATTTCGGGAAAACTGGGAATTTGTACGCAAAGAGAAATGGTAGTTTTGTTGTCCCAATTAAGAAGAATATTTTGACGGTGGAATGGTCAAAAAAGTTTGAAAAATGTGGACTGTGAAAACTTTCCAGCAAGAGGTGAAAATAGGGCTTTGGAAAACAGGGAATACATGAAATCTTTTTGAACTTGGAAAATGGTAGTTTGATTGTCCAAGGTGAGTGGAGTGTGTAGGTGGTGGAACGCTTCGAATCGGTTGAGAAATGTGGACATTGTGCAAGTATAATAATATAATCACTCGCCATACAGCAATAGATGATATCTGTCTATTACCTGACTATGTTAGCTACCTCTCTTTGTTTATAATGTATATTTTTTGCTGGATCTACTCTCTATTTTATGCTGTTACATATACTGTAATATTGTACATGGCAATTGGGATTTGTTATATATTGTATATATTATATACAAATATAATATATCAGTATATATTATATACTATATATATAACATGTAAATATTACTTATATATAATAATATATCCCAGGGGGTGAACAAGGGGATGGGTCAAATGCAGAGGACAAATTTCACCACACCTAGTGTGTGTGTGACAATCATTGGTACTTTAACTTTAATAAATGGTACATTTTTAGTCTACTTTATACCTGCATTATCCTTTCCAATTCTTACCCTTTTCATCATTTTTGTCTAAGTGTAAGTTCGAAAAAATGGTCCATTCATTTTGAACCGGGAAAACCGGGAATTTGGGGGAAATATAGGATACATTTTAAAACTTTTTTATGGGGAAGCTTCGCGATTCCCGGTCGAGCCGAACGTTTTGATACTCAAACGGTTCCGATCAGATGAAAACTGGGCTGTGGAGCGCGCCAAAGTTTCGCGGCAAGATAATAATAAATACCGTATTTTTTGGACTATAAGTCGCAATTTTTTTCATAGTTTGGCCGGGCTCCAGTGCGACTTATATATGTTTTTTTCCTTCTTTATTATGCATTTTCGGCAGGTGCGACTTATACTCCGGTGCGACTTATACTCCGAAAAATACGGTAGATAATTTTTGGGTGTAGAATCTTATATGTGTGAATACTTGGCCATTTCTTTCTTTCTTTTAGTTTATTTCAAACATGAACACACTTACATCATAATACATCACACGATTTCATATAATTTCTCTTTACATCATGTCCGAAAAGGAGTAGGAAGAAGCAAAGCTTATTTAATCCTACCCCTATCCCGCTTCAGAGCGTTTACAAATATATACATTCATTTACTGACCTTTTTATAGTAAAATGACATCTGTGAATGAGTAGTACAATGGTTTTGTAATATGTAATTAATTAAATCAGTCATTATTAACATACTGAGATTAAGAATATTTTATTTTCAATAGGGTTGAAAGTATTTCTCATAATTCTTCTTCTTTGTACTTTGTAAGCACTATTAATTTGAACAACCTCTTAAACTGGATCATATCAGTACAATGTTAAACTTCATTACTTAATCCATTCCATCATTTAATTCCACATACTGATATGCTAAAGGTTCTAAGTGTTGTACATGCATACAAATGTTTTAAATTAGATTTTCCTCTAAGGTTATATTTCTCCTCTTTAGTTGAAAATAATTGTTGTACATTCTTTGGTAGCAGGTTATAGTTTGCTTTGTACATCATTTTAGCTGTTTGCAATTTTACCAAATCATCGAACTTTAATATTTTTGACTCAATAAATAAAGTGTTTGTATGTTCTCTATATCCAACATTATGTATCAGTCTAATTGATCTTTTTTGTAACACGGTTAACGAATGTAGCGCACATTTGTAGTTATTCCCCATATTTCTGCACAATAACTCAGATATGGTAACACTAGCGAGCAGTAGAGGATATGAAGTGATTTTTGGCCCAGGACGTATTTTGCTTTATTCATTATTGAAATGTTTTTTGCCACCTTATGTTGTATATATGATTTCCAGTTCATTTTATCATCTATTAATACTCCCAAAAATCTTGTTTCTTTTACCCTTTCAATGTCGTCTACGTCTATTTGTATTCGTGTATGATGCTCTCTTCTACTGTTACCAAATAGCATTATTTTAGTTTTACTGAGATTCAAAGATAGTCTGTTTTTGTCAAACCATTTTTTAAATTTGTTAATTTCTTCTGTTATTATTTGTATTATCTACTGTGTGTTCTCTCCTGAACAGAAAGCAGTTATGTCGTAAACCATTTATTCACACAATAAATGGTTTAATATGACCTTGTGGTCAATATTTGGCAAGTTCTAGTTTGGCAATGCTGTTACACTTTTAACTAGGGATGTCCAATAATGGCTTTTTGACGATATACGATATTCCGATATTGTCCAACTCTTTAATTACCGATATCAACGGATGTATGCAGTCGTGGAATTAACACATTATTATGCCTAATTTGGACAACCAGGTATGGTGAAAATAAGGAACTTAAAAAAAAAAAAAAAAAGATAAATAAATTCTAAACATTTTCTTGAATAAAAAAGAAAGTAAAACAATATAAAAACAGTTACATAGAAACTAGTAATTAATGAAAATGAGTAAAATTAACTGTTAAAGGTTAGTACTATTAGTGGACCAGCAGCATGCACAATCATGTGTGCTTATGGACTGTATCCCTTGCAGACTGTATTGATATATATTGATATGTAATGTAGGAACCAGAATATTAATAACAGAAAGAAACAACCCTTTTGTGTGAATGAGTGTGAATGGGGGAGGGAGGTTTTTTGGGTTGGTGCACTAATTATAAGTGTCTCTTGTGTTTTTTAATGTTGATTTTATAAAAATAAATAAATAAATGAAATAAAAAACAAAACAAAACGATACTGATAAAAAATAAACGATACCGATAATTTCCGATATTACATTTTAACGCATTTATCGGCTGATAATATCGGCAGGCCGATATTATCGGACATCTCTACTTTTAACAATACAAACTGTATACACCTTCATGGCATGTACATACTGTTACTACATTAAGATGGCATCGTCTTTATACATCATGAATAAAACGTTTTTAATACAATGTAATATTTCCAAGTAGTTATGAGTTCACTATTTGACAAGTTTGAGTTGTTGTGGTTGTGTTCTGCTCTGTTAAAACCCTTGCTCACTATTTTGCATGTTAAGAAGGGGTATTGCTTGTTCTTATATTATGACTATTTGCAGCTAATTACATACTTAAAAATGATTAGCAAACATATTGAAAACTCAATCACAAACTCTTTATAAAGTGCACATTTTGTAAAGGGAGCAAAGTCGCCATCAAGGATGCAGAAACGGTCTTTGATCCTGCCACTTGTCATCAGGGTTGTGTGTTTACTCAGGCGGCAGCACACACTCTTGCAGGAGAACATGTGAGCGTCACAAAAATAACCACACAAAGTGACTCAGAGGAGGCACACACGAGAGGGAGCGTCTCACGCACACACACACACACACACACACACACACACACACACACACACACACACACACACACACACACACACACACACACACACACACACACACACACACACACACACACACAGCGCTGTCTGACTCTCAAGACACCATATTACAGGTTGTGTGTTCACACTTGTCACTACCCAAAATAGATCAAGACTTACTCGCTGATGCTGATCAAAGCAGCACTTGTTAGCACACATTGAAACATATGGAAAAAATGTATTTATTTTTAGAAGGAAAAATATTTTGTGTGGCGATACAACACAACTCAGATCGTTGCGATGGCCCTCATTTAAATCACCAAAATATATATAATATATCCTATTTTCAGTTTTGTAGCACTTTTTTTTCCTCTTTTTTTTATTGAGACAAATATGTATTTAATATTTGCATGCTTACTATGGTATATTATTTATTTGTTCACTGTTCTGTTACAGAGAACAAGGAAATTGAATAAAATTGCTATGGTATGAAAAGGGGTAGGATTAAATAAGCTCTGCTTCTTCCTACTCCTTTTCGGACGTGCTGTAATGAAACAATTGTAATTGTGTGATGCATTACATTGTATCGTATGCATGTTCCAAATAAACTGAAACTGAACTGAACTGAACTTTTACTAATGTATTGGGTTAGTCTTCAAATGGATGCCATTGCCTAGGAAATAAAATATTTCATGCATGATCAAATTAACTGTGAAATAAATAAAACAAATTAAATATGAAACCAAGTGTCCTGCACATTGATTTGATTGCACATCTGCTCGAGACAATAAAACAATTAATTGGAACACATTGGAAAAATACACTTTTGTAGCTGTTCCCATTTTCTAAAATTCAATTCACATTCATTAAATGTAATCATATAAATCTATCAGAACATATGTTCTTTTTTTACGTATTTGTGTTACTCCTTATCCCAACCACACTTTATTTTCTTTAAAAAAAATATATAAATAAATACAATTAACACTTAAAGGTCTCTGGGTTTTCACTCAGTCCTGTTACTCACATTACTCCCTCTGAAACATTTGGAAAATTCTGCAAGTCACATGGTCCACAGGAAATTGCATGACTCTGATCCTCTGGAGGCCAAAAGTAAGTTCACACACTTATTTTTCTGTATATTCGATGATATAAAAACTATGACTGGGACGGTAAAAAAGTCTGCACAGTCCTGTTACCTACATTTCTTTTTGATGGTTATTTTTTAGATTTCAGTTTTTTTGTTGAATCAATGTTAAGTGATTAGTGTCAACATACTATTAGCATGAATACCATTCTGGCTAAGGCCCCGTTTACACTAAACCGGATAAGGTTATCCAGGGTAAATCCCACCTAACCTTATCCGTGTCCACATACAACAATGCCACCGTTTAAGACCCCCGCCGGCGCAACGCGACCTAGTACGCATGTGCGGAAAATGCGCACGTCATAGTCACCTCCAATGTTGCTTTGTGTGCAAGTTCTTAAATGTAACAATACCCAGTGTTGTGGTATTTCAATTAACTGGAATCCAGTATGCTGTGGGGCCCTGTTGTAGCGAATCACACCTGAGACATCATAAATTAATCAAATCTTTATTAGACACGTAAACAATGTGATAGAGAATATTTTACATCAATCAATCTAGGGCTCTAGATATCTGGTCAGGACACTCCTCACTCTTTTGCTTTCACCTTCATTGTCCATTCGTTTTTGGTGACTTTATATACTCTGGACCTAGACGTTGAGTCCGCGACATACATGGCGGACAATAACTGATACAGTCTGCTTTGCCAGTCCAATTGCATTCGCCGTTTTCCTCGACGGCCAAGTAATACAAAGTCTAAGCTACCTTTTTTATCACATCCACGGGAGCCCGCATTCTCGTTGACTCTCCTTCGACAAATGGACAAAGTTTTTCGCTAAGTAGAATCACAGCTGACCCGGCCGGACATTAGAAAGTTATCTTGCCGTCTGAGAAGTGTTGTATCCCAAATAGCTGCAATCGCTTTCTCTTAAGGTATTTAATGTGTGATTTTCACAAGCGTCTGTACATGTAGAAGAAGGAGAAACACGGGCATGTCTGGATGACTCGCCTCCATATTTCCAGTGGTTAGCTCTGATCTACGAAACCGCTTTATTATGAAGCTGGCTGTGGCGTGTTCTTTCTGACGTCACTTCCTGTGTGGGGCGCCGTCTTGCTGGCGTCACTTCCTCTCCGAACTCAGTTTGTAAACGATCAATGAGTCCATACAAAGCTAAGTGCCGGAGATTCAAGCATTAGACTTACCCGTGTAAAAATGTGTCCAAGGAGGGGGACCTTAAACGCTGGTTTAGTGTGGCTGAAATGGGGCTTAGGCTAAATAATTTTTTGGGGTTAGGGTTTAAACGACTTAATGTAGACATGGCCTAAATGTTATGCTTAAAAACTCATTCCTGTTACTCAAATGAGTCGAAAGGGAGTAGTTCAATGTGTGTAGTATTACATTTAGAGTTGAAAAAAGACAGATATTGACGTTTATTTCATCCATCCATCCATCCATTTTCTACCGCTTATTCCCAATGGCCTTTAAATAGTTGTATCATAATTTACCTTCTTAAGGAATTGCTTCTGCTGTTGACTTCATTTTGGAGTTGATGCATGCAAACACTAAAAAAGGCCTTAAGTCACGTATGCACCCACATCACTGTTTGGATCAGACCTGCCAGGTTTTGGAGTGACTGGATGCTGACGGGATTTGCTCAGGAAAGTGCGTGTGTGTGTGTGTGTGTGTGTGTGTGTGTGTGTGTGTGTGTGTGTGTGTGTGTGTTAAACGTATACCTATAAGCTCACAACAAAAACGTAAATCCTCAAAGCTGCGGTGTGACTCATCAGCGAGTGCATGCTTTGGATGTGACTGCAGTGGAATAAAAAGTACACATGTCCAAAGTAAGAAATATGTGCAAATGCACGTCGTGATGGATTTGCTCAGAGGGCGTCCACACAGTGGGAGAGAAACAGTGAGTGACAGTTCCAGGACAAATGGTGCCAAGGACAAAAAAGTGTCCATTCTACCTGCATGAAGTGATAATAGATGACAATATAAACGATACCGGGTCATCCTTTGCAGCTATAACAGTTGCTACACTTCTGAGAAGACTTTTCTTCAAATTTTTGCCCATCCATCATTGGTAGAGCATACAAGAAATAGAGGCTGATAATTATTGGCGACTTGCTTCAATTCAAGGAAATTCCATAAAAGTTTTGAAAGTAATAAATCGTGAGGATTAAAAAGCAGATGTTCGCACAGAAAAGTGATGTGGGTAGTTTGTGGGGGAAGACAATAAGAGGAGGATTGGAATGAGGGAGGCTTTAGATCAGGCCACAGCTGTTATGGTGGACCTCCTGCAAAGCTGAACATTTCTATTGAAACGTCGCAACACGAAAGGTCGTAACACAGATTACATCAGGAAACATAGTAACAGGAAACGTCATAATATTACGACATACGTAAAACGGCATGCCGTAATACGGAACACGGTAATACAAACGCCGCATTACGAAAGGCCGTATTACAAAAGGCCGTATTACGAAACAGTGCATCATAAAACGCCATAATACGAAACGTTGTATTACGAAACGTTGTATTACGAAACGTTGTATTACGAAACGTTGTAATACGAAACGTTGTAATACGAAACGTTGTGATACGAAACGTTGTGATACGAAACGTCGTGATACGAAACGTCGTGATACGAAACGTCGTGATACGAAACGTCGTGATACGAAACGTCGTGATACGAAACGTCGTGATACGAAACGTCGTGATACGAAACGTCGTAATACGAAACGTCGTAATACGAAACGTCGTAATACGAAACGTCGTGATACGAAACGTCGTGATACGAAACGTCGTAATACGAAACGTCGTAATACGAAACGTCGTAATACGAAACGTCGTAATACGAAACGTAATACGAAACGTCGTAATACGAAACGTAATACGAAATGTAGTACAAAACGTTGTTGTACAAAACGTCGTAGTATGGAACGTCGTAGTAGGGAACGTCGTAATATGAAACATCGTAATATGAAACATCGAAACACAAAACGTCGTAACACAAAACGTAATACAAAACGTCATAATACAAAATGTCATCATACAAAGTGTCATAATACGAAACTGTAATACAAACGCCGTATTATGAAAGGCCGTATTACAAAAGGCCGTATTACGAAAGGCTGTATTACAAAATGCCGTGTTACAAAAGGTAGTTACAAAACAGCGCATTATAAAACGCCATAATAAGAAACGTTGTAATACGAAACGTTGTAATACAAAACGTTGTAATACGAAACGTCGTAATACGAAACGTCGTAATACGAAACGTCGTAATACGAAACGTCCTAATACGAAACGTCCTAATACGAAACGTCCTAATACGAAACGTCCTAATACGAAACGTTGTAATACCAAACGTCGTAATACCAAACGTCGTAATACCAAACGTCGTAATACCAAACGTCGTAATACCAAACGTCGTAATACCAAACGTAGTACAAAACGTCGTAGTTCAAAACGTCGTAGTATGGAACGTCGTAGTATGGCACGTCGTAGTATGGAACGTCGGAATATGAAACATCTTAATATGAAACATCGAAATACAAAACGTCGTAACACAAAACGTAATACAAAACGTCAGAATACAAAATGTCATCATACAAAGTGTCATAATACGAAACTGCGTAAGATTAAACAGCATAAGACGAAACATTGTAAGGCAAAATGTTGGAAGATATAAAACGCTGTAAGATAAAATGCTGTAAGAGGAAATGTTGTAACACGAGACATCGTAAAAAACGGCGTCGTAACACTAGACATAACAGGAGACGTCATAACGCGAGACATCGTAACACGAAAGGTCGCAACATGGGACGTCGCAAAATGAGACGTCGTAACACGAGACGTCAGAACACGAGACATAACACGAGACATCATAAAACGAGACATCATAACACAAGACGTCATGACGCAAGACATCGCAACACGGGACGTCGCAACACGAAAGGTCGTAACACAGATTATATCAGGAAACATAGTAACAGGAAACGTCACAATATTACGGCATACGTAATACGGCATGCCGTAATACGGAACACCGTAATACAAACGCCGTATTATGAAAGGCCGTATTACAAAAGGCCGTATTACGAAAGGCTGTATTACAAAATGCCGTGTTACAAAAGGTAGTATTACGAAACAGCGCATTATAAAACGCCATAATAAGAAACGTCGTAATACGAAACGTCATAGTACGAAACGTAGTACAAAACGTCGTAGTATGGAACGTCGTAGTATGGAACGTCGTAGTATGGAACGTCGTAGTATGGAACGTCGGAATATGGAACGTCGGAATATGAAACATCTTAATATGAAACATCGAAATACAAAACGTCGTAACACAAAACGTAATACAAAACGTCATAATACAAAATGTCATCAAACAAAGTGTCATAATACGAAACTGCGTAAGATTAAACAGCATAAGACGAAACATTGTAAGGCAAAATGTTGTAAGATATAAAACGCTGTAAGATACAATGCTGTAAGAGGAAATGTTGTAACACGAGACATCGTAAAAAACGGCGTCGTAACACTAGACATAACAGGAGACGTCATAACGCGAGACATCGTAACACGAAAGGTCACAACATGGGACGTCGCAAAATGGGACGTCGTAACACGAGACGTCAGAACACGAGACATAACACGAGACATCATAACACAAGACGTCATGACGCAAGACATCGCAACACGGGACGTCGCAACAGGAAAGGTCGTAACACAGATTATATCAGGAAACATAGTAACAGGAAAAGTCATAATATTACGGCATACGTAATACGGCATGCCGTAATACGGAGCACCGTAATACAAACGCCGTATTATGAAAGGTCGTATTACAAAAGGCCGTATTACGAAAGGCTGTATTACAAAATGCCGTGTTACAAAAGGTAGTATTACGAAACAGCGCATTATAAAACGCCATAATAAGAAACGTAATACGAAACGTTGTAATACGAAACGTTGTAATACAAAACGTCGTAATACGAAACGTCGTAATACGAAACGTCGTAGTACGAAACGTCGTAGTACGAAACGTCGTAGTACGAAACGTAGTACAAAACGTCGTAGTACAAAGTGTCGTAGTATGGAACGTCGTAGTATGGAACGTCGGAATATGAAACATCTTAATATGAAACATCGAAATACAAAACTTCGTAACACAAAACGTAATACAAAACGTCATAATACAAAATGTCATCATACAAAGTGTCATAATACAAAACTGCGTAAGATTAAACAGCATAAGACGAAACATTGTAAGGCAAAATGTTGGAAGATATAAAACGCTGTAAGATAAAATGCTGTAAGAGGAAATGTTGTAACACGAGACATTGTAAAAAACGGCGTCGTAACACTAGACATAACAGGAGACGTCATAACGCTAGACATCGTAACACGAAAGGTCGGAACATGGGACGTCACAAAATGATACGTCGTAACACGAGACGTCAGAACACGAGACATCATAACACCAGACATCATAACACCAGACATCATAACACAAGACGTCATGACGCAAGACATCGCAACACAGGACGTCGCAACAAGAGACGTCGTAACACGAGATTTCGTAACACAAGACGTCGTACCACGAGACGTCGTACCACGAGATGTTGTAACAGGACAACGTAACAGGAAACGTTAAACAGGAAACACTGTAACATGAAACACCCCAAAACAATATATCGTAAAACCTAGACCGCATGTCGGTGGTAGCCTAAACACATTACAGCTTCATCTCTAAGATCTGGTGGGTCCTGCTTGGCCCCAAAGCACATGAGCCGCAACAGCAAATTATGAAAATAAATCCACAGGTCTGGCAACATTTTTTGTTTTTTTCCTCGTTCCAGGTTGGAAAGTTTTGTGCAAAGTGCTGTTTTTGCATAATCGTAACTATTTACTTTCCCTAAATATCTAAAAGTATTCATATTCTCTTCATGTCATATTATGCTCCTTCCAGCGCTGGTTTTTTTTAGGTTATAGAGTTTTTATCCAATCAGAATTCAGCTAGCTTATGTTGCCATGCTGTATGAAATCTGCCCGTAGCCTTCAGAATCTTCAATGCGAGCGTCCGTGCACTGTAAGTGAACGGACACATACAGTGACAGACAGTTGCGATAGCCAATCAGATCACGAGTTGTTGTCTGTAAGACCTTCTAGCTGGCCTAAGGCGGATATATATTGTGATGTTATGAGCTAGGTAACATAAGAACTTCATTACCCAGCATGCCACAAGAGTGAAGCGCATGCGCAGTAACCCCGTTTAAGTTACTGGATGTTTTTAATGAGCACCTTGTGGAGTAAACTTTAAGAAGTCAGCCAACACGCCTCGTCTGCATCTTTTATCATTAGACAAGACAACACATGTATTTGCAAGGCCATTTTCAAGAAGGATATTTAGAGAGAAACTACATCTTGTGAGACGATGTCGGCCAACCCCCGGAAGCTCGAATGGGTTCTACTTAGGGATGTCCGATAATGGCTTTTTGCCGATATTCCGATATTGTCCAACTCTTTAATTACCGATACCGATATCAACCGATATATGCAGTCGTGGAATTAACACATTATTATGCCTAATTTGGACAACCAGGTATGGTGAAGATAAGGTACTTTTTTTTTTTAATTAATAAAATAAGATAAATAAATTAAAAACATTTTCTTGAACAAAAAAGAAAGTACAACAATATAAAAACAGTTACATAGAAACTAGTAATTAATGAAAATGAGTAAAATTAACTGTTAAAGGTTAGTACTATTAGTGGACCAGCAGCACGCACAATCATGTGTGCTTACGGACTGTATCCCTTGCAGACTGTATTGATATATATTGATATATAATGTAGGAACCAGAATATTAATAACAGAAAGAAACAACCCTTTCGTGTGAATGAGTGTAAATGGGGGAGGGAGGTTTTTTGGGTTGGTGCACTAATTGTAAGTGTATCTTGTGTTTTTTATGTTGATTTAATAAAAAAAAAAAAAAAATAAAAAAAATAAAAAAAATACCGATAATAAAAAAACCGATACCGATAATTTCCGATATTACATTTTAACGCATTTTAACGACATCCCTAGTTCTACTAATTGTGAGTTCAGATATTTATTTTTTCACATTTAATATGTTTTTTGCAATTTTAATTTTGACAGTACCACATAAGATATGTTTTAATTGCTGATTGATTTTTAAATGCGCCAGAAAATAACCCGTTATGTACACTTTTGGTGGTGATTCAATGCCCAGTAGTGCGTAAATCATGTGGGGATATCAATGACGGTATTTTGAGAGGTAATCATTGAAGTCGGACGTCACTGAAGGCCTAGGTGGGAAATGCACGGCCCGCCACTGATGTTGTTACTCGGGATGTCCGATATTTTTGGACTGCCGGTTTCAAAAAGTAAAATGTATGACTTTTTAAAACGCCGCTGTGTACACGGACATAAGGAGAAGTACAGAGCGCCAATAAACCTTAAAGGCACTTCCTTTGCGTGCCGGCCTAGTCACATAATATCTACAGCTTTTCACACACACAAGTGAATGCAAACATACTTGGTCAACAGCCACACAGGTCCCACTGAGGGTGGCCGTATTAACAACTTTAACACTGTTACAAATATGCGCCACACTGTGAACCCACACCAAACAAGAATGACAAAACACATTTCGGGAGAACATCTGCACCGTAACACAACAGATCAAATACCCAGAACCCCTTGCAGCACTAACTCTTCCGGGACGCTACAATATACACCCCCCAATTCCAAGCTGCTGTTTTGAGGCATGTTAAAAAAATGCACTTTGTGACTTCAATAATAAATATGGTAGTGCCATGTTGGCATTTTCTTCCATAACTTGAGTTGATTTATTTTGGAAAACCTTGTTACACTGTTTAATGCAACAAGACAACAAAAGTAGGCATAATAATGTGTTAATTCCACGACTGTATACATCGGTATCGGTTGATATCGGAATCCGTAATTAAGAGTTGGACAATATTGGAATATCGGATATCGGCAAAAAAGCCATTATCGGACATCTCTAGTTGTTACTGTTGTTTCCTTTTTCACGGTATGTCCCTCTTAAGCCAAGTACTAGTCAGTGTTGTACAAACCCCGTTTCCATATGAGTTGGGAAATTGTGTTAGATGTAAATATAAACGGAATACAATGATTTGCAAATCATTTTCAACCCATATTCAGTTGAATATGCTACAAAGACAACATATTTGATGTTCAAACTGATGAACATTTTTTTTTTTGCAAATAATCATTAACTTTAGAATTTGATGCCAGC
Source organism: Nerophis lumbriciformis (assembly GCF_033978685.3). Classification (NCBI taxonomy): domain Eukaryota; kingdom Metazoa; phylum Chordata; class Actinopteri; order Syngnathiformes; family Syngnathidae; genus Nerophis; species Nerophis lumbriciformis. Next base: position 15,981,533 of record NC_084564.2, on the reverse strand, counting down.
AAAACGTGACAAAGAAGTTGGGAAAGGTGGCAATAAATACTGATAAAGTTGAAGAATGCTCATCAAACACTTATTTGGAACATCCCACAGGTGAACAGGCAAATTGGGAACAGGTGGGTGCCATGATTGGGTATAAAAGTAGATTCCATGAAATGCTCAGTCATTCACAAACAAGGATGGAGCGAGGGTCACCACTTTGTCAACAAATGCGTGAGCAAATTGTTGAACCGTTTAAGAAATACCTTTCTCAACCAGCTATTGCAAGGAATTTAGGGATTTCACCATCTACGGTCCGTAATATCATCAAAGGGTTCAGAGAATCTGGAGAAATCACTGCACGTAAGCAGCTAAGCCCGTGACCTTCGATCCCTCAGGCTGTACTGCATCAACAAGCGACATCAGTGTGTAAAGGATATCACCACATGGGCTCAGGAACACTTCAGAAACCCACTGTCAGTAACTACAGTTGGTCGCTACATCTGTAAGTGCAAGTTAAAACTCTCCTATCCAAGGCGGAAACCGTTTATCAACAACACCCAGAAACGCAGTCGGCTTCGCTGGGCCTGAGCTCATCTAAGATGGACTGATACAAAGTGGAAAAGTGTTCTGTGGTCTGACGAGGCCACATTTCAAATTGTTTTTGGAAACTGTGGACGTCGTGTCCTCCGGACCAAAGAGGAAAAGAACCATCCGGATTGTTATAGGCGCAAAGTTGAAAAGCCAGCATGTGTGATGGTATGGGGGTGTATTAGTGCCCAAGACATGGGTAACTTACACATCTGTGAAGGCGCCATTAATGCTGAAAGGTACATACAAGTTTTGGAGCAACATATGTTGCCATCCAAGCAACGTTACTATGGACGCCCCTGCTTATTTCAGCAAGACAATGTCAAGCCACATGTTACAACAGCGTGGCTTCATAGTAGAAAAGTGCGGGTACTAGACTGGCCTGCCTGTAGTCCAGACCTGTCTCCCATTGAAAATGTGTGGCGCATTATGAAGCCTAAAATACCACAACGGAGACCCCCGGACTGTTGAACCACTTAAGTTGTACATCAAGCAAGAATGGGAAAGAATTCCACCTGAGAAGCTTCAAAAATGTGTCACCTCAGTTCCCAAACGTTTACTGAGTGTTGTTAAAAGGAAAGGCCATGTAACACAGTGGTGAACATGCCCTTTCCCAACTACTTGTCACGTGATGCAGCCATGAAATTCAAAGTTAATTATTATTTGCAAAAAAAAAATAAAGTTTATGAGTTTGAACATCAAATATCTTGTCTTTGTAGTGCATTCAACTGAATATGGGTTGAAAAGGATTTGCAAATCATTGTATTCCGTTTATATTTACATCTAACACAATTTCCCAACTCATATGGAAACGGGGTTTGTAGTTGCTGTTATCTTTTGTTACTGCTCTTTATTCTCGTCGGCCTCTGTCTGTCCCCTCTTAAACCAAGTGCTAGTCACCGTTGTCACGACTGCTACCTCCCTCATCCTCTATTTTTCCTCAGTACGTCCCCTCTTCAGCTGAGTGTGCTTGCTCATTTTGTTGTCCCGCCTAGCTCTGTCTGTCCCCACTTAAACCAAATACCGTCTCCCAAACAACAAGTGGAGGAGTGCGTGCGCGGCGAATGTCTTTGAAGCCACACAGCCCACTCTGCAACAATGAGGAACATATTGGCACATACCAGCGATGCCCACCAGGCTGTTTAAATGACAAACAGGCAGTTTGTCAACTCATAATGGCAGCCGACTGGCGGATCAATAACAGCCGTGTCTGTTGCAGCTTCTCAGCAGAGAGACCACAAGCTGCCATCTTTCTTATTTACTTTAAAGCGGAGAACAATGATGAGAAGTTACGACGCTTTTGTTTTACTTGCAAAAGAAATGAGTGCCAAAAATGTCCGTTTTTGGTGTAGAAAAGGGCCACGAAGTAAGTGGGAGTGGAATATGAGCGTCATTGTTGGACAGTGTTACCAGCTGCCTTCCTGCCTTTGGCGTTGTGGCGACAGCCGTGTCGTGCTAAACGAAAGACAAACGACGTGTCAAAAAGTGAGCTGGGATGGAATTGATTAGGTTGCCGAGTGAAAAGACTGAGAAAAGAAAAGAAAAGGCCTCGGGCGAGTTAAGAAAATTCTTAAGGATGAAGGCAGGATGGAGATTTACAGCGTGACTACTTGCCGTCTGCCTTCGCTGACAGGTTAAGCCACCCCCCCACCCCCTCCAACAACCCAAAAACTTTGCAGACACATTCAAATCCAATCATGCTTATAAGGAAAAGAGGAGCATAACACGGTGCAAGGTGAGATCACACATATCAAAACATCCTGTTGTGAAATCCCATGAAACTTGTTTCCACCTGATCTGCTGCCATGGCGATGTAATTATAGCTCACAGAGCCAATTGTTCATCGTCTATCTGCGTGACAACTCGGACTTCTTCACAGCATTGGTGGCTACTTGGAATGTCGACATTTGTTATTCGTAAAGAAACGTCAGGCTGTTACACACTTAGGTCCTTTTTTGGCTTTATAAGTGTATTCTCTTCTCATTCTTTCCAGCGTTCTCTATAGTGGACATTCGTGTTTTGCGTGACACAACCAATATTTTTCCCCAAAATGTGTAGCTCTAAGAAAATACCAGTGACGTGTGGTGAGGTTGATGGCTGGTGAGGCACTGACTTCATCACAGTCAGATTTACAAACATATGAACCCTAAAGAGTATCTTATTCACCATTTGATTGGCAGCAGTTAACGGGTTATGTTTAAAAGCTCATACCAGCATTCCTCCCTGCTTGGCACTCAGCATCAAGGGTTGGAATTGGGGGTTAAATCACCAAAAATGATTCCCGGGCGCGGCGCGGCGCCGCTGCTGCCCACTGCTCCCCTCACCTCCCAGGGGGTGAACAAGGGATGGGTCAAATGCAGAGGACAAATTTCACCACACCTCGTGTGTGTGTGACAATCATTGGTACTTTAACTTAACTTTAACTTTACACATACAAACTGTAGCACACAAAAAAGCACATTTAATAAAAAAAAGGTTATTATGGTCTTACCTTTACTTATAAGTGCGGGAACAGTGGTGTTCGTGTTGGAGGAGTTGTGAATGAATGAAATATGAAATCCGTGCAGCAGTCTGCAGGTGTACCTAATGTTGTGTCCCTGCGGTCGTTCGCGGCTCCTCCAACGCGAGCATTGTCGTTTTTGCACTTTTTGGCTTCTTGTTGAGTGACTTTTTTGAGTGGGTTCGGTCTTGCACGTGGAGGGTTTGGGTGTGGGCTTTGGTTGGTGTGGCGCTCCCGTCGGGGGGTGCATTAACCGGCACAAGGAGGCGTGATTACTGCGAGTCTCAGCCAGTGCGTCTTCGCAGCCGTTTTATGATCGCTCAGCACAAGAAATACTTTACACACATACAGTTGTTGACAAAATACACTGTACATTATATACCTCAGCTAACTAAACTATGGAAATGTATAATATAATTCATATAGCAATACGGTCTCACTGCACAGCAGGCCAGCAGTTAGCCGAGTCATTGCGCAATCCATGTTGAGGCACAACGCAGTGACGTGCCTCAACTGGTCACCGCACCGTCTCTTCTCAGTATTTGAACGGCAAATGTGAAAATTCAGCGATTTTGAATAAAAAATAATCTAAAACTGGTGAAGTTAAATGGAAAATAACTTTATAGTATAATCACTGGATACATATAACAATTTAATTTTTTTTTTTTTCTTTTTACATTTTTTTTCTTTCCATGATGGCAGGTGAGGCCCCGCCTGCACGTCACTGGAAAATACATAGACCAAAAACACGAGGAAATCACCACAAATGTTGTAAACAAAAAAATATATTTTATAAGTGGTATATAGTGAAAAGCAGATGTTTGCACAGAAAAGTTGGACGTCAGATTAAGTGAGTAGATGTGGGAGAATAAGATACTAAGCATGATTGCAACACTGGAGGTTTTAGAACAAGCATAGTTGGCCACGGCCAATATAGTGGACCTCCACCAAGGCTGAACAACCCTATTGAAACATTGTAATACAAAACGTCGTGATGGGAAACGCCGTAACACGAAACGTCGTAACACGAAACACCGTAACACGCAACTCCGTAACATGAAACACAAAACGCCGAAACACGGAACGCCGAAATATCAATAGTTGTAACGTGAAACGTCGTAATACATAAACGCCGCAATGCAAAACTCCGCAATACAAAACGCCGCAATACAAAACGCCGCAATACAAAACTTTGTAATATGAAATACTGCAACACCAAACATTGTAACACAAACTGTTGTAATACAAAACGGCGTAACACAAAATGACAAGACACAAAACGGCACCACACAAAATGCGATAACTAAAAACGTCACAACACAAAACATCATAACAGGAAACGTAACACGAAACTTAATACGAATTGTCTTAACAAGAATTGTCGTTACATGAAACGTCGTAACACAAAATGTTGCAACACGAAACGTTGTAATACGAATTGTCTTAACAAGAATCGTTGTAACATGACACGCCGTAACACAAAATGTCGCAACACGAAACGTCACAACACAAAACCACGTAACACAAAGCATCATAAAACAAAATATTTGAGACTTTTTTTTGCACTAAGACAACTTTTTACCATCAAACTTTAAACTTTGGCACTCGTGGGAAGTTGCGATGTCAACAATTTTCACTCAAAAAGAAGTGTTATGAGGATGATGGGAGTAGTTTGTGAGGGAAAAATGATAACAGGATGATGGCAACGCTAGAGGCTTTAGCACAAGCATGGTTGGCCACGGCTACTACAGTGGACCTCCAACAAGGCTGAACAATCCTATCAAAACGGCGTAATACGAAACGCCGCAATAAAAAAATGTCGTAATACAAAACTTTATAATATTAAACGTCATAATACGAAACATTATAATACAAACAGTTGTAACACAAAACGGCGTAACACAAAATGCTGTAAGACAAAACGTCATAACACAAAACATTGTATGACCAAAACGTAACAAAATGTTGTAATACGAAATCTTTACAAGAATTGTCGTAACACAAAATGTATCAACACAAAACGTCATGACATAAAACAAAAAACTAAATATTTGTGTGTCAACTGGGACTTTTTCGTAATAAGACAACTTTTTACGATCAAACTTTGGCACGTGGGAAGTTGCGATGTCAACATTTTTCACTCATAAATAAGTGTCATGAGGGGCTTGTTACACAAAGAGGTAATTTTTTTGTATCATATCTATCTCTCTGGAGTCAGCCCCCAATGCAGTGCCCATTCCTGTTTTGTACAACAGGGTCAATTTTTCCCCAAAACGTGTAACTCTGACAAAAGAAATAGACCAAAAAACAAATGATCCACCAAAAAATATCCTGGTTCTCAAACAAGCCATTTTTGAAGTGCTGCACACAAAAGAGTGAACAACTGTCCAAACATACATTCTTACTGTGTTGCTATTATTTGTCAAACAAGCACACCTCATGGTGGCGCTGTTATTAAAACCTAATGTTTGATCCCCGTAAGTCCAATTGCCATGAAATCAATGTGTTCCACAAAACTTGCACACAATTTGATTATGTAAAATGTCAATAAGTTCGGATGAGATATATGGAAACCATTAAAGGGGAACTGCACTTTTTGGGGAACTTTACCAATCATTCACAATCCATATCTAAGATAAGAACACACACTTTTAATTGTTTATGCATTCTAATTTGTAATATACACAAATACGAGGCAGCTAACAATGAAGCTAATAGGAGTAATCTATTCCGCCAAAAACGTCCAAAAACCACCAACAATACTCCATTTACATCTCGTGACCTGAATATTAACCAGGTATTAGCAATATTGTTATTATTAGCACTAACACCGAGTAACTACAAACCCCGTTTCCATATGAGTTGGGAAATTGTGTTAGATGCAAATATAAACGGAATACAATGATTTGCAAATAATTTTCAACCCATGTTCAGTTGAATATGCTACATTGCAAATAATCATTAACTTTAGAATTTGATGCCAGCAACACGTGACAAAGAAGTTGGGAAAGGTGGCAATAAATACTGATAAAGTTGAGGAATGCTCATCAAACACTTATTTGGAACATCCCACAGGTGAACAGGCAAATTGGGAACAGGTGGGTGCCATGATTGGGTATACAAGTAGATTCCAGGAAATGCTCAGTCATTCACAAACAAGGATGGGGCGAGGGTCACCACTTTGTCAACAAATGCGTCAGCAAATTGTTGAACAGTTTAAGAAAAACCTTTCTCAAGCAGCTATTGCAAGGAATTTAGGGATTTCACCATCTACGGTCCGTAATATCATCAAAGGGTTCAGAGAATCTGGAGAAATCACTGCACGTAAGCAGCTAAGCCCGTGACCTTCGATCCCTCAGGCTGTACTGCATCAACAAGCGACATCAGTGTGTAAAGGATATCACCACATGGGCTCAGGAACACTTCAGAAACCCACTGTCAGTAACTACAGTTGGTCGATACATCTGTAAGTGCAAGTTAAAACTCTCATATTCAAGGCGAAAACCGTTTATCAACAACACCCAGAAACGCCGTCAGCTTCGCTGGGCCTGAGCTCATCTAAGATGGACTGATGCAAAGTGGAAAAGTGTTCTGTGGTCTGACGAGTCCACATTTCAAATTGTTTTTGGAAACTGTCGACGTCATGTCCTCCGGACCAAAGAGGAAAAGAACCATCCGGATTGTTATAGCCGCAAAGTTGAAAAGCCATCATCTGTGATGGTATGGGGGTGTATTAGTGCCCAAGACATGGGTAACTTACACATCTGTGAAGGCGCCATTAATGCTGAAATGTACATACAGGTTTTAGAGCAACGCTACCATGGACGCCCCTGCTTATTTCAGCAAGACAATGCCAAGCCATGTGTTACATCAACATGGCTTCATAGTAAAAGAGTGCGGGTGCTAGACTGGCCTGCCTGTAGTCCAGACCTGTCTCCCATTGAAAATGTGTGGAGCCTAAAATACCACAACGGAGACCCCCGGACTGTTGAACAACTTAAGCTGTACATAAAACAAGAATGGGAAAGAATTCCACCTGAGAAGCTTAAAAAATGTGTCTCCTCAGTTCCCAAACGTTTACTGAGTGTTGTTAAAAGGAAAGGCCATGTAACACAGTGGTGAACATGCCCTTTCCCAACTACTTTGGTACGTGTTGCAGCCATGAAATTCTAAGTTGATTATTATTTGTAAAAAAAAAATAAAGTTTATGAGTTTGAACATCAAATATCTTGTCTTTGTAGTGCATTCAATTGAATATGGGTTGAAAAGGATTTGCAAATCATTGTATTCCGTTTATATTTACATCTAACACAATTTCCCAACTCATATGGAAACGGGGTTTGTACTTTTAGCGGCGCCGTGTTACAGAGAAGTAACTATCCTTTGCAGCTATTGACATACTGAGCCGGTGAGCTGCTGCATCGCCTCTCAGTTGGTGAAAGTTAATTCCAGATTACAAATAACGCCTCTCACTTGGATAGTAGAAGGTTGTGGCCATAAACCAGGAAGTTGTGCTTGTACGAGCCAGTCTGCCCCACAACAAGCAGACTACAGCGTGGACTACAGTGGTGGACTCGCGCAAAAGCACATTGGGTAAATGTATACCATATATGGATAATATATGGTATACAAACAGGCTCAGGGACGGCTTCTTTCCCAGAGCTGTCACTATCTTGAACTCTAACTTATAATACATAATTCACACCTATACAATATCCTACCCTAATACTCCACTGTGCAATATTACCCTTCGAGTGCAATACATCTGACACTGATTGTTATCACTCCGGTACTCTTGTCTTGTTCTGTTTATTGTACAGTATTTTGTACATTGTTTTGTATATTGTACGGGATTGCTTATTTTTATTGAATAGTAGCCTATTTATTTCAATTCTTAGTTTTATCTTTATTACTTCTTGTGTAATTTATTTTTATCCCATATTTGTTCCCACTACTTAAATTGGAGTCTTTAATCTCATAATATGCAAATATAATGACAATAAAGTCCATTCTATTCTATTCTATAATCTGCTGATGTCACCAGTGTAAAACATTGGTTTTGCATAATAGGGCCACTTTAATACGAGCAAAATATGTAAATATCACATGTTGTTATTGATATGCCTGTTACTTCATTACATATATACTTTCAGCGTGCATATTATGTGTTGTTCCATGTGTTGTGGAGTGCTTTATAGGCAGATTAGAGCAAATACCATTACCGTCATTGTTAGCCACCTTTTGCTAGCGTTTATTTACGAGTTAAAATGCATAAAATAAAAATAAACATATGTGTTCTTATCTCATAAGGGTTGTGGATGACAACATTCCAAAACAAAAGTGCAGTTTCCCTTTAAGTGAAACACCTTTTCAGGGGCACTCCCAGGTCTAATGACCATTCGTCTATTGCAGCTTGATTTGATTATTTTATAAACTGTGTTTTATTTTCCTATATTCAAACAAAGTGTTACTGTTCAAACTGTGTATACTGTTACAGAGGCCAAAAATATGAAATATACTTGTTAAATAAAACCTTTGCCTAGTTTTTAATGAATACTTAGGCTTACTGCGTGACTGTATTGAAATGTTGGTCATTATGGTGGTACTTGGAGAGCCAAGTGTTTTCTGAGGTGGCACTCGGTGAAAAAAGTTTGAGAACCTGTCAGAATAATTGTACCTAAGTTATCACAAAACTTTGTGTTGCCATGAGTTCCCGGCGAGAAGACAAAAGCTGTCTTTGATCCTACCAAGAAGAAGGCTTGTAAAACTCCACTGTGTAGGATGGGAAGCAACATGAAGGTGTTCTGTTTCTTTGATGTATTGTAATCCACAGAAAGATTTTGTCTTGACCCGAGAACTACAGAGGAAGCAGGGCCTGACTCCCCTCAAGGCACCTTTTCTTTGAACTGTTAGTAATCAAAGGCGATGGCTGTTTACGACCCCCGTCCCTTAGAAACAGCTGTTGCCATGTAATCAGGGAAAGTCCAAATAAAAGAGGTGTACAATATTTCGTCAGAGCGTGGTGAGACACTGCACAAGGGTACAGTGTCAACGCGTTTCTCCTCATTGAGCTCAATTTAATTCTGTCTCTGTTTTTAATTCCTAGCTTATTGTCTTGTTTAATAGATGTCATCAGTGTTTGAACCTGACAGAACCACTTGTGAAAAATTGAGGATATTTGTGTTTGATGAATGCTAGTATATTCAGGACATGCATGAAAATGTTGCTTCTAGTTGCAGTACTCCATTAATCCTAAATAAAAAGGATGGAAACTAAATCCATGTAGACAATTTTTTTCCAGCGTGTCAGAGTATTTACTGCAAAAACTCTAAAAAAGTCCTTGATCATCGAAGTGATGATGAAATAAATCAAGTATTAATTAAAGAGGCAGCTTCAAACTAATAAACAAAATCTTCCCCTCTTGATGAGGATCTATTTAATGGAGTTTAGAGCACAAGCATCAGCCTTTGATTGATTTTAAGTCTTAACATCTGCTGAAATGCAACCTCGACTAGGGCAGAGGCAAAAAAACTAACTGGTTTCATCTTTAAAGTGACGAGTAATTAAAGCTAATGAGAAGAAAAGTGCATTAACTCGGTGTCCAAGTCGCAATTACACAAATAAATCACCTCTAAATTGCACAAAATAATAGTTTAGTTCCTGATTCTACAGTAAAAAAAAATCATAAGGGTTTTTGATCTGGTGTCACATGACCAGTCAGGGCCGCAGGCTGCAAGAAGTTTTTTGGAACTCCACAAAAAAAAAAATGCTTTTCACAGTTCACACCCCGTTTGCTCCAGCTGGATCCCAGCCCTGCAGAGCCCAAATTCCACCTTTTCAGGTGTAACTTTAACGCGGCGTATCGCCTTACCGAACCCTTCGGCGCATAAACATCCAAACAAAAATCATTACAGTGGAGTGTGCTGGATTTCAAAGAAGCCGTCGCCGTGCCCTTGAGAAATAGAAAAGATTGCACGCATCGCAGCGCTCGCGATGCAGTTGTTAAAAGTTTTATTGCACCAAATCCACTGCAGTCATGGCTCACATCTGGAGCTAATATGGCCGCCACGCTGCCTTCATGTGGTGTGCATTATTTTCTCTGGTTTAACTATTAGTGAGGACACTTTCAACGTGTAATAAATGTGGACTTTATTATAATAAGACTTTTTGCAGAGGGGAAATGGAGTGTAATTCGCTATTAAGCCACTAGAGTTAAAGTAGATGATCTAAAACAGGGGTGTCAAACTCAAATACAGAGTGGGCCAAAATGTAAAACTGATCAAAGGCTGAAAAAAATGAACCTTTTAATAGGGACCCAAACAAGTTTTGCATTGAATATTATACAAGCAAGGCTTATATAACTTTATAGTGACATGCAAAATTGAGTTTCAAATAATAATAATTAAAAAATATCAATGGTATATCAAATACAATTTAAATAAAAATTGAATGCCTCTTTTCTATTTGCAGCCTTCTGAGGTAAATATCAACATTAACTTTTTCCACAGGCTAATAAATTTGAAAATAAAATAACAATGAACAAACCAACCATTCAGGACTTTAAACTGCTCAGTTTGCAACACACTGATCTAACCTGATGTGCCCAAGCCAGATACCTGCCATCTTTTCTTGGATGCTAGTTCATTAATGTCGGAGCTCCGGCTTTGAGCTGAGGCAACCTTCATTATAGAACGAAGGTGTTCATCAGTCATTATATCTCGTAGTCCACCCGTACCACAGTCTTGGGGGCGTGCCTTTAAGGCACTGCCTTTAACGTCCTCTACGAGCTGTCGTCACGTCCGCTTTCCATCCATTCTAACAACGTGCCGGCCCAGTCACAAGATATGTGCGGCTTCTGTACGAATACATACGTGAATGCAACGCATACTTGATCAACAGCGATACAGGTTACACTGAGGGTGGCCGTATAAACAACTTTAATATATATATATATATATATATATATATATATATATATATATATATATATATAGACTGCATTGCAAAATGTTTAAAAAAGATCAACGCAGAAATGGGGCCATATCAGTGACGTGCGGTGAGGTTGATGGCTGGTGAGGCACTGACTTCATCACAGTCAGATTTACAAACATATGAACCCTAAAGAGTATCTTATTCACCATTTGATTGGCAGCAGTTAACGGGTTATGTTTAAAAGCTCATACCAGCATTCTTCCCTGCTTGGCACTCAGCATCAAGGATTGGAATTGGGGGTTAAATCACCAAAAATGATTCCCGGGCGCGGCGCCGCTGCTGCCCACTGCTCCCCTCACCTCCCAGGGGGTGAACAAGGGGATGGGTCAAATGCAGAGGACAAATTTCACCACACCTAGTGTGTGTGTGACAATCATTGCTACTTTAACTTAACTTTAACTTTACACATACAAACTGTAGCACACAAAAAAGCACATTTAATAAAAAAACGTTATTATGGTCTTACCTTTACTTATAAATGCGCCGCTGTTGTGCTGGATTAATGAACCCCCTGATGGGAGTGTTATATCAACTAAAGCCCTCACTTCAACTTTCCACGTGCAAGATTTAATCTATTTAAAAAAGGGTAACCGAGGGTTTATAAATGTCGCCTATACTGTATGAAACTACAAAATAAACACGGAGGCTCCAGTTTACACGAGGACCACTTTATTTACATTCTTTCAAAAACTTCCGCTCCACTCCAACGTGTCGTCACTTCCGCTCTTAGCGCCTTCAAAATAAGAGCTCAAGGCATATACTGTATAACAGCGCATAACAGGAACTTAACATCACAAATAGGAAAGCCCATAAAAATAGGTTACAAAAGTTATTTAATAAGAAGCCAAAAAGTGCAAAAACAATAATGTTCGTGTTGGAGGAGTTGTGAATTAGATACACCTGCTGTCTGCAGGTGTACCTAATGTTGTGGCCCTGCAGTCATTCACAACTCCTCCAACACGAACATTATTGTTTTTGCACTTTTTGGCTTCTTATGAAATAACTTTTTTAAATAGATTCAATCTTGCACGTGGAAAGTTTAAGTGTGGGCTTTAGTTGATATAACACTCCCGTCAGGGGTTGCCGTGCATTCTACGGCGGGTGTGCAGGAGGCGAGCCTCAGCCAGTGCGTCTTTTGCAGCCGTTTTATGATCGCTCAGCACAAGAAATACGTTACACACATACAGTTGTTGACAAAATACACTGTACATTATATACCTCAGCTAACTAAACTATGGAAATGTATAATATAGTTCATATAGCAATACGGTCTCACTGCACAGCAGACCAGCAGTTAGCCGAGTCCGTCCATGTTGAGGCACTGAGTGACGTGCCTCGACTGGCTGCTGTTCACCGCACCGTCTCTTCTCAATATTTGAACGGCAAATGTGAAAATTCAGCGATTTTGAATAAAAATAATCTAAAACTGGTGAAGTTAAATGGAAAATAACTTTATAGTATAATCACTGGATACATTTAACAATTTAATATATCTTTTTTCTTTTTACATTTTTTTTCTTTCCATGACGGCAGGTGAGGCCCCGCCTCACCTGCCATCATATATATGTATATATATATATATATATATATATATATATATATATATATATATATCTCCATCCATCCATCCATCCATTTTGTACCGTGCAGTAACAAGCTACATGTAGCTAAGCTACCTAGCTTAACTCCATTTTCCAGTAGCTTTGCGGTAGCTGAGCTACTTTTTTAACAAGTAGCTTTTCCTGTTGCTTAACTACTTTTACACCCATGTAGCCATAGTAGGTAGCTTACGTTAAAGCTACCTACCTTACATAAGCCCAGCATGCAATTTCTAAAAACAAATAAAACCCTCAAAGGAACCGTTTTAAAAAGCACTAAAACGGGTCACCTCCAAATGTTCATAATATACTGTGAAATAATCATCATTTCTTTGACCGTGGCATTATTTATACATTATTTTGACATATAAATCACATGATGTCATCGTTCATGTCCACAACCTCAAAGGAGGTGCCACCCACGTTGCCAGTGGGGTGTAACCGAGCATGCTGTGTGTTCAGCAGGAGAATTCTGCAACATCAGTGTCTCCAAACCCAAAGAAAACCTCATTTTTATGTGGACTTGGTGGAAGAAACACACACACACACGCGCACACACGCACACACACACACGCACACAGACAAAACCTTGCAGTGAACTACAGTATGTCTGAGCTACTAAACTGATATAGTCTGGGTAAAATGTATAGCTTTTAATGAGGTTCAACCAGAGGCTACAATAACAAGAAGAAACCAGAAGCCACCACATGAATCTAATAGAGATGAAAGGTGCTGACAGGATCGTCACCCCGTGAAGCCAAAACGTCCCCGCTGCTGCCTGACGTGTGCTCTTGGAGCTCATAAAGCTCTCACAGCCGTGACGCCTCTGCTTAACTGGCGGCGGGTCACGGCGCCTGGTGCGTAAGGATGCTGTGAGGACTCTCCTATAATTATCACCTCATCACCGAGGTGGCAGGAAAATAGGATTCCGTCATTGACTGCCGACCTAACGCCATCCTTCCTCCCTTTGGACGCGAGACTGTCTCATCAGTGCTCAAAAGTGCTGATGTGGCGTTTTTTTTTTAATGCATTTGGAACAATGGTGTAAAGTGCACATCTAAAAGAACCTTCAGAATGATGATTCCTGCCAGAAGAGCGGGTGTTCCTATTTATCTTTTGCTAACCTGCATTTTTACTTTTCTCCTGGCGCTTACGTTTTATGGCTTCTTTACTCACTGGCAGTCAAACTAAAAATAACTGCGCCATCGCTGGAAAATGACAAATATTAGTCATAAAGTTAAAAGAACGTTAGTTGACAAGCTTAAAGGCCTACTGAAATGCGATTTTCTTATTTAAACGGGGATAGCAGGTCCATTCTATGTGTCATACTTGATCATTTCGCGATACTGCCATATTTTTGCTGAAAGGATTTAGTAGAGAACATCGACGATAAAGTTCGCAACTTTTGGTCGCTGATAAAAAAGCCTTGCCTGTACCGGAAGTAGCAGACGAGTAGCGTTTCGTCACAGGTTGTGGAGCTCCTCACATCTGCACATTGTTTACAATCATGGCCACCAGCAGCGAGAACGATTCGGACCGAGAAAGCGACGACTTCCCCATTAATTTGAGCGAGGATGAAATATTTGTGGATGAGGAAAGTGAGAGTGAAGGACTAGAGGGCAGTGGGAGCGATTCAGATAGGGAAGATGCTGTGAGAGGCGGGTGGGACCTGATATTCAGCTGGGAATGACTAAAACAGTAAATAAACACAAGACATATATATACTCTATTAGCCACAACACAACCAGGCTTATATTTAATATGCCACAAATGAATCCCGCATAACAAACACCTCCCCCCTCCCGTCCATATAACCCGCCAATACAACTCAAACACCTGCACAACACACTCAATCCCACAGCCCAAAGTACTGTTCACCTCCCCAGAGTTCATACAGCACATATATTTCCCCAAAGTCCCCACAGTTACGTACGTGACATGCACATAGCGGCACGCACGTACGGGCAAGCGATCAAATGTTTGGAAGTCGCAGCTGCATGAGTACTCACGGTACCGCGTCAGCGTATCCAACTCAAAGTCCTCCTGGTAAGAGTCTCTGTTGTCCCAGTTCTCCACAGGCCAATGGTAAAGCTTGACTGTCATCTTCCGGGAATGTAAACAATGAAACACCGGCTGTGTTTGTGTTGCTGCATGCCGGCCGCAATACACCGCTTCCCACCTACAGCTTTCTTCTTTGCTGTCTCCATTGTTCATTGAGCAAATTGAAAAAGATTCACCAACACAGATGTCCAGAATACTGTGGAATTTTGAGATGAAAACAGACGACTTAATAGCTGGCCACCATGCCACCAAAATGTCCTCTACAATCCGTGATGTCACGCGCAGGCGTCATCATACCGAGACGTTTTTAGCAGGATATTTCGCGCAAAATTTAAAATTGCACTTGAGTAAACTAACCCGGCCGTATTGGCATGTGTTGCAAAGTTAAGATTTCATCATTGATGTATAAGACTGCGTGGTCGGTAGTAGTGGGTTTCAGTAGGCCTTTAAGAAAAGTGGAAAGTCGTCTTGAGTTACAAAACAATGAGGTAAGACATTCCTAATACTGTAGTACAGGGGTGTCCTAACTTTTTGACATTGGGCTAAAAAAAATTGTTTGAGGGCTGAAAGCATGCAAAGTAACCACATATATGTGTGTGGGGTACACATTATAATATAAAATGAATCATTATTTATGATTGAATATTAAGAGTATGTGTATATATGTATATATGTGTACCCCGCTTTCCGCCCCCGAATGCAGCTGAGATAAGCTCCAGCACTCCCCGCGACCCCGAACGGGACAAGTGGTAGAAAACGGATGGATGGATTGCATTCTTTTTGTATGGTTTTCAGTTTCATAAATTCACCAAAACGTCACTGTGGAGTTATTGAGTCTGTTCAGCTGATTGGAGAGCTAGCTTCCGCAGCTAGTGGGTCCATAACGATGACTTATGTTTTGTTTGATCACCTGTTTTACTACCTTGTTACAGGCACAGTTTGGAAACAATTAAGGTATGCAAGTAAACATTTACAAAATATTTCGTACTGGTATTGTCATGTCTGTGTGACCATATTTTGTATTAGTCATGTTTTGTTTTGTTTAGTTATTGGACTCTTTAGTTTCTGGCTTTTCACTCCCTTGTCTTGTTTCCATGGTTACCCATTACCCCACACGTTTGGACTCATTGTGCACTCTTGTTTGTCACCATAGCAACCCATTAGTTTTCACCTGTCACGTCACGCACCTGTTTCACGTTTTGAGTCACGCACCTGTTTTCGTTAATCATGTCTGTAGTATTTAAGTTCATTGTTTTCAGTTTGTCTTTCTGGCGACATCCCACATTTATGCTCTTCACATTCCTGACACTTGTTTTTTCATGTCCATCTTTCATGCTGCAACTTTAGTCCAAGCCAAGTAAGTTTTTGTTTATTAATGCTATAGTCTTTTGGTTTCGTAGTTTATTCTCCGCCACTGTGCGCACTTTTCGTTTGTACTTTTTTTGATAGTAATAAACAATCATGTACTCACATTCCCGTCTCGCCCGAGCCAACTTTCCGTTGCATTCCGGAAAAGCAAACACCCAGGACCAAGTCTTGACAGGTATACTGTATATTTGCGGCTTATAGTACACATTTTTATTTCTTCTAAAATCTGGTGCGCCCTATAGCCCGGAAAATACAGTAATTTCACCTTAAAAATGAAATTGCGGGAATAAACACACTTTTGCAAAATATTCAAATGTTTTGAGTTTCACCTGTAACTAAAAAGTAATTCAAGAAACACACTGCAATGAACCTATGTTCTTTGCAGAGATAATTTTAAGCATTTATGACATAATAGGTAAAGAAAAAAGGGTTTTATGATTAGTGCAGTAATAAATGTATATGGAAGCATGAGGTAAATCCTCCCAGTAATCAAACATCCCTGAAACACAGTAGAGCATGTGCCTTTGAGGTTCCTACTGGTTTTGGCCCGGTTTCTGACGACGAGCGAGGCTGTGGTGTGGTAGAGAGCGTCTGGACCCCATCTGGTCTTTGGGATAAAGTCACAGGATACAAGCCCCAGATCATTAACAATGCTTTAATTCCCGCCTTTGAACTGAACTGAATGCCACTGTTGCCATCTATCGGACAGAACTACCACTTCTGTTTTGTTAGCGCTGTGGTAGAAGTACACAAAGTAGTACGAACTCACAAAGTACACAGATGCATGAAAACTGCAGTATGCAATTTTGTATATCTTGTGGGAATGCTTTTCAAAAAGTTTCCCTAAGGACAGAATTGCGATCTTCCTATGACTTCTATTAGCATCACGAGTAAAGTAAATCGGCCGTAAATCCTCTAATCTGCCTCATCCATCTCTAGGAGGCGACGTCAGGGCAGGCGACCAAAGCCCGGGCAAACTGCGACTAACAGACAGCATGAGCTCCCACTGTGTGTGCCTTTCTGCAGACGCACGGGGACAAAACAAGGAGTCGTCGTCGCATTTGTCGAGCAAATTGCGCACAAATGTTCCAGCAGTGAAAAGATGTAAAGTGTCTGAAGGACTAAAAATAGAACGAGATGTTTTATTTAACTCTTGTGTGCACAGTTCCCACAAGCACTCGGGCACACTGACACATGCACATTTGATGTGTACCGTTTGAGTTCATGTGCAGGATGGTGGAAGATTAAACATGAATGTGTGTGTGTGTGCGTGTGTATGTGTGTATGTACTTGTATTTCAACCCTTCTTGAGACATCAAAAAGGAAAAGTACCTTCCATATGAGGACCGGTGAACAAGTTAGGACATAAATCATGGTCCCAATCCGGAAAACCATTGCATCTAATAGAGCAGTGGTTCTCAACCTTTTTTCAGTGATGTACCCCCTGTGAACATTTTTTTTAATTCAAGTACCCCCTAATCAGAGTAAAGCATTTTTGGTTGAAAAAAAGAGATAAAGAAGTAAAATACAGCACTATGTCATCAGTTTCTGATTTAGTAAATTGTATAACAGTGCAAAATATTGCTCCTCTCTGAGCTGCCACTTTGCCGTGGTAGAGGAGTTTGCGTGTCCCAATGATCCTAGGAGCTATGTTGTCCGGGGGCTTTATGGCCCCTGGTAGGGTCTCCCAAGACAAACTGGTCCTAGGTGAGGGATCAGACAAAGAGCAGCTCGAAGACCTCCATGACGAATAAAAATAAAGGACCCAGATTTCCCTCGCCCGGACGCGGGTCACCGGGGCCCCCCTCTGGAGCCAGGCCCGGAGGTGGGGCACGATGGCGAGAGCCTGGTGGCCGGGCCTGTCCCCATGGGGCCCGGCCGGGCACAGCCCGAAGAGGCAACGTGGGTCCCCCCTCCAATGGGCTCACCACCCATAGCAGGGGCCATAGAGGTCGGGTGCATTGTGAGCTGGGCGGAAGCCGACGGCAGAGCACTTGGCGGTCCGATCCTCGGCTACAGAAGCTAGCTCTTGGGACGTGGAACGTCACCTCGCTGGGGGGGAAGGAGCCTGAGCTAGTGCTCCGGCTAGATATAGTCGGACTCACTTCGACGCACAGCAAGGGCTCTGGAACCAGTTCTCTCGAGAGGGGCTGGACTCTCTTCCACTCTGGCGTTGCCGGCAATGAGAGGCAACGGGCTGGGGTGGCAATTCTTGTTGCCCCCCGGCTCAGAGCCTGCACGTTGGAGTTCAACCCGGTGGACGAGAGGGTAGCTTCCCTCCGCCTTCGGGTGGGGGAACGGGTCCTGACTGTGGTTTGCGCTTACGCGCCAAACCGCAGCTCAGAGTACCCACCCTTTTTGGATTCGCTCGAGGGAGTACTTGAGAGTGCTCCCCCGGGTGATTCCCTCGTTCTACTGGGGGACTTCAATGCTCATGTTGGCAGCGACAGTGAAACCTGGAGAGGCGTGATTGGGAAGAATGGCCGCCCGGATCTGAACCCGAGTGGTGTTCTGTTATTGGACTTTTGTGCCCGTCACAGATTGTCCATAATGAACACCATGTTCGAACATAAGGGTGTCCATATGTGCACTTGGCACCAGGACACCCTAGGCCGCAGTTCCATGATCGACTTTGTAGTTGTGTCATCGGATTTGCGGCCTCATGTTTTGGACACTCGGGTGAAGAGAGGGGCGGAGCTTTCAACCGATCACCACCTGGTGGTGAGTTGGCTGCGATGGTGGGGGAGGATGCCGGACAGACCTGGCAGGCCCAAACGCATTGTGAGGGTTTGCTGGGAACGTCTGGCAGAGTCTCCTGTCAGAGAGAGTTTCAATTCCCACCTCCGGAAGAACTTTGAACATGTCACGAGGGAGGTGCTGGACATTGAGTCCGAGTGGACCATGTTCCGCGCCTCTATTGTCGAGGCAGCTGATTGGAGCTGTGGCCGCAAGGTAGTTGGTGCCTGTCGTGGCGGTAATCCTAGAACCCGTTGGTGGACACCGGCGGTGAGGGATGCCGTCAAGCTGAAGAAGGAGTCCTATCGGGTTCTTTTGGCTCATAGGACTCCTGAGGCAGCGGACAGGTACCGACAGGCCAAGCGGTGTGCGGCTTCAGCGGTTGCGGAGGCAAAAACTCGGACATGGGAGGAGTTCGGGGAAGCCATGGAAAACGACTTCCGGACGGCTTCGAAGCGATTCTGGACCACCATCCGCCGCCTCAGGAAGGGGAAGCAGTGCACTATCAACACCGTGTATGGTGAGGATGGTGTTCTGCTGACCTCGACTGCGGATTTTGTGGATCGGTGGAGGGAATACTTCGAAGACCTCCTCAATCCCACCAACACGTCTTCCTATGAGGAAGCAGTGCCTGGGGAATCTGTGGTGGGCTCTTCTATTTCTGGGGCTGAGGTTGCTGAGGGAGTTAAAAAGCTCCTCGGTGGCAAGGCCCCGGGGGTGGATGAGATCCGCCCGGAGTTCCTTAAGGCTCTGGATGCTGTGGGGCTGTCTTGGTTGACAAGACTCTGCAGCATCGCGTGGACATCGGGGGCGGTACCTATGGATTGGCAGACCGGGGTAGTGGTTCCTCTCTTTAAGAAGGGGAACCGGAGGGTGTGTTCTAACTATTGTGGGATCACACTCCTCAGCCTTCCCGGTAAGGTCTATTCAGGTGTACTGGAGAGGAGGCTACGCCGGATAGTCGAACCTCGGATTCAGGAGGAACAGTGTGGTTTTCGTCCTGGTCGTGGAACTGTGGACCAGCTCTATACTCTCGGCAGGGTCCTTGAGGGTGCATGGGAGTTTGCCCAACCAGTCTACATGTGTTTTGTGGACTTGGAGAAGGCATTCGACCGTGTCCCTCGGGAAGTTCTGTGGGGAGTGCTCAGAGAGTATGGGGTATCGGACTGTCTGATTTTGGCGGTCCGCTCCCTGTATGATCAGTGTCAGAGCTTGGTCCGCATTGCCGGCAGTAAGTCGGACACGTTTCCAGTGAGGGTTGGACTCCGCCAAGGCTGCCCTTTGTCACCGATTCTGTTCATAACTTTTATGGACAGAATTTCTAGGCGCAGTCAAGGCGTTAAGGGGATCTGGTTTGGTGGCTGCAGGATTAGGTCTCTGCTTTTTGCAGATGATGTGGTCCTGATGGCTTCATCTGGCCAGGATCTTCAGCTCTCGCTGGATCGCTTCGCAGCCGAGTGTGAAGCGACTGGGATGAGAATCAGCACCTCCAAGTCCGAGTCCATGGTTCTCGCCCGGAAAAGGGTGGAATGCCATCTTCGGGTTGGGGAGGAGACCCTGCCCCAAGTGGAGGAGTTCAAGTACCTCGGAGTCTTGTTCACGAGTGAGGGAAGAGTGGATCGTGAGATCGACAGGCGGATCGGTGCGGCATCTTTAGTAATGCGGACGCTGTATCGATCCGTTGTGGTGAAGAAGGAGCTGAGCCGGAAGGCAAAGCTCTCAATTTACCGGTCGATCTACGTTCCCATCCTCACCTATGGTCATGAGCTTTGGGTTATGACCGAAAGGACAAGATCACGGGTACAAGCGGCCGAAATGAGTTTCCTCCGCCGGGTGGCAGGGCTCTCCCTTAGAGATAGGGTGAGAAGCTCTGTCATCCGGGGGAGCTCAAAGTAAAGCCGCTGCTCCTCCACATCGAGAGGAGCCAGATGAGGTGGTTCGGGCATCTGGTCAAGATGCCACCCGATCGCCTCCCTCGGGAGGTGTTTAGGGCACGTCCGACCGGTAGGAGGCCACGGGGAAGACCCAGGACACGTTGGGAAGGCTATGTCTCCCGGCTGGCCTGGGAACGCCTCGGGATCCCCCGGGAGGAGCTGGACGAAGTGGCTGGGGAGAGGGAAGTCTGGGCTTCCCTTCTTAGGCTGCTGCCCCCGCGACCCGACCTCGGATAAGCGGAAGAAGATGGATGGATGGATGGATGGATGGATGGATGCAAAATATTGCTCATTTGTAGTGGTTTTTCTTGAACTATTTGGAAAAAAAGATATAAAAATAACTAAAAACTTGTTGAAAAATAAACAAGTGATTCAATTATAAATAAATATTTCTACACATAGAAGTAATCATCAACTTAAAGTGCCCTCTTTGGGGATTGTAATAGAGATCCATCTGGATTCATGAACTTAATTCTAAACATTTCTTCACAAAAAAAGAAATTTTTAACATCAATATTTATGGAACATGTCCACAAAAAATCTAGCTGTCAACACTGAATATTGCATTGTTGCATTGTTGCATTGTAATGAATGGAATAGCCTACTTGATTTGATGTTCAGTTTATGAACTTACATTCATATTTTGTTGAAGTATTATTCAATAAATATATTTGTAAAGGATTTTTGAATTGTTGCTATTTTTAGAATATTTAAAAAAAATCTCACGTACCCCTTGGCATAATTTCACGTACCCCCAAGGGGTACGCGTACCCCCATTTGAGAACCTCTGTAAAAGAGAATGTGTAATTTGCGCCCCTGGTGGTGAAATTGATCAAAATTAGGGTGGTCCCAAAAAGGAGGGATTTTTCAAATTGACTGTGTGTCGGTTTTAAAAGTGCTCCCCCTTCTGGTCAACATATGAAATAAGTGTGTGTAAAAAATTTGACGACTCCCCCTCTGGCCAACATATGTAATAACAAGTGTGTGTAAGAAATTGAAATATGCCTTCTTGACCAAAATTAATATAAATAAATAAATATGTATATAGAGACATACTGTAATAACGAAGTAAATAATTATGATAAAAAAATACAATAATTAAAAGTTACAATAATTACAGTAAAATAGTGAAATTTTTTTAGTAATATTGCCACAATTTTAAAGTTTTCTTATAAAATTGTGACTTTTGGCGAGTAAAATTATGACTTTTTTCATAAAATTGCCAAAATTGTAAGCTTTTCTTGTAAAATTGCGACTGTTATTGAGTAAAATTCCAACTTGTATCATAATATTGCACAAATGTTCAGTTTGTCTTGTAAAATGTTTATTTGTGTTGAGTAAAATCACGACTTTTATTATAATACTGCCAAAATTCTAAGTTGTTCTTGTGAAATTATTGACCTTTTTCTTGTGACATTCCAACTCATTTTTCACAACAAGCTTTTTTATATTGAGTTGAGTTGAGTTTGAGTTTATTTCAAACATGCAAGCATACAAGATGATACATCACAATTTCCAGTTTCTCTTTTCAACATGTTCAAAAAGGAGTAGGAAAAAGCAGAGCTAATTTAACCCTACCCCTTTTCTTTTACATAACAGTTGCTAAAACTTTTGTTCACTTCCTGTTCTCAATTTATTCACAATATACTCCATAAGTAATCACAATAAAAATAAATAAATAAATAATAATTGGTGAAGTAAGTCATATTACATATAATGAGATAAGTAAGATTATTTTGAGAATGAAAGAATGGATGGATGGAATAAATCCAGAATGTTTATCATGGTTCTTCTTTGTACTTTGTAAACACTTTAAGTTTGAAAAGTTTCTTGAAGTGGATCATATTAGTACATTGTTTGATTGCTTTGCTTAATCCATTCCATCATTTAATTCCACATACTGATATACTGAAGGTCTTAAGTGTTGTACGTGCATACAGATGTTTTAAATTACATTTTTCTCTGAGATTATATTTCTCCTCTTTTTTTGAGAAGAATTGTTGTATATTCATGGAGAGCAAGTTATAGTTTGCTTTATGTATAATTTTAGCTGTTTGCAAATTCACTATGTCGTGGATCTAACTCAAGCATTTGACACAATTAATTACAATATTTAAATCAAAAAACTAGAACGATACGGCATCAGAGGGTTAGTCTTAAACTGGATAAGAAGTTATCTAACAAACAGGAAACAATACATGAAGCTAGGCGAACACACATCTACAACGCTAAATATATCCTGTGGTGTACCTCAGGGATCAATACTAGGACCTAAATTGTTAAATCTCTATATAAGTGACATTTGTAAAGTAACAACACTCAGTAAACGTTTGGGAACTGAGGAGACACATTTTTTAAGGTTCTCAGGTGGAATTCTTTCCCATTCTTGCTTGATGTACAGCTTAAGTTGTTCAACAGTCCGGGTGTCTCCGTTGTGGTATTTTAGGCTTCATAATGCGCCACACATTTTCAATGGAAGACAGGTCTGGACTACAGGCAGGCCAGTCTAGTACCCGCACTCTTTTACTATGAAGCCACGTTGATGTAACACGTGGCTTGGCATTGTCTTGCTGAAATAAGCAGGGGCGTCCATGGTAACGTTGCTTGGATGGCAACATATGTTGCTCCAAAAGTGTATGTACCTTTCAGCATTAATGGCGCCTTCACAGATGTGTAAGTTACCCATGTATTGGGCACTAATACACCCCCATACCATCACAGATGCTGGCTTTTCAACTTTGCGCCTATAACAATCCGGATGGTTCTTTTCCTCTTTGGTCCGGAAGACACGACGTCCAAAGTTTCCAAAAACAATTTGAAATGTGGACTCGTCAGACGACAGAACACTTTTTCACTTTGTATCAGTCCATCTTAGATGAGCTCAGGCCCAGCAAAGCCGACGGCGTTTCTGGGTGTTGTTGATAAACGGTTTTCGCCTTGCATAGGAGAGTTTTAACTTGCACTTACAGATGTAGCGACCAACTGTAGTTACTGACAATGGGTTTCTGAAGTGTTCTTGAGCCCATGTGGTGATATCCTTTACACACTGATGTCACTTGTTGATGCAGTACAGCCTGAGGGATCGAAGGTCATGGGCTTAGCTGCTTACGTGCAGTGATTTCTCCAGATTCTCTGAACCCTTTGATGATATTACGGACCGTAGATGGTGAAATCCCTAAATTCCTCGCAATAGCTGCTTGAGAAAGGTTTTTCTTAAACTGTTCAACAATTTGCTCACGCATTTGTTGACAAAGTGGTGACCCTCGCCCCATCCTTGTTTGTGAATGACTGAGCATTTCATGGAATCTACTTTTATACCCAATCATGGCACCCACCTGTTCCCAATTTGCCTGTTCACCTGTGGGATGTTCCAAATAAGTGTTTGATAAGCATTCCTCAACTTTATCAGTATTTATTGCCATCTTTCCCAACTTCTTTGTCACGTGTTGCTGGCATCAAATTCTAAAGTTAATGATTATTTGCAAAAAAAAAATGTTTATCAGTTTGAACATCAAATATGTTGTCTTTGTACCATATTCAACTGAATATGGGTTGAAAATTATTTGCAAATCATTGTATTCCGTTTATATTTACATCTAACACAATTTCCCAACTCATATGGAAACGGGGTTTGTACAACAATTCTTCTCAAATAAAGAGAAGAAATATAATCTCAGAGAAAAATGTAATTTAAAACATTTGTATGCACATTCAACACTTAAGACCTTCAGTATATCAGTATGTGGAATTAAATGATGGAATGGATTAAGCAAAGCAATCAAACAATGTACTAATATGATCCACTTCAAGAAACTCTTCAAACTTAAAGTGTTTACAAAGTACAAAGAAGAAGAACCATGATAAACATTCTGGATTTATTCCATCCATCCATTCTTTCATTCTCAAAATAATCGTACTTATCTCATTATATGTAATATGACTTACTTCACCAATTATTATTTATTTATTTATTTTTATTGTGATTACTTATGGAGTATATTGTGAATAAATTGAGAACAGGAAGTGAACAAAGTTTTAGCAACTGTTATGTAAAAGAAAAGGGGTATGATTAAATAAGCTCTGCTTCTTCCTACTCCTTTTCGAACATGTTGAAAAGAGAAACTGGAAATTGTGATGTATCATGTTGTATGCTTGCATGTTCCAAATAAACTCAAACTCAACTCAACTCAACATTTTGGTGTTGTTTACTTGAGTCATATTGCAGTCTACACATATCTCTTATGTGTGACTTCCATCTACTGGTCACACTTATCATTACACCATGTACCAAATAAAATAGCTTCGAGGTCGGTAAGCACAACCAAAATTATTCCGTACATTAGGCGCACCGGGTTATAAGGCGCACTATCGAGTTTTGAAAAAAACTTAAGGATTTTAAGTGCGACTTATAGGCCGAAGAATACGATATTGATAATCTTATTGATCTCACTATTCAACTTACTTCACTATTTATTCATTTTTTAGATGTTATTATTTAATACATTGAGAACAGGAAGTGAACAAACGTGTTAGCAATTGCTACGTAATGGAAAAGGACTAGGATTAAATTAGCTCTGCTTCTTCCTACTCCTTTTCGACCGTGTTGAAAAGAAACTGAAAATTGTGATGTATCATGTTGTAATTGTATGTATTGTTTGAAATTAACTCAAACCATAAACTTTACTTTTTTTTTTTATAGAGGACTCGACTAAAATTCAAGAAAAAACAACAACGTTGTGTGCACAATAGGGTTGTATGGTATACCGCTATTAGTATAGTACCGCGATACTAATGAATCATATTTGGTACTATACCGCCTCTGAAAAGTACCGCTACATTTTAACAGAAGTGTAGATAGAACATGTTAAAAGATATTAACAGTAAATGAACAAGTAGATTAATAATTCATTTTCTACCACTTGTCCTTAATAATTTTGACAAAATAATAGAATGGAAAATCACACAATATCCATTCATCCATCCATTTTCTACCGCTTGTCCCTTTCGGGGTCACGGGTGGTGCTGGAGCCTACCTCAGCTGCATTATGTTACTGCTATTGTCAGCAGACAAATTAGGAGCCTTTGTTTGTTTACTTACTACTAAAAGACAAGTTGTCTTGTATGTTCACTATTTTATTTAAGGACAAACTTGCAATAAGAAACATATGTTTAATGTACCCTAAGATTTTTTGTTAAAATAAAGCCAATAATGCAATTTTTTGTGGTGCCCTTTATTTAGAAAAGTACCGAAAAGTATCAAAATTATTTTGGTACCGGTACCAAAATATTGGTATCGGGACAACACTTGTGCACAGCTAAACGTGCGCTTACATATGTTATCCGATACTTGTTCATTTGCTGATAACGACCGATATCAATATTAGACTACTATTTATTGAGTGTGTTGCAAACAGGCAGCTCTGATGTGTTCCGCATAAAGACACACACCTGTGATGCTACTCGCTAATCTAAAATGCATGTTATTGATTATCTGGCTGGGATCCCTCTGGTTGTCCAGGTTAGGGTTCAAGCACTAGAAACTCTCCTAAACGGACCACCAGAGTAGAACTTCAGCTGTAAAGTCCACATGTCCTCAATAAAAGTGAATCTCTGGACTGGAGCAGCAAAGGGAAGGGCAAACAAGGCCATTAAACACAAGCTGAACCTCTCTAAAAAAAAAAAAAAGATGTCCTTACAACACCTGCAAGTGGCTAGTTCTCTAAGCAGATCATGTTTTGCAGGTCATTTTTGACTTGACTCTCAGCATGACGCCCTGC
>NC_084564.2:15890000-15947500 GCF_033978685.3 Nerophis lumbriciformis | reverse complement strand
GCTGGAGCGGCAGCCCGGAAACGCTCCCACAGTCAATGACTACGTCCAATACTGTCTCTCTCTCTCTCTCTCTGTCTCTCTCTGTCTTCGCCAGCCTGTCACTCGCCCCAGAGTGTTGATATGAGCGTCGGAAATAAATCACAGCAGCTCTACGCCACACAGCAGCCTTGACTTTGAGAGCGCCTCGGAGAGAACGAGTGAGCATCTCACCGGTGAGGGAGGGGACGGGAGGGAGGACAAGTGAGACAAGTGTGTGTGTGTGTGTGTGTGTGCACAATCTCTCAAGTCCTGTGGCATTTTTACACATTGGCACACCCGTGATGCTCATCCATGGATGGATTTTCATCATGAGCAGTAATATAACACTCCTTCGCCTGCATGTCCTTCCGACCGACCTGCATGCCCAACGTGCACCAGCACACACACTCACACACACACATGATATATACAGCAGTTTGATGCGCCGTTAATGTGCAGGCAGTAAATCTACTAATGGCTCTGGCAGAACATCACCAAGCACAGCTTCTTCGTGGGAAAGTGGCAACACCAAACATTACCTGAAAGTGACCCCTAAATAAGGATAAGAACAGTCGGAGGACAAAACATTAGGCACACCTGCAGGAGCTGTCTCAGGATTTAATCGGAAAAACCGAGTGACTCTTGCTATCAAACATGAAAATACTTTTAGAAATAGTCCCCCCCCACACCCTCGTCATCCCAAGCCTGATGAAACCGAACAGTATATCATGGGTTGTTTTGACTAAGAAGCTTACAGCGCCTGGAAAAAGTATTTCCCTCCTTCACTTTCTCTTACATTTGTTATGCTACAAATTACAGGCATGTTTCACAATAGATACATATGAGTACTATAACGCACATGGGGTATTTTTGTATTCTTTTTTGTTTGCAAATGTATTTTTTTCCACATACATTTTTTCTTTATAATTAGTATTTTTTTTTTTCTTTAATTACGCCGTATTCCTTTGATTTTTTTTTCAACTATAGGGTCTTTTTTTTATTATTATTTTATTAATTACACAGTAATCTTTTTTACATACCAACTTTATTTATAAAGCCCTTTAAAAACAAGCATAGTTGAAAAACAAAGGGCTGTACACCACAAAGAAATAGAGGCAAAGGACAGACTAAAAAATAACATTTAAAACAGAAATAAAAATACACATTGAAAAAGCAAATCTAAACAGTTAGTTAGATAAAAAAACAGTTTAAAAGTTACAAACAGTTAAAAAAGTTCAAAGCTAAAAACAGTTTAAAGTCTCATGTTGGGTTAAAAGCCAGTGAATAAAAATGGGTTTTAAGAAGGGTCTTAAAAATAGCCAAAGAAGGGGTCTGTCTCACATGGAGAGGGAGATCGTTCCAGAGTTTGGGACCCGCAACAGAGAAGGCTCTGTCCCCTCTGAGCTTGCACTTTGTTTTGGGTACCTCCAGGATCAGCTGATCAGCTGACCTGAGGGATCAGGTGGGGGCATAGAGGTGGAGCACTTACCTAGGTTCCATTCTAGAGGCTATTCTTTCCTGTGATAAAATGGCAACCAAGGTAATCAAAAAGGTCAACCAACGAACAAGATTTCTCTATAGAATCTCCTCTCTGGTCAACAAAAGCACCATGAAGATTCTGGCGGGAACTCTCATTCAACACTTTTTCGATTACGCATGCACCTCCTGGTACCCTAGCACCTCCAAAACCCTCAAATCTAGACTCCAAACATCCCAGAACAAGCTAGTCAGATTACTTCTAGACCTCCACCCCAGATCCCACCTCACTCCTACCCACTTCTCCAAAGTGGGCTGGCTCAGGGTGGAGGACAGAGTAAAACAACTTGCACTGAGCCTAGTCTATAAAATCCGCTACACCTCCCTGGTACCGAAGTACATGTCAAACTACTTCCTTAACGTAAATGACCGCCATAACCACAACACCAGGGGGAGCTCCACTAACCACGTTAAACCCAGATTCCGATCTAACAAAGGTCTTAACTCATTCTCTTTCTATGCCATATCAATGTGGAATGCGCTCCCAACAGGTATAAAAGAAAGGGCATCTCTATCCTCCTTCAAAACCGCAATAAAAGTACACCTCCAGGCAACTTCAACCCTAAACTAACACCCTCCCCGGATTGTTGTTAATAATCAAATGTAAACAATCAAATGTAGATATTTTTCTTATGCCTCCTGATCTCTCTCTCTCTCTCTATGTCCACTACTTGCTGTACATATCCTAAAAAGTCGGACCTACACTGTTTCAATATCCATTTCTCTGTTCGCAATTGTTGATGACTGATGATAACAACTAAACCTAACCCCCCCCCTCCACACCCCGAATTGTAAATAATGTAAATAATTCAATGTATACACCCTGATGATTATCTTGTGTGATGACTGTATTATGATGATAGTATATATCTGTATCATGAATCAATTGGACCCCGACTTAAAAAAGTTGAAAAACGTATTCGGGTGTTACCATTTAGTGGTCAATTGTACGGAATATGTACTTCACTGTGCAACCTACTAATAAAAGTCTCAATCAATCAATCAATCAATCAATCAATCAATCAGCTCAGAGAGGTAAGGTGGGGCAAGACCACGCAAGGATTTAAAAACGAGTAAGATAATTTTAAAATGGACTCTAAAAGACACAGGCAGCCAGTGAAGTGAGGCTAAAACAGGAGTAATGTGCTCTCTTTTTCTTGTGTTTGTTAAAAGTCGGGCAGCGGCATTTTGGACCAGCTGCAAACGTGAGAGGGAGGACTGACTAATTAACTTTTTGATTATTACTTCTTTCAAATTATGGGGTCACCCTCTTATATTTATTTAAAATTATTTTTAATGATCGGGTATGTATTTTTACTTTCATATATTATTTTATTTGTTTAAATTATTGAGTATACATTTTTATATATCCATTGTTTCTATTGTTCTCTCTGTTTTAAGTTATAGGGTATTTATTTTTAATTATTATTATTTTTTATTTATGGGGTAACTTTTATTTTGTAATTTGTTTAATTATGGAGTATTTCTTCTGTATTTATTTATTCAATGTTTTCCCATTTCTTAGCGTAGTGTGTTTTTTTTTTAATAGTATTTTTTCAATAATAGGGTATTTGTTTCTGATTCATTCATTTAAAACTTATTTTAATTTTCTCTGTTTTAATTATGGAATGTTATTTATTTCTATTTTTTAAATAATATTAATCATTGTTTTCATTTTTCACTCATGGAGTTATTCTTTTTTTATTTATTCTGTCATTTTTAATTTTTATAGGTTTATTTATAGGGTATTTTATTTTTATTTTTAAAAATAGTTTTTTTTTTTTTTTTTCTTTTAATGGTTTTGTTTGTTTGTTTGTTTTTATTATTATGGAGCATTTCATTGATGTCTCCTATGGTTCTTTTCACTATATATTGTGCATGTGGATGCATTAAATACATTACTGCGTTTAGCCTGACAGTAACACTAACCATAGATTCCACCATCTTTGGGTGGAGAAACACTTCCAAGTGCTACACAGTGAAGTTAATGCATGTTGAATCATGTTACATTATGATAAAAGCCAGCAAGGAGCCTCTAAAACAACACAGAATAAATATTATGTTACATTGGCGGCTTCTCCCACTCAGTACACAACAACGCGCACAGACTATTTTAGCAAGAACAAGATCAGCAAGTCTGCGTTTACGGTTACATCGCTCATTTCCTGAGGCTGTTGGAGGCTGGGTGGGGAGGTTAGGTGGGTGCAGGTTAGTGTGGGAAACTGAAGGTCGCACCACCCCTCTCTCTCTTTACTATATATATATATATATATATATATATATATATATATATATATACATAAATCTAATTCAGATTTATTTCTAAAGAATTCTTGACTATTGAGAGATAGTAAAAAAAACGGCCTTTTCTTGTTTATTTTGTGAAGAAAACTAAAGAAAACAGGTCCTCGCTAACCAAGTGATTAGTAACGTAGGCGAAGACGTGTCGCCATAGCAACAAGAAGGCTGTAATTCTCCCTAATAAAGGGCTTGTGTAGCATTTAAATGATCCTGATGCTGTTTTGTTTGAGGTCAAAATATGAAATACTGTTGCTTTATTCTAGTCAGGGGTTTGGCACCCCGCGGCTCAAGAGCCCCATCTTCAGTGATGCCCTGGTGGCTCCCTGGAGCATTTTCAAAAATGTATGAAAATGGAAAAAGTTGTTTTAATATGGTTTCTGTAGGAGAACAAACATGACACAAACCTTACTAATTGTTAGAAAGCCCACTGTGTTGAAAGGCCATGTTTGTGTTTATGCTTCACTGAGGAGAGTATTTTGTGAGCGCCGTTTTGTCCTATTTATTTTCGACGGTCCTTGAACTCACCGTAGTTGCGTGGAATGTGACTCGACAGTTTGTTTACATGTACAACTTTGTCCGACACTGGCACAGAAAGACGTGTTTTATGCCACTCCTTCTTTGCCTCATTTTGTCCACCAAACGTTTTATGCTGTGCATGAATGCACAAAAGTGAGCTTTGTTGATGTTGACTTGTGTTGGGTGCTAATCAGGCATATTTAGTCAGTGCATGACTGCAAGCTAATCGATGCTAACATGCTATTTAGGCTAGCTGAATGTACATATTGCATCATTATGCCTCGTTTGTAGCTCATTTAATTCCCTTATGTCCTCTGTGTAATTAATTTATATTTGTATGTCACGTAATATTGGCTGCATTTATGATCGTTGTTTGTGTGCCATGTTGTTCCAGACCACAGCAAACGTTACCCAGCTTGCCAACGATTGTAATAAATCCATTAGAAGAAGACAACCTGCCGTTTCCTTTAACTTGGACACACACATCTATACCTTTGGCCATTCTAAGCCAGTAATTTCCAGGAGTTCTCACCCTGTGAGAAGCCTATGTTTCATGAATGTTTTCCAATGTTGTAAAAATGTGTAGAATGAATATTACATTTCAACATTTTTGTCAACAAAGACTTGCGTCAGCGTGCGACACATAGTCATTTTGATAGTAGGCTAATATAGCTAATATAGACACTTACACGTGTTGCCTTCATAATAAGACTTATATAAGGATTTTTTTTTTTTTGCAGCTCTCGACAGATTTGTTTTTTTACATTTTTGGTGCAATTATGGCTCTTTCAACATTTTTGGGTTGCCGACCCCTGCTATGAAGTTCAATGCATGTGAGAGAGGCCATTTTGAGCAAACAAAATAAAAATAGGTCACATTTTTGGAGGGTGTTTTTGACATTTTATCTCAAGCCGGTTGCTAAGAAATCCATCTAAATGACAATTTAAGTGTCTCAAATAGAGATGTCCGATAATATCAGCCTGCTGATATTATCGGCCGATAAATGCTTTAAAATGTAATATCGGAAATTATCGGTATCGGTATTTTATTATCGGTATCTTTTATTTTATTTTTTTAATTTTTTTTCCCCTTTTTAAAAAAAAATTTAATCAACATAAAAAACACAAGATACACTTACAATTAGTACATCAACCCAAAAAACCTCCCTCCCCCATCCACTCATTCACACAAAAGGGTTGTTTCTTTCTGTTATTAATATTCTGGTTCCTACATTATATATCAATATATATCAATACAGTCTGCAAGGGATACAGTCCGTAAGCACACATAATTGTGCGTGCTGCTGGTCCACTAATAGTACTAACCTTTAACAGTTAATTTTACTCATTTTCATTAATTACTAGTTTCTATGTAACTGTTTTTATATTATTTTACTTTATTTTTTATTCAAAAAAATGTTTTTAATTTATTTATCTTATTTTATTTTTTAACTTTTTTTTTTTTTTTTAAAAGGACCTTATCTTCACCATACCAGGTTGTCCAAATTAGGCATAATAATGTGTTAATTCCACGACTGCATATATCAGTATCGGTTGATATCGGTATCGGTTGATATTGGTATCGGTAATTAAAGGTTTGGTCAATATCGGAATATCGGATATCGGCAAAAAGCCATTATCGGACATCCCTAGTCTCAAACATGTTTCCTTTCTTTTTAAACAACAAACAACAAACATGGAAAAAAGCTGCTTTAGAGAAAGAGCATATTGCAATTATATAATACAGTGACTCATTTGTGACTCATTGACTGTGTGAACGGATTGGATGTCATGTGGTTTCACTTACTTCCCGTTTATATTTATGTCCAATATGGTGCATCTATGCATCTATCTGACTTTCTTGAGATTGTTCACCTTCATCTAAAGGAAGGGTAACACAAATAATCCCTTATTCTTTGAACATGCTTTTTGCTTAAGTTATTTTTGCATCCAAACTGCCAGAGAGAGATAGAGAGAGGGAGCTGCAACAGCAGGGTGGACGGGTGCTGGCTACAAAGACACTGGAGGAAGGCCCGGACGTCAGAGTACAGCTTTGGAGCGCAGAGAGAGACCCAGCAGGACCACCACACTCACACTCATGCACACACACATGCATTTATGGATATTATTTATGTGCCAAAATCAAATCAATGCAAATGATTGAATGGATAATACAAATAGGAATAAATTCAACAAAACAATGTGGATTCATTAATTACTTAAATCACAATTATTCATATTGAAACATATTACTTAAAATGTATATATTTAAATACTGCCTTTTAAAAGCCAAAAACATACATAATGGAGCGATTAATTAAAAAAAAAAAGTATTATTAATTTTTGACTAATTTTTATACATTTATATTTTTGCAATTGAAAGTATTTATTAATTACTTTTTTAAATCAATCTATATATTTAAAATATAAAATAATGTGTTATTCAACTAATTAAAAATACTTAGTTAATAATTATATTGAAGGTGTTCTCATTACTTTTATTTTATTTTTCTTTACCAATTTGTATATTTATTGAAACTTTAATTGTGTATTTAACTCATGGCATTTTTAATAATTTACATACAATAATAATGTACATACAATTTATCTAATTTAACAAATTAAAACTGAACAATAAAAAAAAGAAAATGTATTATTTTATTATAATTTTATTGACATTTTGTTTTGTATTATTGTATGACCAATTTTAATACATTCTTTTTATTTTTAAATGACAAATTAACTTAATCAATTAAATTGTTGGTCAACCAACTGAAAAACCGTCTTGAATAATTATATTGAAAGTTTTGATTCTTCACTTTTTATTTCACAATTTATATTTTTAATGACCTTTTTAATTTGATTTAACTAATGGCATTTTAGAATAATGTTAATAATGTCCCAACATTTAACAGTGAAAACCAATAAATAGATAATTGATCCATTAAATAAAACGTGGAAAATTATTTTATTTACTTTTTTATTTTTATTTTATGATTAATTTTGAAACTTTATAATTTCAAATGGTATAAAATGTTTTAATACTAATTTAAATTGTTCAACTACTTGAAAAAAAGTTAAATAATTATAATGAAAGTATTTATTCATTACTTTTTTTATATCAATCTATATATTTAAAATATAAAATAATGTGTTATTCAACTAATTAAAAATACTTAGTTAATAATTATATCGAAAGTGTTCATTAATTTTCTTTTTTTTTTTCCTTTACCAATTTGTATATTTATTGAAACTTTAATTTTGTATATATCTCATGGCATTTTTAATAATTTCTAAAAAAAATTTTACATTTAATTTAATGTAACAATTAATTTTTGTTATTGTTTTATTATTATTTTATTTAAAAACAATTTTATTATTGTATGACCAATTTTAATACATTATTTTTAAATGACAAATCTAACTTAATATAACAATTCACAATGTAAAACAGTTATTTAAATTGTTGGTCAACCAACTGAAAAACCGTCTTGAATAATTATATTGAAAGTTTTGATTTTTTACTTTTTATTTAACAATTTATATATTTAATGACCTTTTTAATTTGATTTAACTAATGGCATTTTAGAATAATTTTGATAATTTCCCAACATTTAACAGTGAAAACCAATAAACAGATAATTATTGATCCATTAAGTAAAACGTGGAAAATTATTTTATTTACTTTATTTTTATTTTATGATTAATTTCGAAACTTTATCATTTCAAATGGTATAAAATGTTTTAATAATAATTAAAATTGTTCAACTACTTAAAAAAAAAAGTTAATTATAATGAAAATATTTATTTATTACTTTTTTTAAATCAATCTATATATTTAAAATATAAAATAATGTGTTATTCAACTAATTAAAAATACTTAGTTAATAATTATATTGAAAGTGTTCATTAATTTTCTTTTTTTTTCTTTACCAATTTGTATATTTATTGAAACTTTAATTGTGTATTTAGCTCATGGCATTTTGTATAATTTCTAAAAAATGTTTACATTCAATTTAATGTAACAATTAACATTTTGTTTATTGTTTTATTATTATTTTATTTAAAAACAATTTTATTATTGTATGACCAATTTTAATACATTATTTTTAAAGGACAAATCTAACTTAATTTAACAATTCACAATGTAAAACAGTTATTTAAATTGTTGGTCAACCAACTGAAAAACCGTCTTGAATAATTATATTGAAGTTTTGATTTTTTACTTTTTAAAAACCAATAAACAGATAATTATTGATCCATTAAATAAAACGTGGAAAAGTATTATTTTTTTTACTTTTTTATTTTAATTTTATGATTAATTTCGAATCTTTATCATTTCAAATGGTATAAAATGTTTTAATAATTATTTAAATTGTTCAACTACTTTAAAAAAAAGCTAAATAATTATAATGAAAATATTTTACTTTTTTTAAATCAACCTATATATGTAAAATATAAAATAATGTGTTATTCAACTAATTAAAAATACTCAGTTAATTATAAAGTGTTCATTAATTGTCTTGTTTTTTTCTTTACCAATTTGTATATTTATTGAAACTTTAATTTTGTATTTAGCTCATGGCATTTTTAATAATTTCTAAAAAAAATTTACATTCAATTTAACCAATTAAAAAAATTAAAACTGAACAATAAAATTTTTTTTTAAATTGTTTTATTATTATTGTATTCAAAAAACAATTTTATTATTGTATGACCAATTTTAATAGATTATTTTTATTTTTAAATGACAAATCTAACTTAATTTAACAATTCACAATGTAAAACAGTTCAATTGTTGGTCAACCAACTGAAAAACTGTCTTGAATAATTGTATTGAAAGTTTTGATTCTTTACTTTTTAATTAACAATTTATATATTTAATGACCTTTTTAATTTGATTTAATTAATGGCATTTTAGAATAATTGTAATAATTTCCCAACATTTAACAGTGAAAATCAATAAACAGATAATTATTGATCCATTAAATAAAACGTAGAAAATTATTATTTTATTTACTTTATTTTATGATTAATTACGAAACTTTATCATTTCAAATGGTATAACATGTTTTAATAATATTTTTTTGAATTGTTCAACTAATTTAAAAAAAAGTTAAATAATTATAATGAAAGTGTTTATTAATTACATTTTTAATAAACACATGTATATATTTCTTGACCTAATATTATTTGTATTTACTCAACGGCATTCTTAATCGTTTCCTAATATTTTTACTTACTGTATTTTCCGGACCATAAGGCGCACCGGATTAAAAGGCGCACTGCTGATGAATGGTCTATTTTCAATCTGTTTTCATATATAAGGCGCACTGGATTATAGGTCGCATTAAAGGAGTCATATTATTATTTTTTTTTTTCTAAATGGAAAACACTTCCTTGTGGTCTACATAACATGGAATGGTGGTTCTTTGGTCAAAATGTTGCATAGATTATGTTTAGCGTGATAACCGATTTCTGTAGCAAGTGGTCCATATTTCAGGGGGAGTGCGGTAACGTAGAGGAAAGTACACTACAACGAGAATGGACTAAAAAAAGGGTTTGTAAGCATGTGATCGTGTGTGGATGATAAAGCACAGCCAACATTCCTTGCATGGCCATCTCAAGATGACCCATTCAATCAGCACAGCCGCAACACCCACCTTCACCCTCTATCTGTCTTGCCTGACACACACGCACACACACACACACACACACACACACACACACACACACACACACACACACACACACACACACACACACACACACACACACACACACACACACACACACACACACACAAGCCACAGAATGGGCCGCTATAATCAATGAGAAGCCAAGAGGGCAACCTGGCTGAAGGTTAATGTGTGCAGGCCAGCTGTGTAGATGTCATCACTTAAAGGCACAGAGTCAACACCCGGCAGCAAACCTCAAACCTAACAAAATAAATACAACCAACAAACAGGTCTGAGAATTCATTTGTTGTCACATTCCAGTGTCAGCCATCTCACCTTGCAGGCCCGTAAGCTGGTCCAATGTGAGCACGGTGATTTACAGCTGCTGTGGCCGCGGGGCCATCTGGACCAGAACCGCCCTTGAGCAGTCCACATTAATGTGTTTGCAGCTTTGTCTTCCCTGCTTTACTCACTTCTGGGTGCCTAAACCTAATGTGCTTATTTCATGCTGTGTGATTTGGAATATTATGTATGCAGATTGTATTTTACCACAGTATTCTGCACTATTATTTGGCTTAGTTATTTTCAAAATTAAAAAAAAATGTATGCGTGTTATATATATATATATATATATATATATATACATTTATTTATTAAATTTGGAAAATATATTATTTAGCTATGCAATGCTGTAATGGAGCAAATGTCCACTAGAGGGCAGTGTTGAGATTCGGTTCAATGTGATACAAATCTGGGAAAAATGTAAACAAAATATGATGAAACAGTTAATATACTCTTTAAAGTATTTATTTGATGATATAAAACAAATAATGTAAAAACAATAAGTTATTTTTCTTGAAAATGTCCTTGCATTTTTTTTAAAATTATGATTAATTGCAGTTATTTTATCCAGGTTTATATGTTTTTATTTTAGGTATTTTTTTAATCTGTATCTTTGTTAGTTTAATTAATTATTCTGTACAGCACTTGGCTCCACTGCATGTTTTTAAAGTACTGTACACATCAAGTTGACATTATAAAGACAATATAACGTACATCCATATACGTGGATGCATATGG
The DNA here is from genome assembly GCF_033978685.3 of Nerophis lumbriciformis. Taxonomy (NCBI): domain Eukaryota; kingdom Metazoa; phylum Chordata; class Actinopteri; order Syngnathiformes; family Syngnathidae; genus Nerophis; species Nerophis lumbriciformis. Next base: position 15,936,372 of record NC_084564.2, on the reverse strand, counting down.
AAAAGTGCATTATATGTATCTGTACAGTAAATCTATTTATTTATATCTGCACCTTATTGCTCTTTTATGCTGCACCACAACGAGCTAATGCAACGACACTTCGTTCTTATCTGTACTGTAATGTTCAAATTTGAATGACAATAAAAAGAAGTCTAAGTCTAATTTGGAATGGGCTGGGGAAAAAAATGTAATGCCCCATCTCGCCAGCAGATGGCCATCTAACACAATGCTCAATTTTAACTGGCTATTTAATAAACTGTATATTATTATAAACATGCTTTACCAGGTAGAGAAGCAATAAAAAATGCAGTCAACAACTAAGAATGCAGTATTTTACTGGTATTTTTTTAGACACTAATAATAAAATATTGCCCTTTTAAATGTATGAATAATAAATGCATTGTGCAGCCTATGTATTTTGATAATAATATTTTTAAACCTACAGTATTCCTACTTTTATTATTATTATTCTTAACTCTACCTGGGACAAATTGAAGGGATTATTTTCTTCGCCAATAGGTGGCAGTGCAGTGTCACATGTTAGTCCCTTCAGACAATGGTGCATTTTTGGCCCAGCAGCACCTCCCTGCCTTGCTGTTTCAATGGGACTAATTATGATGTCCTTCATAGAAAATAAGGAGCATTAATGTTTGATATGCTTTTAAACTGATGCTAAAATGCTCCCTCACTGTAAACCCAAGGCCATGATGGTGGTGTCATGCACACACACGCACACACACACCCACACACACACACACACACACACACACACCCACACACACTTGTATTTCTTACCTTCTTGAGACCTCCGAAAAATGCCTACCTCTTTAGGACCACCCTTTCTAGGTATATTAAGATGTGTATTTACAACATTAATAATATATACCCATCCATCCATCCATTTTCTACCGCTTGTCCCTTTTTGGGGTCGCGGGGGGTACTGGAGCCTATCTCAGCTGTAATAATATATACATACTATGCAAATATAAAAAAGCTTGTTGTGAAAAATTAGTTGGACATTCACAAAAAAAACTTAGAATTTTGGCAGTATTATAATAGAAGTCGTCATTTTACTCAACGCAAGTCAAAATTTTACAAGAAAAACTGAACATTTGTGCAATTTTATGAAAAGAGTCGTAATTTTACTGAACCAAAGTAACAATTCTATAAGAACACTTAAAAATGTTGCCAATATTATAATAATAATCGGAATTTTTACTTGGCAAAATTATGACAAACAATTTTAATCCAAAAATGTCACTATTTCACAAGAACAACAACAAAATTGGCAATATTGTGATACAAGTCAGAATTGTATATGACAAATGTCACCATCTTGCATTCAAAAAGTGATCATTTTACATAAAAAAGTAATAATTTTACGAGAAAATATTGCAATATTCCAGAAACAAAGAATATGAGAAATTGTTCCCAATTATATAAGAAAAAAGTCAACACACTGAGAAAAAGGCTACTTTTAGCTAATTTATTTTTTTATTTACTTCAAGTTATTACAGTTTGTCTCTATAAACATATATATTATTTTTTTTAATCAATTTTGGCCAAAGGGGGCACATTTCAATTTCTAACACAGACTTGTTATTACAAATGTTGGCCAGGGGGGGAGCACTTCAAATGTTTACACACACTTGTTATTTCATATGTTGACCAGAGGGGGAGCACTTTCAAAACTGACACACAGTCAATTTGAAAAAAAAACCCTCCTTTTTGGGACCACCTTAATTTTAATACCTTTCACACCATCTATTATATGCAATGGTTTTCCGTATTGAGACCATGATTTATGTCCTGACTTGTTCACCGGTCCTCATATGGAAGGTACTTTTGTGAAGTGAAGTGAAGTGAATTATATATATATATATATATATATATATATATATATATAGTCTAAAGAATATTAGTTTTTTCATATTTTTTGGCGATTTATTGTGTTTTGTGTACTTCTTCAATTAATGCCAAAGCGGCATAGCAGTTATGAATAGGCTTTCTTGTGGTGGGAGACAAACACTTTTATCTTTGCCCTTGGAAATATCAAACTACGTTTTTACCTTTTTATATAAACTGTGGACTCGGGATGTCATGGAATGAACATTTCTTATCACGGTTATTGTGACCAAAATTATCACGGTTATCATTATCATCGCTGTATTTTTAAATGTGCGCAAAATCTTGAAAAACTACTTCAACTGACATATTTTAAATACGTTTTATTAAAAAAAAAGAAAAAAAAAGTTAAATGTATGTATGTACCTCAAGTTGAATGTGCATATGAAAGCAATTAAAATGTTTTTCAAAATAAAAACATAAATAAATAAAAAATAAATGTGAAAATTGTGCAAGATGGCACCTTATGGACATTAGCCCTAACTGCACTTTTTGTCCATTTATATACAAAGAGTGTTCATGTATGAGATCTAGTCTCATAGTGAAGTGAAGTGAATTACGTTTATATAGCGCTTTTTCTCAAGTGACTCAAAGCGCTTTACATAGTGAAACCCAATATCTAAGTTACATTTAAACCAGTGTGGGTGGCACTGGGAGCAGGTGGGTAAAGTGTCTTGCCCAAGGACACAACGGCAGTGACTAGGATGGCGGAAGCGGGGATGTAACCTGCATCCCTCAAGTTGCTGGCACGGCCGCTCTACCAACCGAGCTATACCGCCCTTTTCCTTGTTGATGTCTCAAGAAGGGTAGAAATACAACACACACACACACACACACACACACACACACACACACACACACACACACACACACACACACACACACACACACACACACACACACACACACACACACACACACACACACACACAGGTTATCATTCGGAATGGGGACCAAGTTTTTGATCATCACTTGTTTTTATTTTAATTTTATTTTTTTTTGTCATAAAAAAATACAATCATGTGTGCTTACGGACTGTATCCCTGCAGACTGTATTGATATATATTGATATATAATGTAGGAACCAGAATATTAATAACAGAAAGAAACAACCCTTTTGTGTGAATGAGTGTAAATGGGGGAGGAAGGTTTTTTGGGTTGGTGCACTAATTGTAAGTGTATCTTGTGTTTTTTATGTTGATTTAATAATTTTTTTTTTTTTTTTAATTCTTGTGCGGCCCGGTACCAATCGATCCACTGGCCGGTGGTTGGGGACCACAACTTTAGGGGACCTGTTTTTTTGTCCCCATACCGTCAGAGGTCCCCTAAAGGCATACTTGCCAACCTTGAGACCTCCGATTTTGGGAGGTGGGGGGTGGGGCGGGGCGTTGTTGGGGGCGTGGTTAAGAGGGGAGGAGTATATTGACAGCTAGAATTCACCAAGTCAAGTATTTCATACATACATACATACATTTCACCTTTTGAAGCTCATGGAGAGAATGCCAAGAGTGTGCAAAGGGTGGCTATTTTGAAGAAACTAGAATATAAAACATGTTTTCAGTTATTTCACCTTTTTTCGTTAAGTACATAACTCCACATGTGTTCATTCATAAATTTGATGTGACAATCTACAATGTAAATAGTCATGAAAATAAAGAAAACACATTGAATGAGAAGGTCTGTCCAAACTTTTGGCATATACATATATATATATATATATATATATATATATATATATATATATATATATCTACATCCTGAAAATATGCAAACAAAACTGTGTTTAGATAATTGATACTTCAAACTTGCATAAAGATAACATGAATATAACATAACTTGGCTTCTGAGAGCTTCAAAATGTAATGAATAAAATGCTAAAGTTGTTGATGAACAAGCCATTTTTTAAAATAATTAAATATGGTCATTTTAAATGAATTATTATGATCATTTAAAAAGTATTATTTCAAATATGTTTATTTTAATGTACCGGTATAATTATATGGCTGGACGTAAGAAGGAGTCAGAAAAAAAAAAATATATATATATACAATTAATTTTTATGTTTTTAGCAAAATATAACAAAAATGTTTTTATTTTTATTTTTTTTAAATTAATAAATATATTTATTTGTAGGTAAGATAAACATAATAATACAATTTATCTCTAGTCTGGATGATTTAGTTCTTGTCACCCTGTTGTCCTCCTGTCATGAAAAAAGTCTGTCCTCACTCAGGTCCGTATGGAGCTGGAGGGGGCGTGGCCTCCAGCTCCGGCTGAAAATCGGGAGATTTTCGGGAGAATATTTGTCCCGGGAGGTTTTCGGGAGAGGCGCTGAATTTTGGGAGTCTCCCGGAAAATTCGGGAGGGTTGGCAAGTATGCCTAAAGGTGACTGTGTAAACAGAGCGATGTCCCCATTAAGTAAGTATTGCCAGAACACACACACACACACACACACACACACACACACACACACACACACACACACACACACACACACACACACACACGCACACACACACACACACACACACACACACACACACACACACACACACACACATCCCTTCCCCTCTCTGCCCTTTTCCCCGCTCCACTCCTTCTGTCTGTGTGAATCGAGCGGACCTTGTAAGCCTTTAATCCCTTTAATGCAAACTTCCAACAGGATCACTCTTAATTGCATAAAATAAACAGGGAACGGGCCGAGCAGATCAGCTCTCAGGATAGATTAAGAGCGGCTACGGATTAAGTCAAGGCAGCAAAAGAAGAAAAAGAAGAAGAAGAAGAAAAAGAACGAGGCGAGGAGTTGAATTCCGAAGGGATGAAGGAGCGGAGGACGACACAATAGTGCAGCAGTGCAGCCAACACATGAGCGGAGTAATCATTTGGAGATGATGGCGCTAGCTTCAATGTGATTAATGGGACCATTTTACTTTGCACAGCTTGGATCGTGGGCCCACTTGGCCCCATTAGGGGGGGGGGGGAAAATGTAAAAAAAAGCGTAGAGCCGCACTCTTCCTCTGCTTGCCATTCATCAGGCAGATATGAGCAAGAAGGTTTCACGATATCCCACTTTCGCTGTGATGAATAACCGTCTAGACCCGAGTCACAGTCTTGGGTAATGGTGCAATAGTACATGTTTTGTATTCATAATTAGATATTTCTGTACCGGAAATGTGGTACTATAAAGGCGTAACCGGCTCTCACAGAGTAGACAGCAGCCTCGCCACATAGCCACGGGTCGACTTGGTAAATACCGTAAATCTCGGACTATAAGCCGCTACTTTTTTCCCATGCTTTGAACCCCTGCGGCTAATTTATGGCCATAATGTTTTGTTTCCAATCAATAGTTTCCATTAAACAAAAGCAGAGACACTGAAAGGGTGTGTTATTGTTTGTGCTACGGCACCATCTTTTGGACAAGTTCGCTCACTGCGGGTGCTGTGGGTTGAACGGCTACGGCAGGGGTGCCAAACGTATGGCCCGAGGAAGAGTTTGCAAAGTATAAAAAATTAACCTGAAATTTTTTGAATGAAAGAAACTGCTGTTCTAAATGTGTCCACTAGATGTCGCAATAGCAATTCGTTGTATCTTTGTAGATGATGCTACATATGTACAAAATAAACCACATGATCTTAGTGCACCAGTCGAGGAAAATGATCAAATGACATAAAATACTGTAATTTGATTTTGATATATATTTTTTATCCTGATAGATTGAAAATCAACACCAATGAGTTGACTGATGAACATTAACACATAATTTATTCAGAAAATAAAGATAGAATACTATTAACCGTGACATGTACAAACCCCGTTTCCATATGAGTTGGGAAATTGTGTTAGATGTAAATATAAACGGAATACAATGATTTGCAAATCCTTTTCAACCCATATTCAGTTGAATATGCTACAAAGACAAGATGTTTGATGTTCAAACTCATAAACTTTATTTTTTTTTTTGCAAATAATAATTAACTTAGAATTTCATGGCTGCAACACGTGCCAAAGTAGTTTGGAAAGGGCATGTTCACCACTGTGTTACATAGCCTTTCCTTTTAACAACACTCAGTAATTGTTTGGGAACTGAGGAGACACATTTTTTAAGCTTCTCAGGTGGAATTATTTCCCATTCTTGTTTTATGTACAGCTTAAGTTGTTCAACAGTCCGGGGGTCTCCGTTGTGGTATTTTAGGCTTCATAATGCACCACACATTTCCAATGGGAGACAGGTCTGGACTACAGGCAGGCCAGTCTAGTACCCGCACTCTTTTACTATGAAGCCACGTTGATGTAATACGTGGCTTGGCATTGTCTTGCTGAAATAAACAGGGGCGTCCATGGTAACGTTGCTTGGATGGCAACATATGTTGCTCCAAAACCTGTATGTACCTTTCAGCATTAATGGCGCCTTCACAGATGTGTAAGTTACCCATGTCTTGGGCACCAATACACCCCCATACCATCACAGATGCTGGCTTTTCAACTTTGCGCCTATAACAATCCGGATGGTTCTTTTCCTCTTTGGTCCGGAGGACACAACGTCCACAGTTTCCAAAAACTATTTGAAATGTAGACTCGTCAGACCACAGAACACTTTTCCACTTTGTATCAGTCCATCTTAGATGAGCTCAGGTCCAGCGAAGCCGACGGCGTTTCTGGATGTTGTTGATAAACGGTTTTCGCCTTGCAAAGGAGAGTTTTAACTTGCACTTACAGATGTAGCGACCAACTGTAGTTACTGACAGTGGGTTTCTGAAGTGTTCCTGAGCCCATGTGGTGATATCCTTTACACACTGATGTCGCTTGTTGATGCAGTACAGCCTGAGGGATCGAAGGTCACGGGCTTAGCTGCTTACGTGCAGTGATTTCTCCAGATTCTCTGAACCTTTTGATGATATTACGGACCGTAGATGGTGAAATCCCTAAATTCCTTGCAATAGCTGGTTGAGAAAGGTTTTTCCTAAACTGTTCAACAATTTGCTCAATCATTTGTTGTCAAAGTGGTGACCCTCGCGCCATACTTGTATGTGAATGACTGAGCATTTCATGGAATCTACTTTTATACCCAATCATGGCACCCACCTGTTTCCAATTTGCCTGTTCACCTGTGGGATGTTCCAAATAAGTGTTTGATGAGCATTCCTCAACTTTATCAGTATTTATTGCCACCTTTCCCAACTTCTTTGTCACGTGTTGCTGGCATCAAATTCTAAAGTTAATGATTATTTGCACACAAAAAAAATGTTTATCAGTTTGAACATCAAATATGTTGTCTTTGTAGCATATTCAACTGAATATGGGTTGAAAAGGATTTGCAAATCATTGTATTCCGTTTATATTTACATCTAACGCAATTTCCCAACTCATATGGAAACGGGGTTTGTATATATATAGAGCTAATACGACATCCCGGTTGTCTGTGCTGTCTTCTTCCCCTGTACCCCCACAACCCTGACATCGGTATTGGCCAATACTTAAGGCTCCAATATCGGAAAGGAAAAAGTTGTGTCAAGTTTAAAGAGTGTTTTAACATGTGCACACAGTAACAGTTCAAACTGCTACTTGTGCAGATAATAAAGGGGATATGGATGGGAATAGTTTCAAACTACAAACAAAAAGGAGGCAGGAGGAGGTTGCACTCCATACCTGCTGAAGCTTTGTGTGGACTTGATGGACCGCAGAGAGCAAAGCCGGCAGGCCAACTCCCCCCCCACAAAAAAAAACGTCCGAACAATTCCCTCCATTTAGAGTTGTATGCAAATCCACTGTTAAATTTCATTCCTCAAATCCCTTTAATCAGAAGCGGGGGAATAAAGCCAGCTGGTAGGAACCCATGTTAGGATGTAATTAAGCATCTGATTGAATTTCGCCGCATAGCAAAGTGTGTGTGCCAAGACGCAGGAGCAGGGAAGTGGAAGACAGACAGGGAGGAGGGACGGCTACTTGTACAGCAGATTGGGGGGAGAGACGTCGCCTGACCACGGGGGACCTGGACCTTCAGGCGGGTTTGGAATTTTCTGGCATGCTCCAGCGCATGAGTGAACAGCGATCACAGACGCATTTTTATACATTAGCAAGGAGGACGCTCCCATGTCAATCATCTCCCTGCTGGCATTTCAGCATATGGTCCCGGAAAATTGGCACAGAAGCCATCGCTCTGTGAGCAAACATTTGGACAAAAGGCAGTATAGAGTGTTTTTTAACAGGATTCATTGATGATGTTAATCTATGATTGAGGTGTCTCTTTTTTATATGGGAAAGTCAACACATCCAGCAGAGGGCGCTGTGGCGAAAACAAAAATTCCTTGTAGTGTATGTTTATATATGTTAATACCGGTATTATAAAAACATTCATACTTTTAAAGATAATTATAATGCTAATCCAACTATTTTCCAAGTATGTAATAATAACAAAATATGTAATTCAGTTTAATTCAAGAACGCTATTTATACGTTAGGAACTGCAGGTGTAAAGCAGCGTTAGTTTAAGGATCATAAAAAAAGAGAAAAAACAAAGAAATATAAATTGCACACACGCACACAATACCAATGTCATACAATAATAAATATACAATAAGTCAGTTAAAATGTTAAGAATTTTAGTAATTGAATTAGAGATAAATGCGTTAAAATGTAATATCGGAAATTATCGGAATCGTTTTTTTTTATTATCGGTATGTTTTTTTTATTTTTATTTTTTATTTTTTATTAAATCAACATAAAAAACAAAAGATACACTTACAATTAGTGCACCAAACCAAAAAACCTCCCTCCCCCATTTACACTCATTCACACTCATTCAAACAAAAGGGTAGTTTATTTCTGTTATTAATATTCTGGTTCCTACATTATATATCAATATATATCAATACAGTCTGCAAGGGATACAGTCCGTAAGCACACATGATTGTGCGTGCTGCTGGTCCACTAATAGTACTAACCTTTAACAGTTAATTTGACTAATTTTCATGAATTACTAGTTTCTATGTAACTGTTTTTATATTGTTTTACTTTCTTTTTTATTCAAGGAAATGTTTTTAATTTATTTATGTTATTTTATTTTATTAATTTTTTAAAAAAGTACCTTATCTTCACCATACCTGGTTGTCCAAATTAGGCATAATAATGTGTTAATTCCACGACTGTATATATCGGTTGATGTCGGTATCGGTTGATATCGGTATTGGTAATTAAAGAGTTGGACAATATCGGAATATCGGATATCAGCAAAAAGCCATTATCGGACATCCCTAAATTGAATCCAACTATACAATAAAATACAATTAGTCAATATAGCTACAATACCAGGGGTTAATTAATAATACAATAAATATAAAATAAAATAAAAAGTATATACAGTTAAGTGATACAAATATACAAACATGACAAAAGCAACATACATGATTAAATTGTAAATTTAAATTACTACTATCAATATTTTAATTTAAAAAAAATTAATATTTTACTAGTTTTTGGACACATTTTTCTGTGTGACAGTTAGAGATGCTACCTCAGTAGAAGCATTTAAGTCCCATCTTGAAACTCATTTGTATACGCTAGCCTTTAAATAGACCCCCCTTTTAAACCAGTTGATCTGCCGTCTCTTTTCTGCTCTGGGCGGGGGCAGAGATTAGGTGTCCACAAATGAAGCGCTAGTTGTTCAAAGTCGGGACCCGGGGTGGACCACGTCCATTGCACCGGTCGCCTGGGGGAGTGTGTGTGTGTGTGTGTGTGTGTGTGTGTGTGTGTGTGTGTGTGTGTGTGTGTGTGTGACGACATTTTCATTACATCACAATAAGTTATATTAAAAGGTATTCAAAAAACAAAAATTAAAGAAAAAAAGAAAGTAAATTAAATATTTTGTTAAAAATCGTATAAAAATTGCTTTTTTATCTCTGTCAGAAGTTATTTAATTGTTAATTTGTCAGTTAGTTAGTTGGTTAGTAACATAACTCCAAAAGTTATGGGCAGATTTTCATTAAACTTTCAGGAAATGTCCGAAACGGGATAAAGAGCAAGTCATTACATTTTGGGGCTGATCCCGATACATTTTATCTTTATTATCTTTCGTTTACCTTACGAGCTTCATCATCACTGTGTGTATGTATTGTTGCGTGCCGCCTCCACCCACAGAGACAAAAACAGTGTCTGACTGACAAGAGGCGTCACTCGGTTTCCTTCATTTTGCTTTATATAGCTCAAAAAGTTATGGCCATATTTTGATTCAACTTTCAGGAAATGCCAGAAATGGGATAAGGAACAGGTGATGACATTTTGGTGCTGATCCGGATCAGCGTTGAGATTAAGAACTTTTTTTTTTTACTATTGGGAGGTAGGGGCTGCCATAGGTCGACGCTCACTGAGTGCTTTATTAGTTCATTCATAATTGTAATGCCATTTTTAGATGTATTTATCTAATTTGATAACTAATTATTATATAAATTATACTTAAATAAAAAAAACATGGACAAAAAAACTTTAGAAATAATTATTAAATTACATTTAAACTAATATAACAATTTTTAAATAATATTTTTGTGCTGTTTTGGGCTTCAAAAACATTGAGATCATTTCTACTAAGCTACCTTAAATTCGTCAGTCTGTGTTTATCCTTGCTTCCCCGCCTCCACCCACAGAGACAAAGACAGTGGATGACTAACAACAGTCTTCACTCCGTTTCTTTCATTCTGTAATAAATAGCTAAAAAAAATATGGGTGGATTTTCATCTAACTTTCAGGAAATGTCAGGAATGGGATAATGATCAAGTGATTACATTTTGGGGCTGATCCGGAACCCCGTCTGGAATTCATTACTTCTTTGTGACGTTCTCCGAGTGCTTATCTAGCTTATTAATAATTTAAAAAACATTTTTGTGCAAATATAATTATTTCGATAAATAATTCTGAGCAAATAAACATTCTCCAAATACGAATATGCATAATAAAATAAGTAATATCAAGTTAACATTTTAACAAATGTAACAATTTTTAAATAACATTTAAGTGCTGTTTTTTAGGCAAAAATTCAAATAATAATAAACAAAACTTTAGCAATAATTAATAAATTACATTTCAACCAATTTAACACATTTTAAATAACATTTTTGTGCTGTTTTTCGCTTCAGGGTCATTTCTGCTACATTACCCTACGTTTTCCTGTATGTTTTTATACTTGCGGCCTCGCCTCCACCCACAGAGACAACGACAATGGATGACTAACAAGAGGCTACACTTTGTTTCTTTCATTCTGTAATAGACAGGCCAAAAAGTTATTGTTGGATTTTCATGTAACTTTCAGGAAATTTCAGGAATGGGATAAGGATTGTTACATTTTAACAAATGTAACAATTTTTAAAAGAACATTTACCGTATTTCCTTGAATTGCCCCCGGGTGTATATTATCCGCATGCCTCGTTTTACTGCCGGGTCAAACTTGTTTCGCAAAATAATTAGCGCATGCTTAGAATTAGCGCATGCTTAGAATTACTGCCGGGTCAAACTTGTTTCGCAGAATAATTAGCATATGCCTCATTTTACCGCCGGGTCAAACTCGTCACGTCACGAGTGACACTTCACCTTTCAAGGCATCATTTTCCAAAATGGAGGAGGCTCATTTCAATCATTTAAAATCGCATAAAGGGAAGAAGATAAAGAGCTATTCAGTAGGATTTAAGGTCCAAGCTATTGAATATGCTAAAAAGAACAGTAAAAATGTTTTATTAATATAGCTGCGCGTGTCAAATATGAGTCATTAAATGACTCCCGCCTCATGGTGGTAGAGGGCGCTAGTGATCCCAGGGATCATTCTTGCGACTACTCGGCTGCAGAATAAGTGACAACAACAGTTTTCTAAACTGGATTTTCAATCGAAGCAGGAGGTAATAATTAAAGGAAGATCTCCATCGAGACAGAGAGACTTTTAAAACTGAAGAAAGATAAGGAAGACTTCTATAAACAAGTTATCGATGCTTTTGTTCAGAAGGAGCGGCGCATGGACTTCATTTATAAGTAAAGGTAAGACCATAATAACGTGTTTTTTTATTAAATGTGCTTTTCATGATGGTATCCTTACATCACACTCAAATCTATAAGCGCAGGCCTAAATTTCCGCATGCCTTTGGTAAGCGCCGGAGTGAGAAGAGGTTTTAAATTAATTACCGCCCCGGCGCTAATACAAAGAAATACGTTAAGTGCTGTTTTTGAAGCACAAATTAAAATAATAAAAAAAACTTTAGCAATAATTAATAAACTACATTTCAACTACATTTTAAATGATATTTTTGTGCCGTTTTTCTCTTTGAAGACATCAGGATAATTTCTGCTACATTACCCTACGTTTTCCTGTGTGAGCTAATGCTTGCGGCCACACCTCCAACCACAGAGATAACGACAATGGATGACTAACAAGAGGCTTCAATTTGTTTCTTTCATTCTGTAAAAGACAGCTCAAAAAGTTATTGTTGGATTTTCATGTTACCCTTAGGAAATGTCTGGCATAGGATAAGGATCAAGTTATTCCATTTTGGGGCTGATCCGGATCACCGTCTGGAATTCATGACTTTTCTGTGACGTTCTCCAAATGCTTTTCGAGTTTATTTATAATTTAAGTGACATTTCTGTGCAAATGTATTTATTTCGATAAATTATGATAAAATAAATATTCTCTGAATACAAATATACATGGTAAAATAAGTAATATCAAATTAACATTTTAACAAATGTAACAATTTTTATGTTTTTGAAGCCCTTGTGTGATTTAGTCTTTTCTCTCTGCCCCAAGTTGCCAAGGAAACAGCATAGTGAGCGGGACTGGTATACTGTACATTCATACAACATGCAGATAGATTAAAAAGTTTAGTTTTCCCGTGACGCCGTTCTCTCGCCATTGTCTCTTTAATATGTTTGCGAATGCACGTGTTGCTGAAAGAAAAGCCTCACGCGCAAACGGCAGCTGAAAACCTAATGAAATTCATTCACTCCAAATGCATCAGCTCGGTTTCCCCGCAGAAGGAGACAATAACAAAAGGATGGGCAGAGCTGTCACAGTAGTTTAGCCAGACTGGGATCCAGAAAAGATCCATTACTGGGCTCTTTCGGCACCTATTCGCCGCACGATCCACACGGTGGGCGTGGAGGACGGGAGAAAGGTGACACAATTGGACAGGTCAGGATGAGCGTGGGCTCTGCCAACTGTCGTATCCCGCTCATCCTTCCCCTTTGCTTCATGCTGGGGACAACAGCAGGGAAATAACCATCTGCTGGCGGCCCCAAGCCCACTGGCCACAACATTAAAGGGGAACATTATCACAATTTCAGAAGGGTTAAAACCATTAAAAATCAGTTCCCAGTGGTTTATTTTATTTTTCGAAGTTTTTTTCAAGATTTTACCCATCACGCAATATCCCTAAAAAAAGCTTCAAAGTGCCTGATTTTAACCATCGTTATATACACCCGTCCATTTTCCTGTGATGTCACACAGTGATGCCAACACAAACAAACATGGCGCATAGAACAGCAAGCTATAGCGACATTAGCTCGGATTCAGACTCGGATTTCAGCGGCTTAAGCGATTCAACAGATTACGCATGTATTGAAACGGATGGTTGCAGTGTGGAGGCAGGTAGCGAAAACGAAATTGAAGAAGAAACTGAAGCTATTGAGCCATATCGGTTTGAACCGTATGCAAGCGAAACCGACGAAAATGACACGACAGCCAGCGACACGGGAGAAAGCGAGGACAAATTCGGCGATCGCCTTCTAACCAACTATTGGTATGTGTTTGTTTGGCATTAAAGGAAACTAACAACTATGAACTAGGTTTACAGCATATGAAATACATTTGGAAACAACATGCACTTTGAGAGTGCAGACAGCCCAATTTTCATCAATTAATATATTCTGTAGACATACCCTCATCCGCTATCTTTTCCTGAAAGCTGATCTGTCCAGTTTTGGAGTTGATGTCAGCAGGCCAGGGAAGCTAGGGTCGATATTCTTCTCTTGATCATCTTCGGTGGCATAAGGGACAGTGTGAGCCAAGACATCCAGGGGGTTTAGCTCGCTCGTCTGCGGGAACAAACTGCCGCCATTGCTTGCCGTGCTACTGAGGTCTTTTGTCCCTGAATTGCTCACACACTCCAGCAGATTCAATGGGGGTCTGGCGGCAGATTTCTTTGACTTTATCGTTAGAAATGCATCTGCTTTGAGTGTCGCAGGATATCCACACATTCTTGCCATCTCTGTCGTAGCATAGCTTTCGTCGGTAAAGTGTGCGGAACAAACGTCCAATTTCTTGCCACTTTCGCATCTTTGGGCCACTGGTGCAACTTGAATCCGTCCCTGTTCGTGTTGTTACACCCTCCGACAACACACTGACGAGGCATGATGTCTCCAAGGTACGGAAAACAGTCGAAAAAACGGAAAATAACAGAGCTGATTTCACTCGGTGTTTGTAATGTGTTTGAGAAAATGGCGGGATTGCTTCCCAATGTGAAGTCACGTTGTGACGTCATCGCTCCGAGAGCGAATAATAGAAAGGCGTTTAATTCGCCAAAATCCACCCATTTAGAGTTTGGAAATCGGTTAAAAAAATATATGGTCTTTTTTCTGCAACATCAAGGTATATATTGACGCTTACATAGGCCTGGTGATAATGTTCCCCTTTAAGCACACCAAAGTCTGCCTTCCTCTCATTGTGATGCAACCACAATATGGTGTTTGAACAGGATTAATTGTACGTGCAGTTTTCTGTTGTCTGTTGTTTACGCTCCATCAACACCAGCGAAGACGCGGAAGAAGAAAAAGGCGGAGAAAAGGACAAAAGGTAAGCAGCCGCTCACAGGAAAGTGATGGACGATCAAACATGAAAGCAGTATCGATCCCCCTCAATTGTGTTTGCCCCCGCTTGCTGCTATTAAAGTATGGATTCTGCCCGCCTGCCATCCTGACTTTGTCTTGAAATTGACACTGTCTCGTTCTTTTTGCAATAAAAGGCTGAAAGAGAAAGTGAAAGTGAGAGACTGCAGATGCTTTGTTTGCTTCAATAGCAGCACGACACCTCCGTCAAGGCCAAACAATTACCACCTTTACAGACACCACCTTCAACATATGCCTCAATTGTCATTATTATGCACGCATGATTCACTCAATACCAGATCTGCACCAAAATTCAATCAATTCTCCCTTCACCCGAGTGCCTCGGCTCCTTCAAAGTACCAAAGAAAACCCCTTTGGCAGTTTTTCAGTAACCCTGCAAGTTATCAAGCCGACGGCCATAAAAACAGAACTGATACTATAACAATCTACAAGGTTAATATAGCTGGCTTTTCTTTCTTCCCCTCCATTTATCTGCTTTCTTTTGTATTTCAAGTTATCATTACATATATGTTTTGTTGCATTTGAACAATTGTATTGTTGATAATAGAGGTAAATTATTGTTATTATTCATTAAGGGTGTGGGAAAAAAATCGACTCGAATTCGAATTGTGATTCTCACGTTGTGCGATTCAGAATCAATTCTCATTTTTAAAAAATCGATTTAAAAATAAAAATGTATAATTTTTTTTTTTTTTTTAAATTAATCAATCCAACAAAACAACACACAGTAATACCATAACAATGCAATCCAATTCCAATTCCAAAACCAAACCCGACCCAGCAACACTCAGAACTGCAATAAACAGAGCAATTGAGAGGAGACACAAACACGACACAGAACAAACCAAAAGTAGTGAAACAAAAATTAATATTATCAACAACCAGAGGTGTGGACTCAAGTCACATGACTTGGACTCGAGTCAAACTCGAGTCATGAATTTCATGACTTTAGACTCGACTTGACAAAATGTAAAAAGACTTGCAACTCGACTTAGACTTTAACATCAATGACTTGTGACTTCACTTGGACTTGAGCCTTTTGAATTGACATGACTTGACATGACTTGCTACTTTCCCCAAAACCCAAAGATGAAAAAGTTATTCGGGAGCGCTCCGTATTTTTCATTGTGTACTTGTCTATCAGCGTTGCGTGTGTCAGCTGGTGTGGTCTCAGTACAACAGCCAATCAAATTAGATCTACTTTGTTTTCATCACACAGCATTCATCCAATCAAATTGCAGGACAACCAACGAAGAAGACATGTCCAAACCACACGCCAGTGAACAAAAAATGATACCTAAAATCATTTTGTTTGGGTATAAAAATTACGAGGTGGTCAACACAAAACGGTTTGCAGTATGCAACACATGCGGTTCGAAAATTACTGATGGAGAGGCAACAACTTCCAACTTCGTCCGGCATTTGAAGTTGCACAAAGAACGGTAAGTTTTGAATGTAAGATAACGTTTATTGGCTAAGTAACGTGACTTTTATTTGCTGTGTAGTTAAATCAGTGAGGCTGTAAACTCACTGCTAACGTTATAACGTTATTGCAAACACGGGAATCTGTTGCAGTTCACTACCTTATTCATACTTTTTGTTCAGTGATTTTTTTTAAGCAGGGTTACGTTAGTCAATATATCACACGTAACGTTAGACGGCGGTCAGCAGCACCGCGTATTTTAGCCACCTAAAAAAAGACAAAAATAGTAAAATAAAGGTCAGTTAAAATGTATACTATATTATGAATATGTGTACCGTTTTAGCTAGCTTTCTGACATACTGTTGGTTGTTTACCTCAGTGGTCCCCAACCACCGGGCCGCGGCCCGGTACTGGTCCGTGGATCGATTGGTATCGGGCCGCACAAGAAATAATTTTTTTTTTTTTTTTTTTTTTTAATTAAATCAACATAAAAAACACAAGATACACTTACAAGTAGTGCACCAACCCAAAACAACTCTCTCCCCCCTTTTGTTCTGGGCATTGAACATGAAGACTCTTCCTTCACTGTTCCGAGTGGCCATGAGAGTCTTGGCAGTGCCTGCCTCCAGTGCTCCAGTGGAGCGAGTTTTCAGCCATGGTGGCATCATACTACGCCCCCATCGTGCACAAATGACTGACAGACTCTTGGCTAATTTGGTCTTTTGCAAATGCAATGCAGCATAGGGCCCTGACATATAAAAAGTACAACTTTTTTGTTATGTTCACGTATATGTCATGTTTTTTCAATGTTAACACTTTTGTACAAATAAGTACATTTGCACTTTATTTTTTAATGTGTTTGTTCTGTAAAGGAATGAGTTAATGTTTAAAATGACTGGTTAATAGTGCTATTATAAAGTGCAATGTCAGCACAATTTTCTTTCCTGCAATTTAAAATGCACTTGTTTTAATAAATAAATACAGCGTTTGAAAAGCATACACAATCTGTGTTAATATATTAGTCTGTGGTTAAAAGGACTTGAAAGGACTCGAAACTCAAAATGCAGGACTTAGGACTTGACTTGAGACTTTCCAGTCTTGACTTTGGACTTGACTCGGGGCTTGCCTGTCTTGACTTGGGACTTGACTCGGACTTGAGGGCAAAGACTTGAGACTTACTTGTGACTTGCAAAACAATGACTTGGTCCCACCTCTGTCAACAACAGTATCAATATTAGTTACAATTTCAACATAGCAGTGATTAAAAATCCCTCATTGACATTATCATTAGACATTTATAAAAAAAAAAAAAAAAAGGACAATAGTGTCACAGTGGCTTACACTTGCATCGCATCTCATAAGCTTGACAAAACACGGTGTCCGATATTTTCACAAAGATAAAATATGTCATATTTTTGGTTCATTTAATAGTTAAAAACAAATTTACATTATTGCAATCAGTTGATAAAACATTGTCCTTTACAATTATAAAAGCTTTTTACAAAAATCTACTACTCTGCTTGCATGTCAGCAGACTGGGGTAGATCCTGCTGAAATCCTATGTATTGAATGAATAGAGAATCGTTTTGAATCGGGAAAAAAATCATTTTTTGAATCGAGAATTGTGTTGAATTGAAAAAAAATCGATTTTGAATCGAATGGTGACCCCAAGAATCGATATTGAATCGAATCGTGGGACACCCAAAGATTCACAGCCCTATTATTCATTATCAATAGCGCTATTTCTATTGGTATTTTTATTGCTCCATTTGTAGTGTAATAATGTTCATTGTCATTTCTGTATTATTATACCCCGAAAGGGACAAGTGGTAGAAAATGGATTGATGGATATTTATTTCACTAACTGCTTCTTGGCTATCACTTTTACTATCATATTTGTACATATACTATTTTTTTATGTTGTTTTATTGCTGCTGTTGTGTTTGCTGTTGTTTTTGTCTCCCTGTCATACCCCCCTCTGTCTTCCTTTTTATTATCTTTCTATACCCTCCTGCTCCGGCCTGGCTGCACCAAATAATATAAATCCATTTAAAAAAGTCAAATACATTTTAAAGCTGCAAGCAGCAATGGACGGGACCGACTTTGAGGACTCATAAAATCCAAACCGGAGCAGTAATTAAAACTCTTTCATCAACTTTTAATCAGAAGGGTTCAATCTCTCTCTTGTGCTAATTTGAAGCCGACATGACAAACGCGCTCAGAGGAGATAATGTTTGGAAAAAAAGTGACTGTTTTTACACAACTTTTGTTTTGAAGGGGGAATTGCAAACTTCCTGTTGATTTTTGCTGGGAGTTGTCAGTGTATGAAATATAGGTCTAAGTGAGACCTACATTGAGGTTTTTGTTTCATGTCTCTACGACATTCCTACTGGGAGTTACAGGCAGTTGTGTCTGTGTTTTCTTCCTAGGGGGCGCTAGAGCGCAATTTTGAGTTTTGAGGTTTGGTTTTTTGATTAGATCGCAATTTTCACCAGTCCTGATGTGTGTCCAATTTGGTGAGTTTTGAAGCATGTTAAGGGGGTCAAATTACAGCTCAATGAGGCGGTGGTATAATAATAAAACGCTAGAAATACAATAGGGTCCTCTGTCCCAAAGGGACTCGGTCCCTAATAAGGCAACAAGAGAAGTATCCCACACTTCTTTTGTAAAGTAAATGTGTACAGTCGACATGGGCATCTACATCAACAATAGGATTTGCCTGAGAAGCTGGACAGGACAAAAAAAAACCCCCAAAAAAACAGAACGTCTTTAGCGGCTCGGGTCTCTTTTTAAGACCAAACAAAGCCCGGCAAGAAACCGAGATGTATGTGGTGCTTGTTGGAGGCCTTCCTCCCCAAGCGTGGCGTCTATTTGACACGTAGCAACGAGCACACAGCAATCGCATCCATAATGGACAAACATCCCCTTTTTTCCGCCGCGCCGCCTCCGTGCCGACATGAATAAATTCCCGTTGATGTCCACGTAATGTACGCTGGAAAGCCATCACCAAAGACAGAGTGGGCATTAAGTGAAGCACCCTGACTGTCCTTGTGATGCGGCTGCACCTTTGTGGCGACTATTAGATGCCCTGTGTGAAAGGAGGAGGTAAATATTTGATGTGTTGCTCGCTTAACTCTGACATACACATTATTCCATCCATATATGATGTTTTAATGTTGATACATTTTATTTTTTGCTCTGTTAGTTACCATGGTTGCATATTTTCTCAAAAAAAGGCAGATTTTTACTTAACTGCAAAGAATACCAGGGATTTATTTGAGGAAAATGAGGGTACTACCAAGTACAGATTCATGTAAAATCAAACAGGGCCATTTTCGATACCTTTGTTGCACGTGACGTCATTTCTGGTTGCAGACTAGTAGCGTCTCCAGCACGAGGCCGGGAAACAAGCAGTCGAGCGCTCAATCCGGACTCAGTGGGACTACCTTTATCTAAGTAACGTTGCAATGTTCCGTGCCTACAAAGCAAGAAGAAGGCGATCCAAAGTACAGTGAGCCTCCACTTTTCAAAATGCGCTAGCTGGATGCTAATTTATATTGGATTTGCATGATAAATTTTACATTGATGTTACAGTCAAACAGCTGGTGTATAATAAGTCCAATGCTTACAGTATAACCACTTTCTAGGGCTCAATAAAAGACAAGACTGGCACATTCAACATAATGGCAAAGACTACTTCCTGGCGAAGGCAACAAGCCGTAGTGTATACACTGCTGCCATCGAATATCTTGGAATTGCAACTGCATGCAAGTCATATACAACAGTACAGTAAAGTACTTGCAAATAAGACACAAAAGTGTAAGAAGACAAGATAACAAAAATAGTTCAAAGTGAAAAAGAACAAAAATACCAAAAAATGGTAATGTTGAGTAGTAGTATTGATTCCCAGGTAGCGGGATTCGATTCAAATGTGAAACGTACCCATCCTTGATAGAGGCACAATGCGTATTTTAGAAAATAAAGCAATTGCTCTAATTATTAGAGCAACCTTGTTGTGACAAATATATACATCCATACATACATATATCCTTTCTAAAAAGGTAGAAAAGCGCTATACAAGTACAACCCATTTACCATTTATATGTAAAAAGCCTTTTACTTAAGGTGAGGTGTTCATTTCTTCAAGTGGACAACACACTTTGCAATTGAAGCACAAATCATTATGTATTTCTTATACTAACATACAAAACCCAAAAACAGTGAAGTTGGCACGTTGTGTAAATCGTAAATAAAAACAGAATACAATGATTTGCAAATCCTTACATACAGGTTTTAGAGCAACATACAGTATGTTGCCATCCAAGCAACGTCTTTTTCATGGACGCCCCTGCTTATTTCAACAAGACAATGCCGAGTCACATTCTGCACGTGCTACAACAACGTGGCTTTGTAGTAAAAGAGTGCGGGTACTAGACTAAAATTTGTTTCTTAGTTCAAACATTAAATATCTTGTCTTTGCAGTCTATTCAATTGAATATAAGTTGAAAAGGATTTGTTAATCATTGTATTTTGTTTTTATTTACGATTTACACAACTGGTTTTGGGTTTTGTACAAGAAGTCCTGCAGCGCATTTAATTGTGCAAAACTGGACAGCCAGTTAAAATCTAAATGTCCTCCAATAAACACATTTATAACCCAAATAGTCATTTACAAAAAGTAAACAGAGTAGGTTGTAAGCTACAAGAAGACATCAGCTACACAACAGCTAAGCGCACAATAGCACACAAGCTAGATATATGTAATATGTGTCCTTAATTGAACAACATTGCAGTCTAAAACATGACATTTGTCAATATAAACAAGTATCAAATAATTATAGTCGCATATTACTCACACATAGAAAGTGTCCGAGGCAGAAGTGTATTAGAAAGTATCCAGTAACAAATGTGTCTGCATCATTCAACTTACTGCGCCAGGAGCTTAGCCTAATTAATGATTGTGGCCGCTAACTATTACCACTCCACTTCAGCTTAAAGGGGAACGTTATCACCAGACCTATGTAAGCGTCAATATATACCTTGATGTTGCAGAAAAAAGACCATATATTTTTTTAACCGATTTCCGAACTCCAAATGGGTGAATTTTGGCGAATTAAACGCATTTCTAATATTCGCTCTCGGAGCGATGACGTCACAACGTGCTGTCGCATCGGGAAGCAATCCGCCATTTTCTCAAACACCGAGTCAAATCAGCTCTGTTATTTTCCGTTTTTCCGACTGTTTTCCGTACCTTGGAGACATCATGCCTCGTCGGTGTGTTGTCGGAGGGTGTAACAACACGAACAGGGACGGATTCAAGTTGCACCAGTGGCCCAAAGATGCGAAAGTGGCAAGAAATTGGACGTTTGTTCCGCACACTTTACCGACGAAAACTATGCTACGACAGAGATGGCAAGAATGTGTGGATATGCTGCGACACTCAAAGCAGATGCATTTCCAACGATAAAGTCAAAGAAATCTGCCGCCAGACCCCCATTGAATCTGCCGGAATGTGTGAGCAATTTTTTTTTAGGGATATTGCGTGATGGGTAAAATTTTGAAAAAAACTTCGAAAAATATAATAAGCCACTGGGAACTGATTTTTAATGGTTTTAACAATTCTCAAATTGTGATAATGTTCCCCTTTAAAGACAGCGTAAGTCCATTTCAAACAGTTAATAATAAATAGGCTAGTGTTATTTTATACCAACATTGTTCTGTTTGAGTAACTTTGCTTGATCAAATCTTTTATAACATCCCATATTTCAAAATTTCAATTCAATTCTTTCATTAAAATGTTTTATTTAAATTATTTATTTAAAAATAGGGACAGCACATATAAAATGAAGATATATGTAATATTTAAATATTTCAGGTTTTAGCCAAAGGCTAATTTCCGCCTGTAGTTCCCAGAAGGGTTGACAAAAGTATGTATGATCCATACTGATATTGCATTGGATCAATATTGGCATGGTATCAGAAGTTAAAACGTATCAGGACACCCCTACTATTTATATTAATAGGAACATTTAAAAAAATGCAGTACGGGTAATTAATAACAAGTTGCTTTCTTACTATTTTCTTGAGGTGAGGCATTTATGAAGTAATTGTGGCACAAGGCAGGTACAGTACTTTACAGCACATTGTTTATCTGAGGTAAAATGGCAACTGTGCCTTTTTCGTGACGAACAAGAATCGCAGGAGACGCAGGACACAGCAGGACGACGTGCAGGTAAGAATCTTTAATTATGGAAATCTATAGGCAACAGGGAACATATTCAAGCAGCGTAGCAAAATTAACAGTTAGCATCGCATAGCATACAGCTAACACATTACAATCTTCCAGAATTGATAGCGGTGCTGGCTGGTATATAAAAAAGCATGATTGGCAACCACGAACAGGTGTGCTCAGGTTGCCAATCAGGGACAGGTGAGGGGGAACAGCGCTCAGGCCACAGTGGCGTAACCAGACAGGAAGTGAATAGAAATAAAAGCGCTGGGCAGGAAACACACAAAGATAATAAAGAAAACATGAATATTTCAGACCAGAATGACAGGTTGTGACATTTTTTTAATAGAGAGGCATTCATTTGAATGAGTATGTTTTGCTATTAAGTGGAATCAAATGATGCTTTTTTTGTTTAATCCAGGCATGTCCGCTTGTATGTAATATATATATATATACATACATACATACATAGTACATATCTTTGGCAGCTTAGTCACAGATGACCATGCTACTTTACGCTTTTGTGTCAGACACTTATTTCAATTTGATGTTTAATTTTTTATTTAATTTATTTTTAATTTTTTTAAATTTTGTAATGGTACTTTAATTATTATTAATAGTTTTTTTAATTTTTTAATTTAAATAGTTTTGTCATCCTATTTTAGTCAATTATTAGTAACATCTTTTCAGTTTTAATGAGTGTTGTAATTATACAATGCACATAATTATAATTTTCACATTTTAACTTTATGTTTTGTTGATACGGTACACTCATGTTTGTTGACAACGCCTACATACATACATATATTTATATAGCCTATACATACATATTACAATAATATCATGGATATATAATTAATAATGATTAGAATTAAATATTAAGAGTACCGTATTTTTCGGACTATAAGTCACAGTTTTTTTTCATAGTTCGGCCGGGCTCCAGTGTTATTCATATATGTCTTTTTCCTTCTTTATTATGCATTTTCGGCAGGTGCGACTTATACTCCGGTGCGACTTATACTCCGAAAAATACAGTATGTGAAAGTTTAACTCCTACCTTGTTTACCACCTTAAATCATTCATTGTAATCAATCAGAATATCAAGCAGCTAAAATGCGGCAAACATGGATAAGTGCGGAGAGAGGTTCTTTTTGCCTTTTTCCCAACATGTCTTGCAATGAATTTAAACGGCTGTAACTTTGAATTTGTTATGGTGGTTGGCTGTTTTTTATAATATCCACAAAGTTCTGTGAGCAGGTTGTGTCATGTTTGTTGAATTTTTGTGCTGGTTATTTATCTTTATTGTTATAGCGCCATGACTAGGGAAGATTGTTTGGATTGGTTCATACTGTCATGAAGGGGGGTTGCAGCTTACTGCAAGATTTGTTCTCCCGGGATGCAATCGGACTATATTGGACAAGGCTTGAAGGTAGGAACATTTTTAATTGTTCGCTATCAATAGGTACAAACAAAAGGACGCACAAGGCGAAGGCACAACTTAGCGTATGATACAAAAACTAACATATAGGCAGAAACTATGGACATGAAACAAAACTTACTTGACAGAGCATGAATCTATGGCATGAACAGAGCAATTACAGAGTAATGTCGCCAGCACGACTAACTGGCAAAACAGGCTTAAATAATAGTCTCTGATTAAAGCAGGTGCGTGAGTCAAACATATGAGACAGGTGAAACTAATCAGTCGTCATGGAAACTAAAACAAACAAGGGAGCGCAAACAGGAACTATGGAGTCTTAAACTGAAAATAACAAAAAACATGATCCATACAAGTACATGTTGTGCAACTATGTTTCATGGTCACTGACCTGAGTCACCCATGTTGTCTACAACTTGGTGACAACTAAGCACCAATCGAACTGCCAAATATTTCAATTCAGTATGTAAACACTTGGATCTTTTGCCGTCTCGCGGGCCAAATTTAAGACCCCGGCGGGCCGCCTTTTGGACAACTCTGGCTTAAAAGCTTGCTAGTGATGAATTGAGGCAGGGTTATTTCAGGACGCAAACACTACAAAAACAACATCTACAAAAGTTTGGGAGGGGCGGTGCGTGGATCATGAAGAATCCAGTCATTTTAGGAACTGGAAAGCGTTGCAAAATAAATTGGCGCCAATGGAACCTTCCGCCCTGCATGAATAAAAAAAAAAAAGCTCCCGTCTGTTCCCATGCGAGTTTGTTTGGAATCTTCATTAATGCGCGACAACACACGTTTGATGTTTTTAAAGGTCAAAGTCGTTGACTCGCGTCTTCACGCTTTGTTTTAGGGAAACATCTCACGTTAAAGAGCCCACTGTTTGACCTTCTCATTTGCACACACACACACACACACACACACACACACACACACACACACACACACACACACACACACACACACACACACACACACACACACACACACACACACACACACACGTACGTTATCGCTACAAATCCCGCCTCATTATCTCGCGTCTCCTGACATTTCAGCGGGTAAAGAGACAGAAGTCGGGTATTAATCTTGGCTGCTGCATCTCGTGTTCTCCTTTACATTGCTGCCCCTGATGGCCCTTTTATCATAACTTATTATTAGTGTGTCGCCACCCCGAGTTGAAATTATGCAAATGCGGCATCTAGGGCGCCGGGGAGGGGGAAAAAAAAAACATCTTTATGTTTTGCTCCGGGCTCGTTCAAGCGGCAATCCAATCCTGCTGGCTGACACTCTAAATGAATCGGCTTGTTAAGATTTGAATAATGGCGCCGGGCGTCGTCGGCGGTGGCGAGATGGGGTCGCGGTGGATGAAGGTTGAGGAGGAGAGCCCCACTTCAGGCGGGCGCCGCCTTATCTGATTGCATCCCCGCCTCATTCATTAGGGCCCGCCGCCTTCCTCGTTTGCAACGCGCTATATCATTATATGCTGCTCTGCCCTCAACGCAGGCTGCAGGAAGGAATAACTGAGCTGGAATTCCTCATTTGTGGAGCAATAAAACGGGATAACTTGAGAGTTACTTGACACAACATTGTGCTTTCTCCGCTCGTCTACTAGCGTTGTCCCGATACCAATATTTTGGTACCGGTACCAAAATTATTTCGATACTTTTCGGTACTTTGATACTTTTCTAAATACAGGGCACCACAAAAATTGTTATTATTGGCTTTATTTTAACAACAAATCTTAGGGTACATTAAAGGCCTACTGAAATGCGATTTTCTTATTTAAACGGGGATAGCAGGTCCATTCTATGTGTCATACTTGATCATTTCGCGATATTGCCATATTTTTGCTGAAAGGATTTAGTAGAGAACATCGACGATAAAGTTCGCAACTTTTGGTCGCTGATAAAAAGGCCTTGCCTGTACCGGAAGTAGCAGACGATATGCGCGTGACGTCACAGGTTGTGGAGCTCCTCACATCTGCACATTGTTTACAATCATGGCCACCAGCAGCGAGAGCGATTCGGACCGAGAAAGCGACAATTTCCCCATTAATTTGAGCGAGGATGAAAGATTTGTGGAATTAGGAAAGTGAGAATGAAGGACTAGAGGGCAGTGGGAGCGATTCAGATAGGGAAGATGCTGTGAGAGGCAGGTGGGACCTGATATTTAGCTGAGATTGACTAAAACAGTAAATAAACACAAGACATATATATACTCTATTAGCCATAACACAACGAGGCTTATATTTAATATGCCACAAATTAATCCCGCATAACAAACACCTCCCCCCTTCTGTCCATATAACCCGCCAATACAACTCAAACACCTGCACAACACACTCAATCCCACAGCCCAAAGTACCATTCACCTCCCCAAAGTTCATACAGCATATATATTTCCCCAAAGTCCCCAAAGTTACGTACGTGACATGCACATAGCGGCACGCACGTACGGGCAAGCGATCAAATGTTTGGAAGACGCAGCAGCATACGTACTCACGGTACCGCGTCTGCGTATCCAACTCAAAGTCCTCCTGGTAAGAGTCTCTGTTGTCCCAGTTCTCCACAGGCCAATGGTAAAGCTTGACTGTCATCTTTCGGGAATGTAAACAATAAAACACCGGCTGTGTTATCCGGCACAACAGTCAGGGGGTGCATTCTACTGCGGGGGTGCATTATCCGGCACAACACCTGCCGCAATACACCGCTTCCCACCTACAGCTTTCTTCTTTGCTGTCTCCATTGTTCATTGAACAAATTGCAAAAGATTCACCAACACAGATGTCCAGAATACTGTGGAATTTTGCGATGAAAACAGACGACTTAATAGCTGGCCACCATGCTGTCCCAAAATGTCCCCTACAATCCGTGACGTCACGCGCAGGCGTCATCATACCGAGACGTTTTCAGCAGGATATTTCGCGCGAAATTTAAAATTGCACTTCAGTAAGCTAACCCGGCCGTATTGGCATGTGTTGCAATGTTAAGATTTCATCATTGATGTATAAACTATCAGACTGCGTGGTCGGTAGTAGTGGGTTTCAGTAGGCCTTTAAACACATGTTTCTTATTGCAAGTTTGTCCTTAAATAGAATAGTGAACTACTTGTCTTTTAGTAGTAAGTAAACAAACAAAGGCTCCTAATTAGTCTGCTGACGTATGCAGTAACATATTGTGTCATTTTCCATTCTATTATTTTGTCAAAATTATTAAGGACAAGTGATAGAAAATGAATTATTAATTTACTTGTTCATTTACTGTTAATATCTGCTTATTTTCTGTTTCAACATGTTCTATCTACACTTCAGTTAAAATGTAATAATCAATTATACTTCTGTTTGATACTTTACATTAGTTTTGGATGATACCACAAATGTGGGTATCAATCCAATATCAAGTAGTTACAGGACCATACATTGGTCATATTCAAAGTCCTCATGTGTCCAGACACATATTTCCTGAGTTTATAAACATAATATACATTTTTTTTAAACGAAAGAAGATTTTGTGATGCTAAAATAATATTGATGTAATCATCATAGTATCGACTAGATACGCTATTGTACTTGGTATCATCACAGTGGATGTTAGGTGTAGATCCACCAATGACGTTTGTTTATATAGTAGCTTTCCGGAAGACTTGGTGCTGCAGGGAATCCTAGGAATTTGTTCTGTTGTGTTTATGTTGTGTTGCGGTGAAAATATTCTCCCAAAATGTGTTTGTCATTGTTGTTTAGTGTAGTTTCACTATATGGCACATATTTATGACAGTGTTGGCGTTGTTTATACGGCCACCTTTAGTGTGACATGCATGGCTGTTGAGTAAGTATGCCCTTCATTCACATGTGTATAGTGTGTTCAAAGTTAAGTTGATTGTCTTAATGGTTGACGATTGGTCATAGGGTAATCTTGGCTTGACTTAGCCAACTTTATTTCGTTTTGATACGTCAAAAGTCTTGACTCTGGTGTGTAGTGATGAATAGTAAGCTATAACTTGTCCTGCAGGAATGATTCTTGAATTTAATGTGCTAGACTTGTCTCTATGGAGACAATAATTAATGATTTAGAAGGAGTTATAGAGACCGGTACTGTACTGAACATGATTCATTAGTATTGCGGTACTATACTAGTACCTGTATACAGTACAACCCTACTTGAGTGACTTGACGCAACATTGTGCTTTCTCCACTTGTCTGCAGACAGTCAACAACGTGCTAAAGCCCAGATGTTCCTGAAGGCGACACACTTAACTGTCGAGCAAGACTGACTCTTTCTGTCCATCGCCATCATTTGCTGCCTGAGTCTTTATCTGCCGAGCAGTCCTGATGGCAGGATGTTCGATTTGTTTCACATGGTTAGCGCATGTTGTTCTAGCACTTATTGCCTTCAGGGTCACGTGTTTTTTGTCTCCGTGACTGTCCTTGAACAGGCCTCTGCTGAGCCTGCTGGATAGCTGACATCGACGGACGCTAGCATGTTCAAAACGAACATGCTAGTGTTAGAAAACTACCACCACAGATGAAACACAAATTTAGCTGTTTGGCCACAATACTCAGCAATATGTTTGGAGGAGAAAAGGTGAGGCCTTTAATCCCAGGAACACCAATTCCTAACGTCAAGCATGGTGGCGGTAGTATTATGCTCTGGGCCTGTTTTGCTGCCAATGGAACTGGTGCTTTACAGAGAGTAAATGGGACGATGACAAAGGAGGATTACCTCCAAATTCTTCAGGACAACCTAAAATCATCAGCCCGGAGGTTGGGTCTTGGGCGCAGTTTGGTGTTCCAACAGGACAATGAACCCAAACACACGTCAAAAGTGGTAAAAGAATGGCTAAATCAGGCTAGAATTAAGGTTTTAGAATGGCTTTTCCAAAGTCCTGACCTAAATGTGTGGACAATACTGAAGAAACAAGTCCATGTCAGAAAACAAAACAATTTTGCTGAACTGCATCAATTTTGTCAAGAAGAGTGATCAAAAATTCAACCAGAAGCTTGTGGATGTTCTACCAAAAGTGCCTTATTGCAGTGAAACTTGCCAAGGGACATGTAAGCAAATATTAACATTGCTGTATGTATACTTTTGACCCAGCAGATTTGGTCATATTTTCAGTAGACCCATAATAAATTCATAAAAGAACCAAACTTCATGAATGTTTTTTGTGACCAACAAGTATGTGCTCCAATCACTCTATCACAAAAAAAATAAGAGTTGTAGAAATTATTGGAAACTCAAGACAGCCATGACACAAGTGTATGTAAACCTTTGATCGCGACTGTACATGCTTAGGTTTTTTTATGCATTTGAAAAATCGTAAATAAATGGCTAAAAATTGAGTCAACAGATCGAGGGTCCTCTGTTGCGCTCATTATTCTCTCGCTCTAAAAACATCCAGAAACTGCCAACAATAATCCATTTACTGTACATGTCATGACCTGAAAATTAACCAAATATGAGTGATATTGTTATTATAAGCGCTAATGCAGACCGACTATTTTAGCGGCACATTGATAGCAGTGAGCTAATGCTAGCTTACACTGCTATAGTTGACACATTGAGCCGACGGCTGCTTCTGCTTCGTCTCAAACTTGCTAAAAGTAAATTCTAGATTATAATTCATACATCTCTCACCTGCTCCTAGACCAGGGGTCAGCAACCCAAAACGTTAAAAGAGCCATATTGGACCGAAAATACAAAAAACGGATCTGTCTGGAGCCGCAAAAAATGAAAAGTCTTATATAAGTGTTATAATGAAGGCAACACACGACGTAAGTGTCTATACTAGCTATATTAGCCTACTATCAAAATTACTTTAAAAGTCTTATATAAGTGTTACTATGAAGACAACACATGAAGTAAGTGTCTATATTAGCTATAATAGCCTACTATCACAATCACTATGTGTCGCAAGCTGAAGCAAATCTTCGTTGACAGAAATGTTGAAATTGAATATTCATTCTACACATTTTTACAACATTAGAAAAACATTAGTAAATCAGAGGCTACTCAGAAGGTGAGATAATTCCTGGAAATGGCTGGCTATTAATGGCCAAAGGTATAGATGTGTGTGTCCAAGTTAAAGGAAACGGTGGGCTGTCTTCTTTTAATAGATTTACTACAATCTTAGGCAAGCTAGGTAATATTTGCTGTGGTCTGGAACAACATAGCACAGAAACAACTATCTGAAATGTGTCATGAGACATGCAAAACTAAATTATATACATAGAGGATAAAAGTATAGGATATTAAATTAGCTTAAATATACCTACAAGTGAGGCATAATGATGCAATATGTACGTACAGCTAGCATGTTAGCATCTATTAGCTTGCAGTCATGCACTGACCAAATATGCCTGATTAGCACTCCAACAAGTCAACAACATCAACAAAGCGCACCTTTGTGCATTCACGCACAGCATAAAACGTTTGGTGGACAAAATGAGACAAAGAAGGAGTGGCATAAAACACGTCTTTCTGTGGCAGCATCGGAGAAAGTTGTACACATAAACTGTTGAGTCACAGTTCACACATCGGTGAGTTCAAGGGCTGCTGAAATTAGTAAGACAAAACAGCGCTCGCCAAATACTCTCATCCGTGAAGCATGAACACAAACATATTAAACAGTGGGCTTTCTAACAATTAGGAAGGTGTGTGTCGTTTTTGTCCTACAGAAACCATATTGCAACAAAAAACATATTTTTCACCCCATTTTTTGTCAAATTCCATACATTTTTGAAAAATCTCCATGGAGCCACCAGGGTGCCGCTAAAGAGCCGCATGTGGCTCTAGAGCCGCGGGTTGCTGACCCCTGTCCTAGACAAATGTGGCCATGGAACGATAGGCTGGTCAACTTTGACATCCCCCGGGATGGCAAAAAGACACTAGTTGCGGTAACTTTTGTTTAACCCTTCATGAGGATTGTGTGATTCTTCATCTAAACAGAATAACGTGAGCGTCCAGTCGGTCAGCATCTCAGCGAGAGTTGAAATATTACAGTAAGAGTTTGTTTTATTATGGTTTATTATGGTTAGTTTGTATGTTTAGCACCTAACAATGCTGTGGATGCTAGTGTCATAATGAAATTGCATCCATCACTCGGCTTCTTGTGTTATTTATTGTTTGTTTTCAGGACAAGTGTGTTTGATTTTCAGGTTAACACCGCAATTGACGATTAATGAAGGCACGGTATCTATTTGAGGAAAAAGGGTAAAAATAAAGCTACCTCGTAACCAATGTTCCCTCTAATTTTTCATGTGTGTGAGCAAACGCAAAAACTCCCTGAGCATTCAGTGGAGCCCATGTGAGCAACATCAGACGTGGACACTGTGGCTACACTAGCAGCACACCTCTCCCAAACCTGACTAAATAAGTTCAATCTCCATCCATCCATCCATCTTCTACCGCTTGTCCCTTTCGGGGTCGCAGGGGGTGCTGGAGCCTATCTTAGCTGCATTCGGGCGGAAGGCGGGGTACACCCTGGACAAGTCCCCACCTCATCGCAGGGCCAACACAGATAGACAGACAACATTCTCTTATTATTATAATCAAATAACAGCAGTCATTTCCATGAGGTTATTTTATAAAATAAGTGTTTAGGCCCACTTACAATGACAATAACAAAAAAATATTGTTTTTCATGAAGTGTGTACTTGTAATGAAATAAGTTGTACCCCTTTCAGACATTGCATTTAGTTCCCATTAAAACATTCACATGTTGCACAATGAGATGTAAGCAGGGGATCATGTGTACATTCCTGCAACTTCCTGTTTGTAAAAAATATATTTTTATTAGTATTTATTTAATATACTAACAACATTTCATGATTAATATTTATAAATTAGGTTCCTAATAAATGACACTAGAATAAGCACACATTTGATTGGTAAATCATAGTGTAGTGACCTGGAATGACACTATGTGTGGTGTTGGAGTTGTCCGACTTTTTGTGTGGCTGTAAACGCATCACTGGCTAAGTGCCATATGTGCATGTGTTGGCGCAAGTGAGAAAGAGCGAGCGGCTGCTGTTGATATAACAAAGTTGCTTTTGGTCTGGTTTGTACTGCAGAAAATGACCAGTTTTGCTAGATATAATTTTTTTTACTAATGTTTTGGTGATGTGTTTATGGCCGACAATAAAGAGTTTTGCTCAGTAAAGTGACGGATGGAATTCATGTCCTCAAAGCGTCTCTACAGACGTTAGAATATTTGAACAATGATGACGAGAACTGTTTTCTCGGTCGTGTCGTGTCGAAAACATTTTTATTTGATTTTGTGCGTGGCATAGATTTACCGTGCGCAGAGGACGCTTGAGCAGTGCGCAATTGCACAGGCGCGCACCTTAGAGGGAACATTGCTCGTAACAAAGATTAGCTTTGTTTTAGATATGATCCATTTGAGATAAGATATTTCATTTTCCAGCTGGAAAATTAACATAGAGTATATGCATTGTATTTATTGGAGGAAATAGTGTGAAGGTCAATACAGTTGCATTCTGGCATAAAAAAAAAGAAGACGTTTTTAAAGGAGGCATTGATTTGAGGTAAGGTGGTTCAAGCGGACAACACACTGCGCTATTTATTGAGACATGGCATCTATTTGAGGGATGCTATGTTGATTTGACAAAGATGAACCTCCTTCTTTTCAACAAGGAACAGCGGCTGCAGAGCCTGTGACAGCTTACAGCAATGCTCGCATGTTGAAAATGAATCAACACGTTTATCATTCTGACAGCCAATAGAAAAATGTCAAGCGGGCCCATAGTCAGCATCTTGTCAGCAGGGTCTGAGAACACCTCGACCGCTTTGACAGGCTCGGGAAGAAAACCTCAGTCCCTTCACTGCTGCGGCCTCGGCGGTAAGACGACGCGGCTGAATAAATATGCTCGAGCAAAAGATTGTTGTGCGCACGCTAGCCTGGCTGCGTGAGTCCCAATAAATTAGCGGTGAAATTAAAAAGTTTGTGAAACAGGGACATTTTTGGGGGATGGCTGAGGGGGCAGAACTAA
Source organism: Nerophis lumbriciformis (assembly GCF_033978685.3). NCBI lineage: Eukaryota > Metazoa > Chordata > Actinopteri > Syngnathiformes > Syngnathidae > Nerophis > Nerophis lumbriciformis. Next base: position 15,903,493 of record NC_084564.2, on the reverse strand, counting down.
ACAGACCCACTAACAGAATGCTAAATATCACACCGGCTGTCAAAGTAACAGTGGTATATATCTCCAGAGCAACACAATACAGGTAAAAACAAAACAAACAATCATATTGCTAAAGTTGAAAGAAGCAGAAGAAGAGAAAAGTGTGTTTATGTTTACTAGTAGCAATGATTCACAATTGTAAAGTTAGTATTAAAAGTATTGAGATGAAATTTACAGCTAAAACTGAGGGTTTAGTGCAGGGGTCCCCAAAATACGGCCCGCCAGCATCCAAAAGCATTTTTTAATAACATTTTTTATTGTTATTATTTTTTTAATCTGTCCTTGAAAATTCGTTTTCTACCGCTTGTTACTCTCGGTGTCTCCTGGGGGGGAGAGGTGTATATTGTAGCGTCCCGGAAGAGTTAGTGCTGCAAGGGGTTCTGGGTATTTGTTCTGTTGTGTTTATGTTGTGTTACGGTGCGAATGTACTCCCGAAATGTGTTTGTCATTCTTGTTTGGTGTGGGTTCACATACATCTACATATTTGTAACAGTGTTAAAGTTGTTTATACGGCCACCCTCCTTGTGACCTGTATGTCTGTTGATCAAGTATGCATTGCATTCACTTGTGTGTGTGTGAAAAAGCCGTACATATGTGACTGGGTCGGCACGCTGTTTGTATGTCGGCAAAGCGGACGTGACGACAGGTTGTAGAGGACGCTAAAGGCAGTCCTTTTAAGGCACGCCTCCAATATTGTTGTCCGGGGGGAAACGGGAGAAATATCGGGAGAATGGTTACCCCGGGAGATTTTCGAGAGGAACACTGAAATTCGGGTGTCTCCCGGGAAAATCGGGAGGGTTGGCAAGTATGAGTATTAGTGGTGAATGCGGTATTACAGCGGCACTGCCGCTGTATAATACCGGCGGGCCAGCTATAAATGTAATTAGATATAGCCTCAAGGGCCAAATGAAATTATAAGGCGGGCCAAATTTGGCCCCCGGGCTAGAGTTTGACACCTATGCTATAGACAAATTATACTTTTTATAGTTTCAACAGAAAGTGGGAGGTAAACGCAATTTTGTTCTTCAGGAAATAATTGAGAAGCACTGATTTAAGGTAAGGTGTTTTAGATGGATGACACTTTTGGCAATTAATTGAGGCACGGTGTATAGTTGAGGAAATATAGTGTGGTTAAATTTACATGCACATTTTTTTTAATAATAAGGCAGTTATTTGAGGTGAGGCATGTCGGGACTTGCTGTCATTTAAGGCTGATCATTGTAGTGTTGGTACAGAATTTAGAGTCCGATATAAGGCCTGCGCTCGGATAAAATCTCCCTTTTCTGTCCTGCTGGCTATCGAGGATCAACAGATGGACAAAATTCGGTGGAGCCAAACTGGTAGAACCACGGGTCTGCTACCCATCGGTCCTGAGTGGGTGGTACTGAAATGTGAAGTTGAGGACGCGTAAACATTCCTCTCAACTTTTTTATTTTGGCGTCTCTCTAATCCAGTGTTTTTCAACCTTTTTTGAGCTGAGGCACATTTTTTTCACTGAAAAAATCCGGAGGCACACCACCAGAAGAAATCATTAAAAAATTAAACTCAGTTGACAGTAAAAAGTCGTTGTCACAATTGTTGGATATGACTTTAAACCAGTGGTTCTTAACCTGGGTTCGATCGAACCCTAGGGGTTCGGTGAGTCGGGCTCAGAGGCTCGGCGGAGGTCAAGACACACCCGACTCATCGTGTAAATAAAAACTTCTCCCTATCGGCGTATTACGGATACGGTAACAGCTGACTGGTTTGCAGGTGTGTAATTTGTTGTGAGTTTATGCACTGTGTTGGTTTTGTTCTTTGAACAAGGTGATGTTCATGCACGGTTCATTTTGTGCACCAGTAAAAAAACATGGTAACACTTTAGTATGGGGAACATATTCACCATTAATTAGTTGCTTATTAACATGCAAATTAGTAACATATTGGCTCTTAACTAGTCATTATTAAGTACTTATTAATGCCTTATTCGGCATGGCCTTATTATAACCCAACCCTCTAACCCTGGCCCTAAGCAAATAACTCTAAATTAAGTCTTTGTTACTTAGAATATGTTCCCCATACTAAAGTGTTACCAAAAACATATAACTTTGTCTTGAATTAAAAAAAAAAACCATTTTATTTTTCACTAAAGAAGGGTTCGGTGAATGCGCATATGAAACTGGTGGTTAAGGTTAAGAACCACTGCTTTAAACCATAACCAACCATGTATCAATATAGCTCTTGTCTCAAAGTAGGTGTACTGTCACGACCTGTCACATCACGCTGTGACTTATATGGAGTTTTCCTGTGTAGTGTTTTAGTTCTTGTCTTGCGCTCCTATTTTGGTGGCTTTTCCTGTTTTGTTGGTGTTTTCCTGTAGCAGTTTCATGTCTTCCTTAAACGCTATTCCCCGCACCTGCTTTGTTTTAGCAATCAAGACTATTTAAGTTGTTGCTATCCTTCTTTTTGGGGACATTGTTGATTGTCATGTCATGTTCGGTCGTACTTTGTGGACGCCGTCTTTGCTCCACAGTAAGTCTTTGCTCTCGTCCAGCATTCTGTTTTTGTTTACTTTGTAGCCAGTTAGGTTTTAGTTTCGTTCTGCATAGCCTTCCCTAAGCTTCAATGCCTTTTCTTAGGGGCACTCATATGGCGTCACATTAGTGCCAAAAATCCGAGCGCATAAAAACTGTTATCGCGCTGATTTTCCACTTCGTGCGCGCGCGCGACACCCTTTTGCGCGCGCGTGGTTCTTTTTTGCGCGCGCGCGGTGCCTTTCTGTGCGCGCACGGTTTCTTTTTGCGCGCGTGCGGTGCCTTTCTGCGCGCGCGATGCCTTTCTGCGCGCTCGCGACGCCTTTCTGCGCGCTCTCCGTGTACTCCTGGCATCTTTCCTCGCGCTGTCATGTTTCTTTTTGGCACTTTGGGGGCGGGTATGCTTAGACGGCCCCTCCTTTCTGATTGGCTGTGAGCATTTTTCATATGACCAATCATTCTCCAGTGTAGCAACGTTGTAGCCATCTTACCTCGGACAACTAGCCTCAATCATTACATTGATGTCAATGGTACATGTACTAATTAAATTACCATAACTTGCTCGATTTTCGACCAATTTACAAACGGTTTGCCTTGTTACAAATCTTATTACATGTAGATATGACATAGGATGCTGTACCTGTTGAAATGACCTCTTTCGCTTTAAAAAAAAAAATGACTTAATTGTGCAACATAGTTGTGTAGGGTCAGTGTTAGTCAGTTCTCTGATTATTTTAAACTGTTTCAGAATACATTATTAAAAGCTATTTTTAACATTTTAAAAACAAAATTCAAAGATTATTTCATTAATTTTATGGCTTAATCAAAATAAATTCCATAAATTAGAAAACAAATATTCAAGAAGAAGTGAAAATATAAAATAATGTTATGGTTGGATGTTATTGCTGGTGGACCAGTTCTGGCTGAAAGATGTGATTATGGTGTTTGTTGTCTTATTATTTATTTGGGTCACATTTTGTATTACCCTGTATTGTGTTTATGTGGTATGAAATAACCTTCATCAGCGCGCGACATTTTTTTATCCACTTCTTCCTCCGTAAATCTTGATACATATTGACGATGACCCGCCCTGCTATACTTCTGATTGGCTCTGAGCATTTTTCAGCATTTTTCGCCTGACCAATCAGAAAGAAGGGGCCGTCTAAGCATACCCGCCCCCAAAGTGCCAAAAAGAAACATGACAGCGCGAGGAGAGATGCCAGGAGTACACAGAGAGCGCGCAGAAAGGCGTCGCGCGCGCGCAAAAAGGCACCACACGCGCGCAAAAGGGTGTCGCGCGCACGCACGAAGTGGAGAATCAGCGCGCGATAACAGTTTTTATGCGCTCGGATTTTTGGCACTAATGTGACGCCATACACTCACCTTTTGTTTATTTTTGGTTTAAGCATTAGATGCGACGACAAACCCTTGTCGTCTCACACAATGTGTTCCCGACATCAACAAAGCAATTAACTACCGGCTACTGATATGGAAGAGTATTACATGGTTACGCTGCCGAGCTCCAGACAGCACAGACACTCAACAACGGCACATAATTTGCAGATTATAATTACTGGTTGGCAAAAAATATTTTTAACCCAAATAGGTGAAATTCCATAATCTCCCATTGCACACCAGACTGTATCTCACTGCTCTAAGCAATAGGTTTCAGAAAATCCTGGACGGATATCTCATGCTCGCAGTTCAGTCGAAGTAGACCGAGGGAAAGTTTTCAACTATATTGTAGTTTTAGGGCATGGTTCTAAAGTCTAAAAAAGGAGAGCCTCTCACCTCTCTTGGCACACATATATTTGCAGTCACCTGGCATTCCCGGACTACAGGCACTACTGTATATTTAGCCGGAGCTCGGTAAGAGGTCATGGGCTTGGAATTCTGCAGGCTTCTCAGCGCTCTAATGGGGCACCCAGGGAGGGGGGGTTGTTCAGTCTATAGGACCATCTCCGCCCTATGGCAAGCTTAATTGGGCATAAAGAGACGTAGCCCCGACTGGCACCTGCACCACGGGGTAAAGCGTGCGCCATGTTTTAATAATAAAAGCGAAGGACATAGTGGCGCACTTAGGGCTCCCTTTTCAAGGGGAAACCAGCCTTTATATTGATGAATGGACTTGAACGCCACCGCTGTCCCGCTTTCCCCAAGTCTTTCTTTCAACAGATACATCATGTCAGCATGTATCGGACACAAGGCAACTCCGGGGCATTTCTGGGGGCACGACAACGCCCACTGGAATAGCAACCCCAATAAAATGTGGGATAAATCACTGGGTCAATAGGATTGAACAATACAGTGAGGTGCAGGATGGCAGCGGGGCCATGAGGTCATGAGGCCCTGCATGGAGAAGAAGCGTTAATGCGCGCTAATACACTAAAAGGCACGGCCCTTTTTTTTTTTTCCAGGTGATGGATGGTCACCACTAAACTAGCGTGCGTGGCAGCTTAAACGCCGCCGCACAATAAGCGCTGTCAAGCGGTTCTTGTTGCGGTCCGTGTAAACATGACGTTGCTGGCTTTTACCAAAAGGATAAAGAACACGTGAGTAACCGCGTGATTGATGGTAAATCAATAGGAAGCAGCCTGCGCTAACGCACTACACACACCTGGAAGTGGACACTTACCGCACTACTTAGGAGGTGATATCTGGCTTGGCGCTTACGAGGTCACAACTTAAAATCCTTCTGACCACCTCAAGCCTGTTTAGCGTTAGAGTTGTGGAAATTAACTCACACTACTCACAAAAAGCATTATATTATCTTTATAGATGAACTGAATTTTACCTTCCTTGCATCACAAAGAATCATCAGCAGGTTGAAAAAGCACACAAACACATACATGCACACGCACGTTGTACATACATATATACCGTATTTTCCGGACCATAGGGCGCACCAGATTATGAGGCGCACTGCCGATGAATGGTCTATTTTCGATCTGTTTTCATATATAAGGCTCACTGGATTATAGGTCGCATTAAAGGAGCCATATTATTATTTATTTTTTCTGAATGTAAAAATAAAATAAATAAGTCGGACACGTTTCCAGTGAGGGTTGGACTCCGCCAAGGCTGCCCTTTGTCACCGGTTCTGTTCATAACTTTTACGGACAGAATTTCTAGGCGCAGTCAAAGCGTTAAGGGGATCCGGTTTGGTGGCTGCAGGATTAGGTCTCTGCTTTTTGCAGATGATGTGGTCCTGATGGCTTCATCTGGCCAGGATCTTCAGCTCTCACTGGATCAGTTCACAACCAAGTGTGAAGCGACTGAGATGAGAATCAGCACCTCCAAGTCCGAGTCCATGGTTCTCGCCCGGAAAAGGGTGGAATGCCATCTCCGGCTTGGGAAAGAGATCTTGCCCCAAGTGGAGGAGTTCAAGTACCTAGAAGTCTTGTTCACAAGTGAGGGAAGAGTGGATCGTGAGATCAACAGGCGGGTTGGTGCGGCGTCTTCAGTAATGCGGACGCTGTATCGATCCGTTGTGGTGAAGAAGGAGCTGAGCCGGAAGGCAAAGCTCTCAATTTACCGGTCGATCTATGTTCCCATCCTCACCTATGGTCATGAGCTTTGGGTTATGACCGCAAGGACAAGATCACGGGTACAAGCGGCCGAAATGAGTTTCCTCCGCCGGGTGGCGGGGCTCTCTCTTAGAGATAGGGTGAGAAGCTCTGCCATCCGGGAGGAGCTCAAAGTAAAGCCGCTGCTCCTCCACATCGAGAGGAGCCAGATGAGGTGGTTCGGGCATCTGGTCATGATGCCACCCAAACGCCTTCCCAGGGAGGTGTTTAGGGCATGTCCAACCGGTAGGAAGCCACGGGGAAGACCCAGGACACGTTGGGAAGACTATGTCTCCCGGCTGGCCTGGGAACGCCTCGGGATCCCCCGGGAAGAGCTAGACAAAGTGTCTGGGGAGAGGAAAGTCTGGGCTTCCCTGCTTAGGCTGCTGCCCCCGCGACCCGACCTCGGATAAGCAGAAGAAGATGGATGGATGGATGGATAAATGTAAAACACTTCCTTGTGGTGTACATAGCATGTAGTGGTGGTTCTTTGGTCAAAATGTTGCATAGATTATGTTTTACGGATCATCTTCAAGTCGCTTTCTGACAGTCGCTTCAGGATGCGCCGTTTTGTGGGCGGTCTTATTTACGTGGCTCACCTTCGACAGCATCTTCTCCCCGTCATCTTTGTTGTAGCGGTGTAGCGTGCAAGGACGGGAGTGGAAAAAGATGGAGCTAACTGTTTTAATGACATTCAGACTTTACTTCAATCAATAGCAGAGCAGCATCTCCTCATCCGGAAACAACAACAAGGCCAGAAATGTGTCCCGTGAAAAACCGTCCGACCAGAACTCTCTAAGAACTAAAGTTCCTTGGGTGTTTAATGTAAATTCGCTACACCGGTATGTTTTAGCGCTTTCATGGCGAGTTTACTGACAGATATAAGTAAGAACTTTACACTACTTTATTTTAGAAATGGCAACAGTGGAGGATGAATGTCACATAAGAAGATGGAGAAAAAGAAGAAGCTTATCGACTAAAGTGTCGGCACGCAATACAAAAACTAATTTTTCAGGATTTATGCAGATCCCAAATAAAGATCAGCAGGTACCAGAAGATAAGAAAAGTTGCTTTTGCATAATATTGCATAATATGTCTTACCTTATACACACACCATAACAACACTCGTATGTTGAAGCACAGTACAATCCATCAAGCGGTGCAGCTTCATAGCTTACCAAAGTCGTGCTAAAACATTTTGATGGATTTTTGAGTGCCGTGTGTAATGTTCTATATTTTCAATGGAACATATCTGCTTCATCCCAAGTGCAGGACTAATAGACTCAAAAACTCTTTTGTCCCACACGCCATCAGACTGTACAACTCCTCTCTGGGGGAGTACTAGGATAACATATACCCCCATTATTTATCATTTACTTTTTAAATCATATCTCAATTATGTACACTGCTGCTGGAATTTTAATTTTCCTGAGGGAACTCCCCTGAAGGAATCAATAAAGTATTATCTATCTATCTATCGATCTATATTAAATGTTGGTGTTTACTTGAGTCATATTGCCATCATATTGCAATCTACACGTATCTCTTATGTTTGACTGCCATCTACTGGTCACACTTGTCATTGCACCATGTACCAAATAATATTTTAAGTGCACCTTATAGTCCGGAAAGTACGGTACATATAAACACTGGCACATATACTGTACATAAATACAATCACGCCTCAGCAAACATATATTCATACATGCAAGTGTACACAATCACACTCATACAAATACACATCCACATCACATAAAACCAGGCACATTGCTAAAGCTTAAAGGGGAACTGCACTTTTTTGGGAATTTTGCCTTTCGTGCACAATCTTTTTTTTTTTTACGATTTTAAAGATGATAGAAAGATACAGCTAGTCGGAGTGACCGTTGTAGCCTTCCAATCAGAAAGCACTCTAAAACAACTTTAAAACCCTCCAGTAGCGTTTTATATACACACTGCAAGTCTATATATAATGTATTAACAGACACGTTCATAACAATATGTAACATGTAACTTGATTTCTGTATCCATAGGAGCGCTCGCTGACTTCTGGCAACAACTGCTTGTTCCTACTTCCGGAATCAAACAGGAGTGTGTTTTCTAGTCATGGCAGACTTGGCAACAGACAACAAAGATGACTATTTTCGGACAAATGTGGATTCCCAACCTTGTACTTTTGAAGCTAAATATGCTGCTGCCGATAGAAGTGAGCACAAAGGAAGATTGAGACGTTGGAGCAGACTGAAGCAGGGAAAGTGAGGTGAAAGCCATTTTTGACGCTATAAATATGGAACTTGGAGACAAGCTATTTTTGAGATAAATGGAGTGCTTAACCAGAATCAACAGGAAACGTCCACGGTCAACTGGACCAGAAGAACAACTGTCTATCGAGTGAGTCACTTTAATATCGAGTATCGAGTCATGTGTGTTATTATAACTCCAGTACATACGATGTCTGGCTAGCTGTGAACAAACAAAACATGAAATACTACTTTACAGATGCTGTAATATGATTGTTCATGTTTTTCAGTCAGTACAAAATGGTGCCGTATAGCAGTGTTGTGCATTACAAATTCAAACGCGTTTCGTGTTGTTGTAAAAGTTAGCTTATGTCTTGCCCTAGCTAGCTTTTACGGCTAATACCGTAGCACGCCGATGTGTTAGAACGCTAGAAGAAGAGTTCATCAGTGTTGGCTCGGAACAATGTCGCTACAATTTGGTTATTATACAGATTACAGAACGTAAATGAAGTATTGTTGACAAATTTTGAATGCATTTTTAAAGTGATTTAGAGGTAGAATTGATTTCTCTCATTAGCTGCATTGCTCGCTACCGAGAACCAGACGTTTTTTTATATGTTAGACAAAACCTTTTGTCTTCTTGGCTCTTACAATGATTGTGAACGACAGGCAAATTTCCAAAAAAAGGACAGTTCCCCTCTAACTTATTATTACCATAACAATGTAAAAGGTTAAAATAGCCCGCCCCTTTTTCTTTTTTACGTCCTCTTTCTCTGCTTTTTTTTAATCCAATTATTCATTACATTTATGCATTTGAAGTGATTGTAAAGTTAATCATAGAAGCAATTATATTCACTTCTAATGGTATTATCATTGTTTCATTGGTAGTGCAATAATGTTCATTGGCATTACAGTGTTGTTACTATTGACTTCAATAATTTGTGTTTCCTATTATAATTTATGGCATCATACTTGTATATATCAAATTTGCCGATGTAGTTATGTTGTTGTTTGGGTGTTTTGTTGTTGTTGTCTCTCTATGACTTGTCCTCACAGTTTCCCCCTATGTCTTCTTTATTCTTCTTCTTCTTCTATCCCCTCCAGCTGCACCAAACACTGAATATATCCAAACATTTAATAAAGTCAAATACATATGAGGCAAGAGAAGTAACCTACACTTCTATTTTCTAAAGTAAATCTGTACAGCAGATATGTGCATCTACATCAACAATATGATTTGCCTGAGTGGCTGTACAGGAAAGAAAAAAGAAAAGAAAAAGAAAAAGCATACAATATGCGCATTTCTGTTAGTATTTAGATGTTTCTGTGTGATGACTCTTAGTGACATGCTAAACTGTTTGCAGCCTTGTATTGAAAGTGAAATTAAGTTCACCTGTAGATGTACAGTGCAGGGATATTCAATTAAATCGTTTCGGGGGCCACATTTCCCGAAGGCTAAGGACCGGGGGTCCGAACTTCTCCCTTCACTCTTAGTCTTATTTTGTATATTTGGTAGAGATCCAGCGTCCTCCACTGTAGACATTTGATTTTGATGTATTTATTTTGTCAGAGTTACAAGAACACTATTTTTAAAAACTTTCTGCAATAAAAGCGAGTCATAAATCGTCTCTATTACAGTACTGTGAAGTTTTTAAGAGTTTGCTGCAAAAATCTGAGTCTCTCACAAGTTTTTTGTACTGAACTCAAGGGCCACCAGTTAAATAGCCCAAATAATGAAAAAGAGAGGACCTAAAATGGAACCTTGAAGAACACCAGTAGTATAACTAAATAAGTTGAACAAATGACTGCATCTGAAGTAAACAAGCTACATAATCTACTTTACGTGCAAAACAAACCTTACTTAAATGCACACCCACCTGACATACTACCGTAATCGATTGTATTGATTTATAATATACTTATATGATAAATCATGTAAAACAGGGGTTCTTAACCTTTTTAACCTCGGGGCCCAACTTTTGCACAACAAAAGGGCCTGAGGCCCACTCAAATATTAACACTGAATTAGTAATATTACTGTATTCAATAATTATATCTACCCTACTTACAGTTTAACAGGATAAAATCTTGTGAAATGATATTAAAACCAGATTATTATCAAGGCTTAAGTCAAAATGATTACAATAATAAATATTCATCAAATATACTACAAAAGAAGGCACTCAAACTGATGAAAAATAAATGTACATACAATGATGAAAATAAATTATACCTAAATTAATAATATATAATTATATGTTTCTTAAATAAACTGTCAATAAAATGAATGAAAATACAGCTATACCACTTTATTCTTAATTTCTGCACTTACGAAACTTCTGTGTGACTTTGACTCCAGACTTCTGTTTGTTTAGTGTATTACAACCAGTGTTGGGTTAGTTACTGAAAAACAGTAACTAGTTATAGTTACTAGTTACTTCATTTCAAAAGTAACTCAGTTACTAACTCAGTTACTTACACCAAAAAGTAATGCGTTACTGTGAAAAGTAACTATTTAGTTACTTCTTTTTTTCTTCTTTTTTTTTTAAAGCTCCAATTAATGCCTTTTTAGCCTTTATTTCAGTACTGTTATTGCACTGGAGAATAATACAATCTGTTGATCAACTTGACATACATTTGTATCACTGAACTCTGCTAAGCAATGTGGTCGACATACAACACACAAAGACAAAGATATGTTACAAAGGCCAATTTGTTTCTGGCCAGAACAAATTGACAAAACTATTTTAAATAGCTGCAACATAACATACATAAGTAACAAACAGCATAATAACAGCATAGCTGTAAAGCAAGAAAGGCACACACTACATACACAAAGCCTAACCAGGCATTTTTTCCTCAAGAAATTCTGACACAAAATCATGTCTGAAGCCCAGAACACTCTACACATTTCCCCAGTTTTAGTTTAGAGATAAGGAAAGATTGGCCCGGCCCACTAGCATCCCTCTTTATGATTGACAGAGTGTGTGTACCTTCAGTTCTGAAAGATGAGCAGAGGCAGAGTTAATCCTTACGTGGTGAAGTGTCATTGGAGTCTCTGTCTCTCTTTACTAGCTTCGTCAAAGCATGTTGCTATGTAGCTTGCTTCAGCAGATTTGAATTGCTGTTTTGGGCAGTACCGTATTTTCCGCACTATAAGGCGCACCGGATTATTAGCCGCACCTTCTATGAATTACATATTTCATAATTTTGTCCACCAATAAGCCGCCCCGGACTAAAAGCCGCGCCTACGCTGCGCTAAAGTGAATGTCAAAAAAACGCTGCGCTAAAGTGAATGTCAAAAAAACAGTCAGATAGTTCAGTCAAACTTTAATAATATATTGAAAACCAGCGTTCTAACAACTCTGTCCCAAAATGTACGCAAATGTGCAATCACAAACATAGTAAAATTCAAAATGGTGTAGAACAATAGCAACATAATGTTGCTTTAACGTTAATGTCACAACACACAAAATAAACATAGCGCTCACCTTCTGAAGTTATTCTTCATTCGTAAATCCTTCGAATTCTTCGTCTTCGGTGTCCGAATTGAAAAGTTGGGCGAATACGGGATCCAAAATGGCCGGTTCCGTCTCGTAGAAGTCATCGGGAGTCAGTGTCGCTGTTGTTCTGTGAATCCTGCCTTCCGGAAAGCTCGGACCACAGTTGTGACCGAAATATCTGCCCAAGCATTTACGATCCACTGGCAAATGTTGGCGTATGTCGTCCGAGGCTGTCTGCCTGTCTTAGTGAAGGTGTGTTCGCCTTCGGAGCTGTGTGAAAAAAGCCACCCGGCCTCTTCGCGTAAACTTCCCTTAACCACTCGCTCATCTTTTCTTCATCCATCCATCCCTTCGAGTTAGCTTTTATGATGACGCCGGCTGGAAAGGTCTCTTTTGGCAAGGTCTTCCTTTTGAATATCACCATGAGTGGAAGTTAGCATGGCAAGCTAGAACCACAGTGAAGGATGACTTCATTCCCTGTGGTGCGAATATTCACCGTACGTGCTCCCGTTCCACAGTGCAGTTCACAGGAATATCAGTTGCTGTGAAATACGGTAGTAATCCGTGTGCGGATGGAGAGATTGCGTCTTTTTATGAACCGGATCGCTTATTAGGAGCCATTTTGTGGTCTTTACAGATGTAAACAGGAAATGAAACGTACGGTGATATCCGCGCGTTTTTTCTTCTTCTTCCGGGGGCGGGTGAAGCGCTTCCTTTTCTATGGGGGCGGGTGAAGCGCTTCCTGTTCTATGGGGGCGGGTGCTTTCCTTGGCGGTTGCTTGCGTAGAAGAAGAAGCGCTTCCTGTTCTACCGGGAAAAAAGATGGCGGCTGTTTACCGAAGTTGCGAGACCGAAACTTTATGAAAATGAATCGTAATAAAGCGCACCGGGTTATTAGGCGCACTGTCAGCTTTTGAGAAAAATTGTGGTTTTTAGGTGCGCCTTATAGTGCGGAAAATACGGTAGATGGGATCTTTGATCCAAAGCACAATTTACATTTAACTAAATTGTTATTTTCTTTGTGCTCGACAAAAGAAAAGTACCGGTAGTGAAAATATCTCCATGTTAGCAAACTTGACTTCTGGCTCCGCCATGATCAGACACGCCCCCCTCCCCCCTCTCCTCCCTCCACACACTCACACACACAGCGCGTGTCTCTCTCTCTTCCCCGGCTTGTGACACAAGAAGAATCAGAACGATGACACAGCAGCCCTCCGATAAAACACACTTTATACTACAAAAAAAGTAACGTAAAATAACGCAGTAACGCATCATGTAGTAACGGTAACTGAATTACTGAATATAAAAAAATACTAACTATATAATTATATATAATAATACTAACTATATAACTAACGCGTTACTTTGTAACGCGTTAGTCCCAACACTGATTACAACTAAGTACCGCTGCGACTAATACGGACCACAGCTAAGAAATAGATATTTTTGGGGGGCCCTTTAGGTTAAAGAACACTGACGTAAAAGGTGCACATGAATGCCATAAATATTATTTCCAGCTGAGTATAATTGTAATTATTAGAAACACAGGGATGGATCTGTGTGGTCTTTACAAGATGATGACAACAGCTGCATCGCACCTTGCACTGCAAACGTAGTTGACTTGTCTAAGACTTA